>NC_137983.1:30120257-30595257 GCF_963924665.1 Micromys minutus | reverse complement strand
TACCTAGCAGGTGAGGTAAGTTCTAAAAAAGAACACCAAAAAAAAAAAAAAAAAAAAGAAGGGAGACAGAAAGAATAAACATTGGAGAGCTTACAGAAATCAATACAATGTCCCAATCTTGGTGAGAAGCAGTAGAAATTCTTTTTCAGAAAACTATTGGAAAGCTGTGTCTAAGATCAAATTCATCTTACTTTTAAGAGCTGAATGACTGTCACTACCCATTTAATATGTCTTCATTTAAGCTAGGTGTATGTTAGCAAAGCTTAGCAGAGAATTAGGATTGCTCCTACCATGTATCCCTTATCTAATATGCCTTGTCTGGAATGTCCTTGGCAGTGCTTTAAACAACACCATCATTTTTAAACATAGTTCAAGTGCTAGTGAGATGGCTCATTCATTAAAAGTCAGGTTTACCAGGAAAAATATACAGCACAGCTCAGTAAGGCAAAGACTACAAAGGTTTTCTCTGTTCAGCCATATTAACTACTGTGATTATTTAACTGGGTGGCACTGTTTTTATATGTCAATAGGCTTATAGTTTATATGTTTTACACTATTAGTATAATGATCCCTGAATACAGTAAGATGAAAATACTCATTAACTGAGTAAGTGCATTGAAAATAAAGACAAACAAGACTTTCTCTAAAATGCCCAAAGGGTGTTTTCATTAAAATAACAGGATCACGTTACCTCTTGTGTTCATATCCATATTTTTATATAGTCATGTCTATGGATTATGGTTTTGCATAGATGCTTTGGAAGAGAAAAGATAATTTGTCAAATATCCATATAAGGCTTACTAATTTTAATTTTACATGTCATATTTGTAGCCTGATAGGATAGTTGAATGCAAAAATGAATCAAGCAACTTTTGAAACATATAATGGTTTATATAATCTGATGTTTTCTCTTCTCTTTAGAGAAACTCATAATGACAAACAATTAAAATTACAATTCATATAACTAGCTCATTCCTCTATATTAAAATTTATAACTGGTAAAGATTTACCTTACAAATTTTGTATTTTGTTTTGTTTTTTTTTTGACTTATAGATTATTTAACAATTACTTTTCCCCAAGAAAAACATGTGATCAAAAGAACAAAAACAATTGTTTTATTCGTGATATTTATAAATATAATTTCTATTTTTCTTGATAGATTTGCTTACAATATTTTCTCATATTGGATAAAATAAAATATAGGATGTAATATAGCAAAAATAGAAAACTGAAGCCAAAGAAATCGATATACAAATCTCAGACATAATATTCAACATTTCTCTGAGGTTTCTTGAAATTATTATAACAGGAAAATTTATAGGCCACAATATTGGAAAATAAAACTAAAATAGAGCACTAGAGAAATACAAAATTTCTTTATAGGAAAAAATTATTTTTAAAGTGATTTTTACCCTGTTGAAAATAAAACATTTTAAAACATCCACGGACAATTAATGTACACTATCTTCTAAAGAAAACTTAACTTTTTGGGTGTAGATATAAATGACAACATATTTATTTTTTTCATATTGAACAAAGTAGTTTTAAATTTGCCAATTATATTAACATAGATACATATGTAGTATACATACCAATGTGTGTACATGGAATAATTTTTTCTCTAACATTTTAGATGTATGAATCACTACAGTGGCTCAAGAAAGGTGTCAGAAACAACTGGGCCGCTATTGTTAAGGAGATTTCTATATATTTTTAGCAATTTCTTTTTGTAGATCTAAACATAGGTCATGCATAGTGAGTTTTTAAGCTTAGTTTCTGCAAGATTTCAATCCTTACATTCTCTATGTTGAAAATTCTCTGGTGTATATAGTGGTGGAAAGATCACTTTTTTCAAACCAACAAACAAAATACAATTTATAATGTAGTGAGGAATTATGCTGCTCTAGGAAAGTGCTAGTGGTCGATTCTTTTGTAAGTTCTATGACCTCAGTAGCCAGGGAAAGATGGTGAGGTTTCCAGTAACAATCATAATTTTTCTCCTGGTAAGTGGGTCATAAGTCCAATTATATAGCTTCTGCTTGCCATGGAAAAGTGAGCTCTACTTATGGCACTGTTATGCCTATGCAATGCTGGTAACTGTTATGGCTTATAGGTATTGCAGTTGGTGGGTTTGTTTAGTTGCATCCCTCCCTTTACAGCTTAGGCAGTGTTTTCTGGACCGGTGAAAGCTAGATTTCGGAAAAGAGGCTTTCAGGTCAGAGTCACATCAAATCATTAGGATCATGTGTTCTCAAGACTGCAAGGAGTGTACTGGAGGGATTCATGGCTCTAGGTATATATGTAGCAGAGGATGACCTTGCCTTACAGCAATGGGAGAGTATGCCCTTGGTCCTGCAGAGGCTTGATATGCCAGTGTAGGGGGATGCTGGAGGGGTGGGATGGGAGAGTATGGGTAGGTGGGGGAGTACTCTCATACAAACAAAGGGGAGGGAAAGGGCATATGTGGGATGTGGGGTTGGTGAAGGAGTAACTGGGAAGTGGGGTACCATTTTAGATGTAAATGAATGAAATAATTAATAAAAATAAAGATGAGTGGAGTGTCTTCAATAAGAGGTATCCTTCCTTAACTTTTTTTGACAACTTTATTTTAAAAAACAAAGATAAATGAACAAATTTTAAGCATTTTTGCATAAAAGTATATGAATACATATTTGTCAGTGCTTGTTTTTTTTTTTTTTTCCAAAGGTTTGATAGTGTGCATTAAGATCTTACTAGTTACAATGAGCATAAAGTACATGTAAAACAGGATGTAACCTGGAATTAGTCAAAGTTTTCTTGGTGTGTAAGGATTGACCTCAACCTCTTAAAGGCAACCAAGGACTACAGTATTAATCTGTTTATCTAAGAGCCATTTAGATCAACTCTTTGAAAAGAAGTATCTTTTGCCTGGTACTGAGACTTTTGTTAAGCTATGGTTCTTGTTCTTATACCCCAAAGATACACATAGTTCTCACAGCTCATTAAAGAACCATCTTTTTTACAGAAAATGAAGACCATTACAGAAAACAAAAACTGAATATAGCATAGATCAACAGATCATGGAGAGCCCAGCCCCATGGATCCATCTCTACTACAGTCTCTTCATCTTTGGCTTTAAACAAAGGGAAGAGAGAATATAAGAGCCAGAATTTGAGGAGGCCCACTCTCTGTGTCTCTCTCTGTGTCTGTCTCTAACTCTTCTTATTCTCCCTTTCTGTCTCTCTTTCTTTCTCTCTCTGTCTCTGTCTATCTCATATAAATGGCTGCATAAATAAGAGAAAATTCAGAATGTCATAGACAAGTTATTACAAAAGGGGAAAACCACAGAATAAACCCCTACATCAAACACATCAGGCTGTGGATAAAATGGAAATTAGCCTTTTCTGGGGATGAGCCTCTTATTGGTTGTCTAGTGAAAAATGTTCAGCATTAAAACTATAAACACAGTCTTTGGGGCACATATGAGGCCTGGTGCTCTCTGGGATCTGGACGAGCCCTGACTGCTCTTCCAGAGGTCCTGAGTTCAATTCCCCAAAACCACATGATTGCTTGCCACCATCTGTAATGAGATCTAATGCTCTCTTTTGTTGTGTCTGAAGATTGTGAGTGTAGTCATATACATAAAATAATTCTAAAATAAAAAAGTTGAAATAAAATAAATATTTATATGTATTCTTTGAGAATTTCATACATATATACAATGTTTTTTTTAATCAAATGTATTCCCTCATTTCCTCTTCCATCTCCCTGCTCTCTCTAGAACCCTTCTACCTCCCTACCTTACAACATAACCCCCTCCAAACTTTATGTGCCCCGCCTTGGCCTGAGTCTAGTTATTGCTGCCCATATACTCCTGGGTATAGGGCATTCTCTGGAACCTAGGTAAAATTTTTTTTTTTAAAGTTACAAGCTAAAGAACAAATTGGCTTTGGCAAGGGCTGTTTCTGTTACTTGCTAAATACTGATGTCATGGAAGAGAGAAAATCTATCCCTCTTGAGAAACCATGAGCCATTAGCTTTAACAGTGAGGAGGCGAGTGGAAAAGAAGTACAGCTGGGGTGAGAGGAGGAGATGACAGGCGTCTGATACGACACAGCGGGAACCATTTCGTGACTAAAATCAGGTTCCCACATTAGAAAAATCCTTGGAGAACTTTGTACTCCTACTGGAAGCAGTGAAAAGATTAAAGTCTTGCATCAGATTAAGGGAAGGTTAAGAAAAGTCACCAATGAACCCGAAGTCATATATCTGGTTTAGAAGGTTTAGAAGCCCAGAAATGAAAAGGCACACAGAGCAGAGGAACTGAGATGAATCTCGGAGGGTCCAGATACTGTACTAGTCAGGGATACTACCCAGCCTCTGGCCTCCAACTTGAGGAGGCTTCAGCCACCAACGATCTACAGTTGTTTGTGTTGTTGTTATTGTTTTTTAATTTGTTTTAATTTTACATTCAAGATTTTATTTCCCTCCCAGTCCACTCTCCTACAGTTTCATATCCCATACCTCTTCCCTGCCCCTGCCCCTGTCTCCACAAGGATGTCCCCAACTAACCCAACCTGCCAGACCTCTGAACTCCCTGGGACCTTCACTAATGTATCCACATATTAGTGAGTACATACTGGGCATGTCCTTTTAAGTATGAGTTACCTCACTCAGGATGATATTTTCTAGTTCCATCCATTTGCCTGCAAAACTCGGGATGTCCTCATTCTTAATGACTGAGTGCAAATGAACCACATTTTCTGTATCCATTCTTCTGTTGTGGGACATCTGGATTGTTTGCAGCTTCTGGCTATCACAAATAAGACCACTATGAACATAGTAGAACATGTGCCCCTGTGGTGTACTGGGGCACCTTTTGGGTACATTCCCAAGAGTGGTATTGCTGGGTCTTTAGATAGATCTATTTTCAATTTTTTTGAAGAACCTCCAAATTGATTTCCAGAGTGTTTGTACCAGTTTGCCATCCCATCAACAATGGAGAAGTGTTCCTCTGTCTCCACATCTTTGCCAAAATGGGTTGTCACCTGAGGTTTTGAACTTAGCTATTCTGATTGGTGTAAGGTAAAATTTTGGGGTCATTTTGATTTGCATTTTTCTGAGCACTAAGGACTTTGAACATTTCTTTAGATGCTTCGCAGCCATTTGAGATTCCTCTGTTGCAAATTCTCAGTTTAGTTCTATACCCCATTTTTTTGATTGGGTTGTTTGGTTTTTTAGTGGATAATTTCTTGAGTTCTTTATATATTCTAGATATTAGCTATTGAATGTGGAGTTAGTGAAGATTTTTTTCCCAGTTTGTAGGTTGCTGATTGTAATCTGTATTAACTTGTCTATTTAGATGTTTAGAAAGTGATTATTTCTGGGTGTTTTCTGAAGTTTGGGGAGAAATACGGCATGTGATTCAGCACCATAGGGAAAAACCCATTCTGAACATGTGCGCATCATTGTACCAGCTAAGCATCTAAATGGAACAGAAAGAAGGGAGAAGAAAAACACTCCGTTTCTTCCACACCTGCCAACGACCAGCCTCAGCTTGGAGAGAGATTCTGAGAGAGGTCTAAGGGAGATCTGAGGGAGTAGTGTCTGGGTAAAATGAAACAAACAGCTCGAAATCAAATCATGGGTATAAGCTAATGTCCTATGTTCTGCTCAAGACAGCTTTCCAGACTGTTTTCTCTAAGTTATGCTGTGTTTGGACTCTCCAGATATCCCTCACCTCTTTTCTCTAAGCAGTTCTCTCTTGCTCTTCTACAAATTTCTCTGGATAGCTCATCTGTAGAACACAGGTCTAGCCTTTGATTTTATATATCAATCCAATCATTTACTAATTCAGTAATCTTTCTGACAAGTTGGCTCATAGCACATCTGTTTTTGTTCTCTTAAACTTGTGAGACATCTCATATAGTCCACACTGCATTCATATTTATTTTTTGGAAATTATATATTTTAACTGCATGTTTTGGGAGTTCTTTTTCACAGTGTTAAGGACTGCCCTGAAGGTTCTAGCATTTATCAATTTGCTGAGACATTAGCCACATTTTTGCCTCCTAGACTTGTGCTGTCTCTGATTATCATGAAGTCATTAAAAGGGAGGAGGACATTCCTTGAAAGGGAAACATAAAATAAGTACACTATTATACAAGCAAGCCTTACGTACACAGCAGTTGTCAACACTCTTAGACGTCCATACCTCCTGGCCCTGTCCCAGGGGGTAGGAAACATGTTATACTGTTCCTACCAAGCCCATGCTAGACTCAGCACACACTCTGATGCTGCCTCTCTTGTACTTCATCTCATTCAGTCTGTTGTCTCTGGGGTTTGACCTAAAAGTATATACCATGATCTGCATCAAGACATTCCTGGATAGCACAATAGTGGATGAATAGTGTCAATATGCCTAGAAAAGATTTGAGTATATGAATTTGTTATAGTTTGGGGAATACTGATTAAATCAGAGAATGCGCCAATAGCTTTGGAGGCAGCTTCTTACACAGAAGAGCCATTATTATACAGACTCATATGAGTGACAAAATCTATGAGGTTTTCCCAAAAAGGAGTATGGAAATAGATATCGTACATTGGCATGCATAATTTTCCTAAATGAGTTTTCTATTGATAAAAGATGATCTGTATCTGATATACAGGACTCCAAAGTAAGGCTGTTCTGCTCTGAAAGCTAATTAATCCCCTGGCAAATGGATGGCTCCCATAGTTTTGTTAAACATTTTCAGGGTATTTGTCTAGGAGAAACAGCAAACATTCACAAGTAATGCATAGACAAAGCTTAGAGTAAAAGAGCTTAATATTAAAGTAATAAATAATCTCAGTGGATTCTGTACCTGTAGTTGCAGCCAATCACAGATCAAAGATTACTTTGAAAAATCAGCATTGTCCTGACATGTATACATGGCTTACTTTAATGTTATCTCATAAATAATAACAACCATTGTCATAATCATAACTGTATGATGCCTTTTGCATAATCTAGGAATAGCTTGAAACATATTGAAATACGGTAACCAAAATTGTGTTATTTTAATAGGGGACTTGAATATCCAAGGAATTTTATGCAGTGGAAGGTAGAGAACTTATAATCAATCACCAATGGATATTGGTGGGATTAAGTACTACTAAAATGTAACAAGCTTACTATCACTCAAATACACACACACACCCAATTGCATAGATATTCATATGTAAGTATAAATTGATAGAGCATTTTAAGGAACTATTTAAGAATAACATGTGGTCATAATTTGTAGTAGCATATCAATCATAGATTTAGGAGGAACTCACAGAGCCCTATCACATTCTTCTGAACATTTAGATACTAGTATATTCTAGGAGAGGAAAATTCATTAACTTAAATGGTTTACCCAAGGGTGAGTCCATTAGGTTCCAAACCCGCACTTACACAGAAGGTCCTTGTTAAACTCAATGGGTAATAAAAAGAGCAAGAAAACGTGAGTATGGGAAAATCACTTGCAGGATAAAAGGAGTTAACAAGGGTTGGATAAAGACAGAGAAAATACAAGGTATAAGTAATCAACATGTATTACATATATATGCATTAAATTGTCAAAGAACACATTTAATAAAAGTTGTGATATATCTGACTCTTTCTGCTCAGAAATGGTGACCATGCTTTCACTGGGATCAATAACAGGAACATCAAAACAGCATTATCTACATTCTCACCCATCCTTTTTATTCTTTTTACAAACTGGGGAGGACTGCATATTGTTCAATAAAATGTTTGCAGCAAATTGACACATGGGTTAACCTCAAAGTTAGTAAAGGTAGCTGAGAAGACAGAACAATGGAAGCAATGTCTTGAAGTTTTATTATTCAATAAAGATTAAAACCTTGGTTGCCTAAATTGAATATGTCACTATTTGCCCCCAGGTTTCCAGGTTTCTTCTATATCTCTCAGTTCATAGAGCATTTGTGGTGGGAAGGGTCTGTTTGTTGATCATGAATGCAGAGGAAGGGTTTTTTTTTTTTTTTATTGGCAGGAGATCTCTCAAAGAAGCCAATAAAAGACAGGAAACTTCTGTAAACAGACTCTTTGGGATCTCAAGGGAGAGCCCTGATCATCCTTGGATTAGAAGGCACAGCCAGAATCTGGAAGAAGTAAGGGGACATGTGTAACATGATGCACATCTCATTCACCTAAGGTTCAAACAGAGAATTAATAAAATGAATTTGCAAGAAGCTATAACTGTTTTGCTCATGGGAGAATGTAATGAGGGAGAAAATTGAGTTCTTGAGGCTGATAGGAAAAAGAGACTTAGGCAGCAAGCTGCCTGTGTGGAAACTGCCTTGATGAGATTGTTTGTGAGAATGAGTTTTGAAGTGGCATGGGTGTGACTGGCATTAGGACCTCAAAGTCAGGAGGACCCAGAGGAGGAGCTTCATGAAAGGGAAGCAATGTTGCATGACCCAAGTTTTAGCCCCCAAGTCTATTCTGATGTAATTAAGTTTTCAAAAATCTTACTAAAGTGTGTCTGTATCTGAGTGTGTGTGTGTGTGTGTGTGTGTGTGTGACACACACACACACACACATGCACGTTCTTGTCAATGGAAATATACCTTGCATAAAGGTTAGTAAAATATAAAAACATAATGTTTATGGGTTAAAACTAAGATGGTTTTATTGAGAACAACAATGAAAATGCATATTTAAGATACATTGTATAAGATTTGAAAAGAGTAAAAATATTATTTAAAACACAGAGATTTAAAAATGGCTTGTCTTTAAGTATAGGTATAATTTTAGCTTTTGCCATAATCCAGTATGGGGATTTGAGGGTTTGATGATATGGCTTGTGGTGTAATGTAGGTTTATGTCCAGGCTATACATGATTGGACAGTAGAGGGTGGGACAGGGACAAAGTTGGTAAAGCAGGAGTACATACTGCTTTTATAGAGGACCCACATTTGCCCCGCAGCTACAACTGCCTATAACTGCAACTTGATCAATTTAATGCCACATTCTTGGCCCTGCAAGCTACTATTCTCAAATATGCATACCCCTACAGACACAAACACACATGCACACACACACACACACACACACACACACACACACACACACCATATCCTTATATAAATTTAAAAATAAATATTTTCAAAACTGTGGATTTGAAAGAATCCCCATATTTTAAACTGAGAAAAACCCCATATTCCTCTACTTGCAGATTTAACCTAAGTAACAAGGGTATAATTTACACTGGTAAAATTTAGAGTAAAACAAAAACTATTTAAAAAATATCAAAGCATTTAAATATGACCTTTTTTTTTCACTATAAGGCTATTGCCACATTCATGTATTCACCAAATTCTTCTTTTTCTCTTACAACTTTATTTTTAAAAAAAAGAGGAATACATGTACCAATTTTTAAAGGCATTTTGGCATAATGCTATATGAATATTTTTTGTCAGTACTTAATTCTTTTAGAGGTTTGATAGCATGCACTGAAATCCCACTAGTTACCATAAGCATGAAGTACATGTAGATCAGAACAAAACATGGAAACAGTCAGTTTTCTTGGTAAGTATAGATTGAGCATAATGATCTTTGAGTACCAAAAATTGCCATAAGTAGACATCATATATGTGTGTGTGTATGTACATGTAGATTTAGATGATGTAGATGTGTGTGTATATATATATATATATATATATATATATATATATATATATATATATATATATATATATATATATATATATATATATATATATATATTAGCACTATTCTAGGTCATAGAGATATAGTTGAATACAGCCAATGGAACTGAAGTTTTGTTTCTAAGTTATAGATATTTATATATTAGCCAAGTTTAAATTATGAACCATTAAGTTGTACACCCTAGAAAACAAATGACATATAAGACTGTGAATAGTACTGAATATTGACTTTCATTCTCTGACAACTGCTGAAGTCAGCTCCATGTGCTCTTGAGTACCTGTTAGTGAGCAGACTCCATGGCTTCAAAAAAAATCTTTTTAAAAACTCTTTACTCCAGATGGTAGATATAGGTGGTATCCCCAAAATTCTTAATCTGTCTGGAGTTGTTGCATACTAGTTCTCTCTAAGATTAAAACTTTACAATTTGGAAAGAAACTACTTAGTACAGGATGTTTAAAGGGAGGTGAAACCACATAATATTCCAATTGGAGGTGCAATACTGCAAGAGCACTTGCTAATCTCTTCTCAGGCCATCTGGAAGGTAGCTGATCTTACACCAGCTCAGATGGTAGCTTAGCCTTCTTTGAGATAAGAAGGCAGGTCATTAAATATTGAAATTTTGCTTCATTTCTGAAGCACGGATTCTCTTTATTTACCTAAAGTTATCTGTCTTTATTTAATTTTGTTCTGCCATTTTTGAACCTTATTGCTTCAAGGTAAGTTAAGTTTTTCTAGATTATTCATCAGAAACTTCTAAATGTATGGTTTGCAGAGTTTATACACACTGTTTTGGAAAGGAATGCCAATATTAATCTTGTAAAACTGGTAAGGGAGGGAAGATTAACACAGAGCTGTCTTCATTATCTAAATTGTCTGTGTATTTCTCAAGCATCTTCATGTGTGCTCTTCCCTTCTGATTACTTTCTTTGTGGATTAGTATTCGTTATCAGGGGATCAAAAGAATAAACCACTTGAAAGATTGTAAAAGCTGAGAAGTTTTTACAAGCTGTTTGTTAGTCACCGGTTAAAACTGCTTTCTTCAACCTCCAACACTATCTAATAATTTATTTTTATTTTAATATAACTTATTTACTTTTGTCCTAAGATAGAATATTTTAGACTTAATATACATAAGAAAAATCCTGGGGAAATAATAAAAACAACAGGTCCTTAAAGAGTTTCTGGTTCCCTGGAAAGGGAGGAAACAACTGTGGGTACTAACTGGAACATTAAAGAGAAAATTAAATGAGATGCGAATACAGAAAGAAGTCAACCTATCTTTATTTGCAGATGACATGATAGTATACATTAGTGATCCCCAAAACTCTATCACAAAACTTCTAGAAAGAATTTTTTAAAACCCTCATAAATGTGGCAGGATACAGAATAAAACTTCACTAATTTATAGCAAATATATATGCTATAAATTTGTGATGTATATATCAGAAACAGAATACTGAGAAGTAATTATGGATACCTTCCTATTTACAATGCCTAAAAGAAACTAAAGTATCAAGGAATAAACCAAATCAAGGAAGTAATGAACCGGTATGCTACAATGGATCTTAGAACCTCTGGAAAAAAAAGATAGATAAAGACAAAAAAATGGGTAAGATATTTTGTGGTCATGGATAGAAAAAATTCACATTGTATAAATGGCCGTTATACCATAAGCTATTTACACATTTAATTCAATCCCACCAAAATACACACCTCATTCTTTACATAATAGAAAAAGATTAAAGTTCATATGGAAAAATGAAAGATATCAGATATCCAAAACAATGTTAAACAAAAGCAAAAATACTGGAGGGGTTATGATTCTACATTTGAAGTTATATTACAGATCCCTAATAATAAAAGCAATGTGGTATTGGCACAAAACAGTCACCTAACAGGCAAACAAAACAAAATCAAAGACCAAAACCTGTATACAATTAATTCAGCTCTCTGATATTTGACAAGGCCAACAGCATAATCTGGAAAAAAGAAAGCATCTTCAGCAAATGGTTCTGGGAAAAATGGAATATAGAACAACCCAATCGGCCTGGATCTATCACTTAAAACAGAAACTAACTCCAAATGGATCAATGATCAAAACCTAAATTTGGAAACACTGTGTTTCTAGATGAAACCATGGGCAGTGACCTACATGATACAAGTACAGGAAAGAACTTTCTGAATTCTTATTTACATAGAAATGAAAGCCCCCAGTTTGGCAAGTGGTCCTCCATAAAACTAAAATGGTTCTTCATAGCAAAGAAACAATCAACCAAGAGAAGATGAAACCCATAGAATGGGAGAGAAATAATTGGTATCTATATGTGAAAGGATTAATATTCATAATATATAAAGAATATAAAAAACAATAAAAAAATCAACAGACCAAACAAACAAATAAAGTATAAAACACAAGGAGATTTAAAAATTGGTCTGGGATCCAAACAGTGATTTCTACAAAAAAGAGAGAAAGAGAAATAAAGGAAAGTAGTAATGGCTAAATAGTTACTCAAAAAGTCGATGAATCATAAGTCATAGCAATGAGAAAAATGTAAGTGAAAGCATTTTTGAGAGGTTTTTCTTGCCCAAGTTAAAACTGCAATGATCACTGGAAACAAGTGCTAGGGGACAGGGTATGGAAAAGGAGACCCTGGTCCACTGTAAATTGCTGCAGCCACTTTGAAACTTTGAAAAATCAGTGTGGAGAAATGACAAAATGCAAAATAAAAAATATGAAAAAGAAGAAATAAACCATATGACTAAATTATATCCCTTTTTAAGTTATGGTTAAAAAAAAAAACTTGATATCCTACTCCACAGATACTTTCTCAGCCCTGTTCATTCACAATATATAGTAAACGGAATGTCCTTCAGTGGATAGATGGATAAGAAAAATGTTATATAATATGGAATGCTATTAAGCTATAATGAAAAATGAAATTATAAACTTTTCAGGTGAGTCAAATGATTCAGACATAGAAATTCAAAAGGTACATATTCTTCCTTATAATTTCACATAATCTCCTATATATAGATTTTCAGATACAGACACACACACACACACACACACACACACAAAGAGTAAGTACAGAAACCAGATGTGAAGGTTTGGATGAAAATGGCCCCCATATACCAATAAAGAGTGGCAGTGCTAGGAGGTGTGGCCTTGTTGAAGGAGGTGTGGCTTTGTTGGAGGAGGTGCATCACTAAATACTGGGCTTTGGGGTCTCTAAAGCTCAAACAGTTCACTTTCTGCTGTTTGTTGATCCTGATGTAGAATTCTAAGCTTTTCCTACAGCATCATTTCTGCCTGCATGCTGCCATGCTTTCTGCAATAATGGCCTTGCAAACTCAATAAACTTCAGATTTGTAATCCAGAATCAATTAAATGTTTTCTTTGATAAAGTTGTCATGGTCATGATGTCTCTTCATAGCAATAACTCCCTATCTAGGACACCAGCAAAATAAAATGGGACCATTTCATAGTTATCAGAAGCTGGAGAGAAGATAGAAAATTTCTCATCTGGGTTCTGAATGCTCCTTCCAAGAGCCAAAAAACACTCTCAAGACACCTAACACCAGGTATGAGAAACCCTTCCATGACTAACTCCTCCCTGAGTATTAGCTCTCATGATACCAGAAGTTACTATGAAAGCTTCAAAAGGAGAGAAGCAAAATTCCTACTCATACTATGAACCATAATAAAAACCAGCATGGCATGTTAACCCTAAGGCTGTGTATTATTGCAGCAACCAACATCTCTCTAACTGTGTATAAGGCCTGCCCAATAAGAGGAAAACCATGTCTGGAATTAGAAACCTAGCCAACTACTCAGAGAAAGTGATGTCTTGAATTTTGAAAGTGAACCTACAACAGCCATTTCACAATACCAGCAAAATTGCTAACTACTTTCTAATAATTTATTCCTGTACCCATAGATTAAAAGTACCTCTCACCCCAATCAAGGCAACTTCTCTTTGCAACAGATAGAAGCCATTAAAAAAAATAGCATCTAATCAAGAAAATAGAGTTGTGGAACCTAGTCTCAATAAATATATCCACAAAACTCTTTTACATCAAACTCTCAGGGAATAATGTAGAATAGGAGGCAGAAAGTTTTGAAGACACAGAGGATTAGGAGTTTGTTGTGAGAGTATGTCTCCTAATAACAGGAGAAGCCACACTCATAAAGTCTCATGAACAGGTCTTCCTAAAAATTAATATAAAAACACAAGAAAAAACATTTCAAAGTAGACAAGGGGTTGAGGTTGGAAGACACCAAGAGCCTTTAGTCCTATTTAAAGAACTACAGGCAATGAAGAAATGCTGAGGGTGGGAAAAGTAGTCTTCCTTAGTAAAAATTCAGAAATATCACTGAAATGCCTCTGTATTAAGAATGGTTAGAGAGTCATTTTCTTTCAGAGATGTTTGACATTGAAGCTGGATCAATACAGAAAGGTCCTAAGACCCTTTTCTTGGTTGGCCTGTTGTAAGCACTGGCACTGATTTGGAGATTGTAGCAATGTGCAGAGACCAAGACTTGGAGACTTCAGAACAAGACAGGAGGCAAGAGACAGAGCCAGGCCAACTCTGTGGTAGCACCTCAAAGATATTTGGTAAGGCATTGCAAATGCTTCCAGACTAGTGAACATCAAAGTTTGAAAGATTACAATGAGGGAAATGAGATATTCATATCAACATTCAGAGGTATTGATGTACTCGGTAATTTCTAAAAGATCTATATTTGAACTAACAGGACATGCAGATATATTAAAAATATGCTGAGAGTGTTTTAATATATTTTGTTAGGGTTTAAATGAAATGTTCCTATGGGCATATATATTGAATATTTGGTTCCCTAACTGGTGATGTTCTTTGAAAAAAAAAAAAAAGATTAAACATTAGGACGTCATGCCTAGCTATAGGTAACAGCCCACTGGAAGAATGTTTTTGGATATTTTACCTAGTCCCTTAGCCTTTCTCTTTCTGCTTACAGTCTTCTGTGTATTCAGGAAACTCCTATGCCATACTCTGTGGTAGCCATGATGCTTACACGTAGTACATAGAACCAAACATCAAGTAAAAAAATAAGACCTAAGAAACAGTGATCCAAAGTAAATCCTACCCACAAAAGTAGTTTTGTCAACAATACTGGCAAGTGATTAATAGAGATCCCCTGAGGACCAGATGAATAAATAAATAAATAAATAAATAAGCACAGTCCTAAGGGGGGAAAATACTATGTAACTCCCTTTGCATCAAATGTGAGTAGGTTCCAAAGAACTTGTTATCACACAAGTAGCTCAGAATCCAAGTGCAAGAACAGCCAGAGATCTCTTACTTTGCTGACTTCATAGAGGAGAAAATAGACTAAAGTATATGGAGAGTAGGTGCACATCCCTATAATTTATAAGAGATTGCACACAAATGAAATATAATTATTTCTGCTCACTATATGGATATCAACTTATTAATTTACCACCTGTTTTAGTGCATAATGTGTCAGACACTAAGAATATGGGGATGTAAAGTAATATCTTCTTCAAGTTATCTACTATATCAGGAGGACATCTTTCTACTTAATGAGATTCCCAAAAGGAATTCCCCTCTTCATGGCTATAATATACAATCAGTGAGAAGAAACACACAGCAAAAGCAAGAAACATGAGCCTCAATTCTGTGGCTTATCACTACCCCCTCGAGTCCCCAGTGTTCATTTGTTCCACATCTAATTTCCTAGTTTGAGGTTTGACAGAATTCCTTCTGTTCCTTGATTGAATTTAGACATTCCATCTGGTGAAATAGGAATTTTTTTTTTAAAAGCTGGAAGTCAAGTTTATCAGCTTTACTGTTGATAACTTTTAAAATAGAATGATGGGCACAGAGTGGAAACTGTTGATAAAAGATTTCTAGATCATTTATGAGCTATTTTTCATGCTCCTCCACATATGTGCCCACATTAAAGTTAAAACTTTCTCACAGGCACACAGAGACTATAATCTTAAATATCTTAAATCTCATTTAATATCGATCTTAATTCTTCTTCTATCCTGTATGCTACAGGTTTTAATAGCTTCATTTACACTGTGTTGTTTCCATAATAACTCCATTGTCTACTTACTGCTGTGCTTTACAAATATGGGACAGCAAACTGTAACAGACACAAGTATGGTCCACCTGACAAGTTACCCCTAGCTTTGCTTCACCGTGGGTAAAGGACCAAACTTGTAGTATAGGATCTAATGAGTACACTTTCTCAGCAAAAATCATAGAAAGAATCTAACCAAAAACTATTCCTAGTGTACACTAATAACAATTGGATTCAAATCAAAGAGCATGCAAATTTATTCTCAGCCATTAACTTTTGCAATGATTCTTTTGCTATGGAATTAGTTCCCATGAAGGTTGCTTTAGCTTTGGGGAAATTTTATTTTGTTGTGTGCTTTCATGAAACTGTTTGGTAACCTCTATTACAAAAAGGAAGAAACCAAATTTAAGATATGCGCAGAAGCTAGATAAAAGTATTCAACACAAAAGCTTTGGTCTTTGGGAATTCCTTTTTTTCAGTGTTTAGTAACTGTGGCTTTAAGGAAGAATCACAAGTAATTGCAGCTGTCACAAAAAATGGGTTACACCTGGCTTTTTTTTTTTTTTAATGTGAGGCTATTTGAAATGTAGGAAAGAGTATTTGGTTCCCTCAGAATGCTTCTAAACAGACGTTTATGTTGGGAAACTCTTCAACAAAGCACTTTAGAAATAATCCCTTTCATTGCTCACTTCAACTGTCAACTGATTGCCTTTCTTCCCTCTGGGTCAGTCTTTCCTGTTCTTAAACAATCTTCTGAAGAACTAAAAGAGAGGACATTAGAAAGAAAGTGGGCACATCACTTCTGTTCCTCTATTTTCACCCTCTTAAGTTCAACCAAACAAAATGTACTTATTTTAAGTTAGCAAATACAAACAGACCCATTAGAGTAGGCTAGACAGAAGAATCTTGTTAATCACATAGTTGAATAGTGTATATTGGCTTACTAAACTCTGTGAATTATGTCATTTTGGTTAGGCAAATACTAGAAACTATGTATTAAAGACAGATGAATTAAACACAAAATAATGTACAAATTCAAGTGGGACTAAAAAATTAATCCAGAAGCAATCATATAGATTAAATGATTAATCTAATAATATAAAATATTGAGCCCAGTACCTTAAAAGTCAACAAACTATATTAAAAAGAATTAAATAATCGCTGATATTATTAATGTCTTACCAAATGAGTTTTACTGAACAAATTTTAGTTTCCATTATTAATAGGGGTGAGCAAAGATATGATACAGGAGTTATTTTAGGTCACATTGAATTAAAGACATTAATACATTGCGTGAACTGTCTGCCATTTTCATTTTTCTCTTATCTTCTCATTTCTTTGTTCATTCCTCACTTTCATCAATGATTTCTAAGGTAGCTTATTTGAATAAATGCCATCAGCATTTACTAAATGCTCAGGATTAGAATGTCTAAAAAAACCCTGTTTGAGAATCCAAAGCTGTTGCTTATCTTTTTATCTTTAAGCCAGCATTTCTTTTTCCCAGCCTTTCCTTGTTGTTTCTTTAAAAAATACATCTTTCCTTTCCTTTCCTTTACATTCATCTTTCCATCCTCCTTTTTTTCTTTTATTGTATATATTTTTATTCACATTTCAAATGCTATGCCCTTTCCTGGTTTCCCCTCAAGAAACCCCCCTATCCCATCATCCTTTCCCTGCTTCTATGAAGGTGCTCCCTCACCCACCCACTCCTGTAGTCACTCCTGCCTCCCTGCCCTGGCATTCCCCTGGCATTGAGCCTTCACAGGACCAAGGGCCTCTCCTTTCATTGATGTCCCTCAAGGCCATCCTCTGCTATATTTGAGGCTGGATACATGGGTGGATCCATGTGTTCTCTTTGAATGGTGGTTTAGTCTCTGGGATCTCTGGGGTTCTGGTTGGTTGATATTGTTTTTCTTCTTATGGAGTTATAAGCCCCTTCAAGTCCTTCAATCCTTTCTCTAACTCCTCCATTGGGGACCCCATTCTCAGTCCAATGATTAGCTGCAAGCATCTCCCTTTGTATTTGTCAGGCTCTGACAAAGTCTCTCAGGACACAGATATATCAGGCTCCTGTCAGCATGCACTTCTTAGTATCTGCAATATTGTCTGAGTTTGGTGCTGTTTTTGGGATAGATCTCCAGGTAAGGCAGTCTCTGGATGGCCTTTCTTTCAGTCTCTGCTCTACACTTTGTATTTCCTCCTACATGTTTTTCCCCCTTCTAAGAAGAACTGAGGCATCCACACTTTGGTCTATCTTCTTCTTAAGCTTCATGTGGTGCATGGATTGTATCTTGGGTATTGCAAACTTTTGAGCTAATATCGACTTATCAGTGAGTACATGCCATATGTATTCTTTTGTGATCAGGCTACCTCACCTTGGTGTGACTATAACCAAGCAAGCAAAAGATCTGTATGACAAGAACTTTCAGTCTCTGAAGAAAGAAATTGAAGAAGATCTCAGAAAATGCTCATGGATTGGGAGGATTAATATATTAAAAATTGCCATCTTGCCAAAAGCAATCTACAGATTCAATGCAATCCCCATCAAAACTCCAACTCATTTCTTCATAGAGTTATAAAGAGCAATTTGTAAATTCATTTGGAATAACAAAAAAACCCAAGATAGCAAAAACTATTTTCAACAATGAAAGAACTTTCGGGGGGGGGGGGAATAAATCACCATCCCTGACCTCAAGCTGTATTACAAAGCAATCCTGATAAAAACTGCATGGTACTGGTAGAGAGACAGGAAGGTAAATTAATGGAATACGTCAGAACTTCCTAACTTGTGGGTTGCAACCCCTTTGAGAGTCAAGTAACCCTTTCACAGGAATTGCCTACGATCATTAAAAAATACAGAGATATATATGACAATTCTTAACAGCAGTCAAATTATAGTTATAAAGTAGCAACAAAAATAATTTTATGGTTCTGGATAACCACAACACAAAGGAACTGTATTTAAGGGCTACAGTATTAGGAAGGTAAAGAACCACTGCAGGCCATAATATCGGTAAGATTTCCAAGTCTAATTTTAATAAAGGTAGGTCACTGTTGAGGAAAGAAAAACCAATTTATCTCTGACTACATTACTTAGTAGATGTTAACCTATTCTCTTTATTATAGGTATGTACTGACAAACTTCTGATTCCTGTACAACAGTTAGTATACATTTCTCTTACGTTTTGTTATTTTGTGCTTGATGGATAATTTAATTTGTGCCTGTGGTCTATTTAGTTTCAAATTATTTCATCTCTTCTTCCCTTTTTTCTCACTTCTCTTCCTTTTCTTTCTCCCTACTTTTCAGTGTCTTTTCCTATTCCCATTATCCATATTAGCTCTCTTTTTTTCCTTTTCCTATCTGTATTCTTTCTTTCTCCCCATTTTTATTAGATAGGCTCTGTATTTACATTTGAAATGTCATCCCCTTCCCCCACCCAGCTTTCTTCCCTCCTCCCCCTCCACTTGTCTTCACAAAGGTGCACTCACTCCTAATCACCTCCTTCACCCCATTGCTTTAGCATTCCCTACATTGGGAAAACATGCCCTCCCTGGACAAAAAGCCTCTTCTCACATTGACTGTAAACACTGTTATCTTCAGCTACATATGCAACTGAAGCCATAGGTCTCTCAATGTGCGCTCAATTGTTGGTGTTATAGTCCATGGGAGTTTTGGCTGGTTTGGTTGGTTAATAATGTTGTTCTTCCCATGAGGTTGTAACCCCTTTCAGCTCCTTCAATCCCTTCTTTAGCACCTTCATTGGGGTTCCTGTGTTCAGTCCAATGGTTAGATGCAAACATGTTCAGCTGTATCCATGTGACTCTGGTAGAGCTCCTGATAAGGCATCTCTACCTGGTCCCTGCCAGTAAGTACTTCTTGGCATCAGCAATAGTGCTAGTGTTTGGTGGCTGCATATGTGGTGAACCCTCAGGTGAGGCAGCCTCTGAATGATCTTTTCTCCAATCTCTGTTCCTTTATTTGACCTTGTACATCCTCCCATGACTGTTTTGTTTTCCCTTCTAAGAAGGACTGAGGCATTCCCATTTTGACCTTCCTTCTTTTTGAGCTTCATAAATTCTGTAAATTCTTTCTTGGGTATTCAGAGCTTTCTGGGTGCCAGAATTAAGAGACTTCCTTAGCCTGAGTAATGCCATTTTACAAAGATCTCAGTCTAAGTTTCTGTTTCCCACAGTAAAGGCATTTTCCCAGATGATCTATCTTTGGTCAGGTAGCTATCTGAATAGAACAGTCACTCAGGCAATGGGTCTTGCTTGCCAGAACATTTTCTCCTGCACCTGGGTTGTCCCTCTCCTTATGTAATTCTTCACAAAGGGTATTGTGAAAAATCCTTTAACTGGACTGTTCCCTTAGTTCTATGCCTTACTTTCCCATACCTTACTTCCTTCTTCTACCTATATAAAACTAGCATATGAAAAATAAAAATTTGTCAGCTTGATCAGACTACTTGACTTGCTGTCCTTCATGCCTCTTGTCTCTCATTCTCTCCTAGGTGATCGCAGGTTGACTGTCCCGTGGGTAGGGGCACTGGGGCTAGTATCCACTTATTAATGAGTGTATTCCATGTGTCCTCTCTGTATTCTTATTTTTCTATCTTATCTTTCTTTCCCATTCTTTCTTTCTCCTTTCTTCCTCACTGCTTCTCTCTATTAATATTTGATGACTGTGCCTGTCATTCTGCTTGGGGTTGGTAATGTCAGCACAGTGCATTCCTTTGGGAGCTAATACTAAGTAGGGATATAAAAGTAAGCTTGCAGGAAACCATTATATTGTATAAAACATATGTGGGGGTCACACAGAGGAAAGGGGTTGTTTGGAAAGTGTTTATGTGTCAAATACAAGAATCACAGAAGTTTTGATTGTTAATTTTTATGGAGTCCATAGGAGAAGTTGGGAAATCATTGTACTCAGAGAGAAAAATAGGTCAATATCTATTAGATATAAAAATGTAAACCTTTTGCAAATCCATAAGCCAACATTATGCAAGATAGAAAGAAACTGGTGTAGTTTGAGGCAATTGATAACTAGGTGAAAGGAATACTTTAAAGGCCTTTCTACATCATGAAGTATATTAAAATGTATTCCATTAAAGCACATTAAAATTCCCTTTCAGGAAATGCTGTCCTACAGGGATTTTGAAGACAGTACTTTTTAAAAATCACTTCTAACATAAGTTGATCACATACATTGAATAAAAATTTATAAGCAAACATAAAATCCATTTAATCATTTAATTCATGGCTAATAGATTGACACTATCAAAGTAGTATCTCTTTCTGTAGAGTAGGAAATATTACTGAGACTCAGCTGGTCTGGTAAGCATTAAGACCATATATGTGGATTCACACATTGCTGTTCTCCATCTTCTAGTGCTTCCCAAAGCTCATGTCTATTCTATTCCCTCCTGGACATATTGTGAGTATGTCTAGACTGATATCTATAATGATAGCAGGTGATACTTCAACACACTATCATTCACTCTGCTCACTTCAAATGCCTGATGGCAGTACATTGCTTCTATTCAAAGATTTTATTTATTTTTTGTAATGATCTATTTTAAACTGATTATACGGCAGTTTCCAATATCTGCCATTGAGTTTTAATCAATGCTGTGGGAAAAATTGTTGACCATCTCATAACAAATTGCTGTGATCATCTTTGATAGCTTTGCCTGAAAGAGTAGAAAATTGCTGAAATTTAAAAAATATATATATAGTAAAACGGGTTTAGTGTTAGTGGCAACCTCACTCTCAACTCTGGCTATTTCATCATTTACTTAGTGTAATCTATGATTTTTACTATTAGCTTAAATTTCTCTTTCAATTTTCTTGCTTATGTCAAGACTGCCTGAGAGCTCTGCATCTGGCTTTCCTGAAACAACATTTCCTCAGCTCTCCTTCCTGGCACCTGGCTATTTACATATTCAAGATTGGAGCTCCAAATGGCAATAAGTGATTATTCAAGATGGCCATTTTGTGCACTTATTCGGTTTTCAATTGAATTGATAATTATTTCAAAATCTGTTGACATTTTAACTAACCATGGACATTTGGTTTCTAAGAATTATTGAGCTCTTAGCTGTCAAAGTTGCCTTCATTGATTTGTGCTGCTATGAACCTTAGTCAGAGAAGCTCCTTATTGCAGTGTGTAGTGGTTAATGCAGAGATTTATAACTGTTGAAAGCTGAGAATAAGAGACTATGAGTGTTCAGTCATATATGGGACTTCTCTCCCAATCCCTGACTCAAAAGGCATGGGGAACATATGAAAGAGGACGCAGAAAGATGCCAAGACCCATTTAGAGTGAGCTAATGTGGTGAAATGTGTCTTCTCACCATAACATGACTCTCGTATAAACAAACTTGCAAAAGGTGTGCTTATGTATACAAGATAAGTCACTTAAATGTTCTGGCACTTGGGGGAGGAGGCCTGGAGGCCCTACCCTTTGCTGATGAGCCATTGGAAGTTGATGACTTCTGTGCCTAAGGAGAGTCATATATTTTCATTAGTGAGACCACTGGTAGGTTACACCCAGACCCCAGTGAATGGCTCATAATGATTGATGTACACATGGGTAGCACGTACTTAGACTTTTATTATATAAATTTGAATGTGTACAGTAAAATAATTTTAAAAGAAAGACATGAAGTTAAGAGGGAGCTGTGACAGGGTCCTGGAGGGAGTTTAGATAGGTAGAGTAAGGAGTAGATGTGATCAAAATATACTGCATACATGCATGAAATTTAAATAAATAACTGAAAATATTAAGTATCATAAACCCACTCAAAATTATATACAAAATTTTAATGAGGAATTAAAAGAATGTCATAGCAATTAAGAGCACTTGCTAGTTTTCCAGATTACCTGAGTTTGACTGCAAGCATGGCAAAGAAGCTTACAACCATTTTATAACTCCAGTTCTAGGGGATCTAACACCCTCTTTTAGTGTCTGTGGGCACCAGGCATGCATGTCATAAACATAATATAAGCAGGCTGTACTGGCTTGTTTTCTGAAAACTTGACAAAAGTAAAGTCATTGAAAAGGAAGAAGCCACAGTTTAGGTAATGGCCCTACTCTGTAAGGCATTTTCTCAATTAGTGCTCAATATAGGAGGGCCCAGCCCAATGTGAGTGGTACCATCTCTGGGCTAGTGGTAATGGATCCTATAAGAAAACATACATCTTAGAGTTTTACTGCTCTGAAGCAAACCATGACCATGGCAACTCTTCCAAAGGCAAACAGCAGGGCTGGCTCACAATTTCAGACACTTGGTTCATTATCATCTTTGTTGAAACACTGAAGCATGCCTGGATCACAGGCAGCAGAAGTAAAAGTGACACCACACCTAGCTTGAGTATCAGAGACCTCAAAGCCTGCCATAATAGTGACATACTTGCTCCAACAAGGTCATGGCATCCATGAGGTATCCCTCCCAACAAACAAAAACAATCATTCAATGTACTCAGTTGTACAAATTTGTTGATTAACAGAGAGGAACTTCTGAAACAATTCAATAGGATCAAAGCAGTGATTTCAGTCATAAAACTTATTTTTATTCCTTGAATTTGTAATTGAGGTGTTTACTGCATTTGTTTCCTCTACAACAATTTTGGTTGATTTTTCTTTTCAGGTATAGTGTTAGTTTAAGAGCACATTGAAAAACTGTGGACATGTAGAAGAGAGGAAACAATCGTAGGTTATTCCTACTATAATAAGAAAACAACATTCTATCTTCAACCTGAGAACTAAAAATTCATAACCCAATTTTATACTTAAATCTAAAACAAAACTGAAGGAGTTATGTTTCAAAAACCGGTCCTTGACTTTGTAAGTCGATCAAGCATTCTATAGAAATAAGTGAGACATACATACTCTGTAGAAAAAGGAAAAGTAGTCTTGAAAATACAAAGTTATGCCAATCTTGTAACTCCCAAGAGAAACCTGCATATCTAATATTTATGCATATATGTGTACTGTGAGTGTATGCCACATGAATTGAGTGCCAGTGGTTCCAGTGGTAGACAATAGAGGGTACTCAACACCCTGGATCTCCAGGTCCCAGCCCATGTGAGCTGTTCAACCTGAGTTGGGTAAGTACTCTTGATTGCTAAGCATTCGCTTTAGAGAAGAGATTCTTCTAAATTATGCTAATGTTTTCAATTATAAGAGTAAGAATAACATTCTCTACAGAGTCATTGAAGTCTGGCAGGACAGGCATTAGTTTATCCAACAGTCACTTTGGAGAATACGATGGGGTTCTCTGACTTTATGAACTGCCCAGAACATGACCTAAAGCTCCCTACCTCATTCTTATTTCAAACATTAGCACACACAAATGAAAAGGAAATGAAGTTTTTCAAGATTAAATTAAAGAAGGGTTAAGCTTCTAAAATTTAAGAAAGTCTTATCCATTTCTTATACTGTCAATATATTCACATAAACTGTTACATATATATTCCATATGTGGTTTGTACTCATCATTTCTATTTAATTTTCAAATACATATTGTGTTTTTCTTAGTTAAAAAAGTGTGCTAAGTAAACACGAAGTTTAATAAGTTCTTCATGCAGCTGGGGCTCAAATTTAGCATTTTGGCCATAGCTAATAATTTTATCTAATTGAATTTTTCACCACAAAAATTAGACAATCCAATTGGTTGAGGATGTTGCTTACACTCTATAATGTTTATGTTCTACAAACCAGGAATCTTTATGTATACAGATTTAGAGAATGTCACATAATATTTATTAAGAGTAGATTGTCAGAAATGGGGATGAGGTCTATGCATTTTATGAGGTTGACAGGTTGGATCCCTTTCCTCTGAGATGCAGACACAGACACAAATACTTGGTGCAATAAAACCTGGCCAAAGGTGACCCCATATTGTTCTGTGAGATGAATCATATGAGTGAGATATATCAGTGCCATAAATTCCTAGAGGTTTTAAATTTCTCCTATCAAATTTATTTAAAGTTCTTCTAGATGAAGTGAATGTATACTCCATTCTTTTATAGTATTTCCCACTGTGTCTTGTTAATACTCTACAATCTTTGTTTATAATGTAATAATTCCAAGCTAATTTGCCCTTCAATGTCAATTTGCATAACTTGATAAAAACAAAATAATCTTCTATCCACTGTCAGTGTGGGAGATTTCCCAATGAACTCCATATTGCATTTTTATCTCTTTTTAACCAAACCTTGAAATGTAAACCTAATTTTCCTGATAGCTAGAACTGTCTGGATTCCCTTCTTCCACCCAATTTCCAGTTTAAGGAGTGAATCAATCACATGGAATGTGAAAGGTACTTAGTTATTAATGGATTGACCAGTAATCTGGAAGACACTATTTTAATCTAATCTGGAAAATATGTGGGAAAAAAATTGTTACCCCCTCTCAAAAATTTGTGAAAGTTTTAGATCATTACTTCACAAACAAAACTCATTTTATTATACTTTTTGAATGAAGAGGTTTTATTTAAATTTTGTGTTGTGAAGACCTGTTTTTATACCCATCTGTGTCAATATACTATATTTTCCTTGTCAAAGGGCATATATCTGGGACACTGTGATGCTATTATAAAATTGATAAGAACAACAACAAATTCAAACCAATTGGAAAGGAATACATGAAGGGAAATGATGAGATTTTACATGAGGGGTAAAGTGGAAATATGCAAATAAGGATGTGAACTCAGATGAACTGCAGATGAAGTTTCCAAATCTGCACTCATTGTAATACCTTAGCATTGGAGATGTCTTCTCCTAATGCTTCTTTTTGTGATTAAATACATTTAGTTGACTTCTTAACTCGAATAAAATAAAAATACTCGGAAACATTTAACATTTTAAATTATTTAAAAATATTCTAAATAATAAGATGCAAAAATACATAGAGAAGAGATACTTTTCATCTCAAATTATAAAATGTATAAAATTATACGTTGCAATATGACAAAAGAGTCGAAAATATATATTCCCTAAAAGTGATTTTACACCTCCAGGAAGAATAATTTCTCAACTAAAATATGATTTATAGAGCAGACTCAATTGAAAGCAATGCTTTAAATTTCTCACCAAGAGCTTATACTTTAGGAGATGGTTCCAAGCACAAAACCTTCCATAAGTATCTGTAGCCTCTGCTAATCAGCATTGGTTGTTTCTCTCATAGTAGAACAGGCCCTGGTTCAATATTTAATAACTATTACTTTGTCACTCCATCATATGTCATCAGCAAAGATTACAATGCTTATGTACACTTTCCTGCAGGTGCCACACTTCTCAGCTTCTCTCCTGAGACTGATGAAAGTTCTAGTCATTCATTTAAAGGTTACTAACAAATGAGACAATTTCCAGATACCCAGACTACCTATCTCAACTCTTGGACCATGATGGTCTACAAATCTCTCATAGAAGTTCCTCTGATCATCATCTGAATGCTTCCTCACTCATGGTAAATTGTTCTAATATAGAATTAAATGAAATTTTCCTTTACTATTATTTTAGCCTTGATATTATCTGTATCAATGTTACTTTAACTCTTTCTGTCTCCAGTATCATCTTAGGTATTTTATAGAAATTATTTATGCCAGATACATTACAGTTATGTGTTGGGACTTTTAATTCAAAAATAAATTTTAACACTACATATGCTCTACTTAGAGTCTTACAGAACTTTAGAACTATGGTTAGACACATTATAAATGCTACAGTAGAAAATGAAGATTCAGAAGTTTATGTGGGGATAAAATTCTATATGAAATGGTTGTCATTCTCAGTTTTGAACAAATAGAATTGGAAACACTTCGGAGTGGATAAATGGGAAAGTTAGAAGATACGTAGGCCAAAGATGCGATGGTATATTACACATAGCTTAAAACAGAAAATGTTACAAGTCCAGAAGTGGTAACCCACATTATCATTAGAATATCCAGAAGAGCAGCAGAGGAGGGGTTGAGTAGCAGGTATAACATAAATCTCCTCCTGTATTTTAGTCCTAGATAACAAGAGAGTTAACTTCAATTGATTGCTAATGTGGAAGTCATAATCAAAACACACAGTATCTTTGTTATAACACAGAAGTAATGGGCACTACTCTCATGAGAAATTTGTTTCATGATACCCAAAACAAGGGATCAAAATTAGCTCTGTAAGAATTGCATCAATCCAAAGATACAAATAATTAAAACAAGATGTTATGACAAAAGACTCAAAGGAACCATGAGACTATTGAGCCTCTTCCCAAGACCAGTCCCTGTCTCAATAGAAATGTGAATTCCTGATCTTGGCCCCTTACTGATCTGTGCATTCACTTTGTAATCGCAGAGAGTTCGTATTTCATGAAGGAGTGTTGAAACTTTTCTTCACATGTAATAGAAGGTACCTCAGAACTGCAATTGGACACAATCCAGAGATCAACTGATCATGCAGAGTCTAGGCATAACGATTTGTCTACATCACACCTCTGGCATCCATGGCTCAGTGGACATATTATATATATAACAATAATAATCAAATAAAAAGAGACTATCAATTAGACATGAACATGAAAAAGCTGTGATAGAGGGGCATGGGTGGAATCAGAAGGAGGAAGTTGAAGTGGGTACGTGATATGATTATAATTTAATTAAAATGTATAAAAATATGTTTGATTGTGAGCCTCGTCTTAAACAGCTGAGCCATCTCTCCAGTCTGTGATTTTCATATAGGTCCTGAACAATTGGCTTATATGAAAACATCAGGTTCTCAGCAAAGAACCAAGCCCAGGAAAGTCAGTCAATCTTTTGAGAGTTTCACATCTGTAAAACCAGGATAAGGCTACATCTATCTTAATATCTGAAGATGGTATCAGATAGAGTGAGGTTTCCAGCTAGGATGGAAGATAGGAAGGTATCATGAAGATCATTTTGATCAAACATAGTAAACTTTGAAAGGAAAAATAAAATATGTTTGGTTCAAGTAATAAAATAGAACTGAACCCTGTATTCAAAGAGATGAACAGATTAAGAGAATGGTGTTCTCAGGGTAAGATTATACCCCCAACTAATCTTATTGTTTGTAATTGCAGGTGTTTAGGGAGTGTGGGATAGCACTCTTAGATATAGGGTTGATGGAAATCTTGTATGTTGAATGATATAGTTCAAAAAATTCACCCATTTCACTAAATAATGTTGAATTTGGACAGAGTGCTTGAATGCAAATTGCTAACAAAGAGGCTAAAGATAGCCTAATTTAATTTCTCAACTTGCAGCATAGCATCTTTCATACCCATGGTCACAATGGTATAGTGAAGTACGGTCAATCTGTCTGTAGAGTCTTTAATATCACATAAATGCAACATCATTAGATGTACTATTCCAGCCTTGTATTTCTTGGTGCTCCCCTTATGGATTTGGTAAATGTTCTGATTTAGAATTGTTTTCGTTCTCTTATGATAAATGACAATAGATGTGCACACTATTGAGCGTTATTCTGGACCCATTTCTCCAAGCATCAATTGCCATTCATGATTAATTCCTGATAAACTCTTACTTCATTTGGAAAGAAACTTGTGCCCTTTTTTTTCCTTTTTACATTAGCAAAAAGTAATTAGTGTAAAACATAGTATCCCAGAGAAATGAACCCCTATTTAGTTTCTTACTACTCTAAAAGGCAGGCAAAGCAGGAGATGGAGAACAGCATGACAGACAACTGAAATGAAATTAAGTGAGAAGCAGAAGGAATATGAATGTTTAGAAGAGAAAGTAGGAAAAACCTTAGAACACATAGGCAAAGGACAAAATTTCCAGAACAGAACACCAAGGACTTGTGCTGTAAGACCAAGGATCGAGAAATGAAACTTAATGAGATTGCAAAGTATCTGTAAGGTTAAAAACACTGTCAAGAAAACAAAATTAAAGCTAACAGATTTGGAAAAGATCTTTACCAACCCCACATCTGATAGAGGTCTAATATTCAATATATACAAAAACTCAAGAAGTTAGACACCAGAGAACGAAATAATCCTATTAAAAATGGGATACAGAGCGAAACAAAAAATTCTCAGTTAAGGAATACTGAATAGCTAAGAAGCATCGAAGTAAGTGCTCAACATCCTTAGTCATCAGTGAAATGCAAATCATAACAACCCTGAGATTCCACCTCATACCAGTCAGAATGGCTAAGATCAAAAATTCAGATGACACCAGATGCTGGCAAGGATGAGGAGATAGAAATACTCCTCCACTGTTGGTGGGGTTGTAAGGTGTTACAACCACTCTGGAAATCAGTCTGATGGTTCCTCAGAAAATT
This sequence comes from Micromys minutus, assembly GCF_963924665.1. Classification (NCBI taxonomy): domain Eukaryota; kingdom Metazoa; phylum Chordata; class Mammalia; order Rodentia; family Muridae; genus Micromys; species Micromys minutus. The sequence continues at coordinate 30,566,163 of NC_137983.1, read as the reverse complement.
TGACATAGTCCTACCTCAAGACCCAGTTATTCCACTTCTGGGCATATACCCCAGAGACACTCCAATATACAACAAAGACACATGCACCACAATGTTCATAGCAGATCTATTTATAATAGCCAGAAGCTGGAAAGAACCCAGATGTCCTTCAGTAGATGAATGGATATGAAAATTGTGGTACATTTACACAATGGAGTACTACTCAGCTATTAGAAACAATGACTTTATGAAATTCCTAGGAAAATGGATGCATCTAGAGAATATCATCCTGAGTAAGATAACCCAGTCACAAAAGAACAGACATAATATGCATTCACTGATAATTGGATACTAACCTCAGAAAGCTCTGAACAGCCCAGAAACAACTCACAGACTATATAAAGTTCAAGAAAAACAAAGGCCAAATAAAAAGGAAAAATTATTATGCTTAATCTTTACACACCAAGAAAACTTTGACTATTCCCAGGCTACATCTTGTTCTACAAGTGCTTTATGCTCATTCTAGCTAGTAAGATTTTAATGCATACTATCAAACCTTTAAAAAAATCAAGTACTGACAAAAATTTATTCATATACTTTAATGCAAAAATGCTTTTAAAATCTGTTCATTTATCCCTGTTTTTTAAAATAAAGTTGTTCAATTAAAAAAAAATGAAAAACAAAGGCCAAAATGTGAAAGCCTCAGTCCTTCTTAGGAAAAAAAAAAGTATATTGCACCCTCTCAGAGTGTGGTATACCTGGTCCTTAAATCATTAATAATCCAGGAGCTAAGAATATAGCCTTGTGGCAATTTTTGGTATTCAAAAATCATTGTTTTTAATCTATACACACCAAGAAAACTGACTGTTTCCATGTTACATTCTGTCCTACATGTACTTCCTGCTTATGGTAACTAGTGGGATTTCAATGCATGCTATCAAACCTCTAAAAGAATTAAGTACTGACAAAATATATTCATATAGTGTTATGTCAAAATGCATTTTAAAATCTGTACATGTATCTCTCTTCTTAAAATAAAGTTGGAAGATATAAAAGAAAGTCAAGTCAGTAGGCAGCCTAAGAACTAGTGATGCCAGATCAAATATAGGACATTCAGGTAAATACACTTCACAATAAAGTAAAACTTAATGTAACTATGCCCTAAATAATTCCTGGCACATACAAATGCTGTAAAAATATGTTTTCTTTTTTCTTTTTGCCTTAGTTTCTATAGCTTCCTATCTCTGTGTATACTTTTGCTTTTCTGTCTCTTCTATCTCTGTTTCCTCTGTCCCTCTGTTGTCCTATTTTCTGTATCCCTATCTCTTGCATTTTTTATTCCTCTTTCTTTCTCTCATTGCCTCTCTGTCTCACTCTCTCTGTTTCCCATCTCTGTTTCTGTGTGTTTCTCTATCTCTCTCCCTGTCTCTGACCATCTTTGTCTCTGCCTCTCCCCCCTCCACCTTCATGTGCATGTGTGTGTGTGTGTGTGTGTGTGTGTGTGTGTGTGTGTGTGTGTGTGTGTGTGTGTGAGAAAGAGAGAGAGAGAGAGAGAGAGAAAGTATTACACTGTAATTTATTCTATCTTAGTCTCTTTGTATCCATCTGTTGTTATCTTTGTCTCTGTCTCCCATGTCAATAATTCTTGCTGCCATCTCTACCTATCTGTATGTTCCTTTCTATATGTATCTCTGTCATTTCACATTATCTGTTGCTCTGACATTTCAGTCTCTCTCTGTCTCTCTATCACTTTCTATCTCTGTCTATCTCTCTGTCTTACTGACTCTCTCATATAAACACACAAACATGTGCGTACACACACACACACACCTCATTGAGCAAGCAATTGAGATATATACAATTGCCCTATACAGTTTTATACTACTGGTTCTAAGCTGCAGAAAGTGGGCAGAGACCATTTACATATAGGTCATGAAGGGACCTACTTTTTTGGAAATGGTTTTTTTCTGACAGTGAAACTTAACTTCAGGCTCTAGAATGTAAACTGCCCAGATTTTATGTTACAGGATTTGATTTAAATTTTGGAGTGCTATGAGTTAGACTGTTATAAACATCTACAAAAAGAAACAGTAACACCCTGGTATTCACTAATTTTACCATCTTTCTTAGTTCTTTCTTATAACATGAACACTACAGCACAACTGTACCTGAGATTTTACAGCAAATGCACACTTGCCCTTTGTAGACTGAAACTCTTTGATCCTTCATTGATGCAAAGTACAGATGCTGAAGTATATAGAGTATCATTTTTATTGTTGTGGCTTGTGTATATTTTGTGTCATTTCATTCTGTCATCTGTGACCAGGTGAGATTTCTGAGCTTTACTCTAGCAAATAGTATCTTTCTTTTGTTTTTCTCTATTCATTATTATGAGCCCCCACATGTATGTACTGCTTATTTCAAACATAAAATAATCATCTCATACTATTATTTTGTACTCCTGATATGTCTATTAAGAGCAGATCACCTATTAGATCTCATTTTAATTACTAAAAATTATGCATGTGTTTCTCATATTTGCATGTTAGTATGCGGTAGAATTGAACTTTCTTTTGTGATAATTTATTTATGCCTTCATTGAAAGAATAGAATTTCGCAGACATTGTTGCCAAAGGATTAACTTCTTTTTTCATAAGCATTTAGTTAAATACTTAAGCTTGGCTGCTTACAGAAGAGAACACATAATTTGACAATGTGTTGTGCACAGATAATGTGTTTTTAATTGTGGTTGTATTTATTGAAGGCAAAGGCAGTATTAAATGTGTTCTCATGGATGAACAACTGCAAATTGAGGAAGAATTTCTAAATCTTCTTTTCTCACACCACTTTACTTCTCTGGCACACACATGTACTGTAAAAATGTCCTCTCTCTCTCTCTCTCTCTCTCTCTCTCTCTCTCTCTCTCTCTCTCTCCCTCACTCTTTCTTTTACCACTGACATTTGGATTACTTACTTTCCACTTTTACCTTTTTTCTAGTCACTTTAGGTGAGTCAACAATTGCAAACTCCTCCATTTTTGACTTAGTTCCTCACCATCAACATTTGTTTTTTGTCTAATTTATGTGAGGTGACTTGTGGCCCAAACAATCAATGCTGCTAATAAAATTGCAAAATATGTGAGTGGAAAGGCTGGGCATACTGCTGTAGCTTCTAGAGATACAAGTGTTTCAGTGTTTGCAGATTATGGTAGTTGGTGCACAAAGCAAAGCATGTATGATGAACTTATGCATGATGCAATGGCTTGTGAACAGTGTCTCAACAATATTGACATTGAACTTTAGAAAGGGCAGTGGCTCCCCTTATTTACCACCACAGCAACCCAAGCATGTAGGAGATACAGGTAGATATAAGCATGGAGATCTGGAGTATAAGCTCATCTTTGGCTACATAATGAGTTAGAGGCCAGCTTTTAAGCACATGAGACGCTGTCATAGAAAACAAAATCCAATCAGAAGACATGTATTTCCTTGGAACTAATGAACTTTTGTAGTCATACCTGTTCCTCAATATTCTCACCTTTTCCTAATCTCTATGCTCCCACCCAAGACAAATTATTGTAAGAAATATAATGAGAATAGGAATTGGGGTATATTCTAGAAGAAACACATTTGTCTGGTATAAACAAGGCCATGGATTAGACCAGTGTATTTTAAAAAATAAAATGCAGTTCAAAACAATATATTAAATTCTTCCACAAAAACTCTATCAACTTTACAGGTTTGAGCCTTCTGTACAATTGGGCTATATTGATTTTTTTTTTCTTTCTACACACTATCACTTTCAGTTACCATGTGCTAACAGCGTGGGGAAAATACACATTTGACAGCTGCATGCATTATACAGAATTTTAATATTTAGAATTTATAAGTGGAAACAAGATGCCTCAGTTGGTCAAAATTCTTCCCCCATAAGTACAATGACTTGAGTGAGATACCTGGAGCCCTAGATTGAAATGGGTAACAGAATTTCAAAAGTTGTTCTTTGACTTCCTCATGCCAACAATGGTCTGCATAGACCAGAACACATCCTACACACATATGTTAATACATGCAAATTTTTATGAATAAAATCTACTTTAAAAATAATTTTAAAATTTGAAACAGTAAACATAAATTAGAAAGTCAACATGATGGGGGAAATATCTCATTATCACAGTCCTAAATAAAGAGCAGGTAAATGGCTGCAAAGAAAAGGAGAATAAATTTTCTTCTTTTTTTAAAACTTTACTTTAAAAAAACAAAGATAAAAGAAAAAGTTTAAACATTTTTGCATAAATGTATAGAAATACATTTTTGTCAGTGCTTGCCTTTTTTTTTTTTTTTTTTTTTTTTTAAGGTTTGATACTCTGCATTAAGGTCTTACGAGTTACAATGAGCACAAAATACATGTAACACAGGATGTAACATGGAATTAGTCAAAGTTTTCTTGGTGTGTAAGGATTGAGCATAATGTTTTTTTTTTTTTGTTGTTGTTGTTGTTTTGTTTGTTTTCTTTTTTCTTGAACTTCACACAGTCTATGAGTTGTTTCTGGAGGAGTGCAAGCCTCTGGGGTTAGCATCCCACTATCAGTGACTGCATATTATGACTGTTCTTTTGTGACTGGGTTATCTCACTCAGGATGATATTCTCTAGATGAAACAATTTTCTTAAGAATTTAGTTTAGTCATTGTTTCTGATAGCTGAGTAGTACTCCATTGTGTAAATGTACCACAACTTTTGTATCCATTCATCTACTGAAGGACATCTGGGTACTTTCCACCTTCTGGCTATTATAAATAGAGCTGCTATGAACATTGTGGTGCATGTATCTTTGTTGTGTATTAAAGTGTCTCTGGGGTATATGCCCAGAAGTGGAATAGCTGCATCTTCAGGTAGTAATATGTCCAGATTTCTGAGGAATCGCCAGACTGATTTCCAGAGTGGTTGTATTAGCTTGCAACCCCACCAACAGTGGAGAAGTGTTCCTCTTTCTCCACAACCTCTTCAGCATCTGCTGTCATCTGAGTTGTGGATCTTGGCCAATCTGACTGGTGTGACATGGAATCTCAGGGTTGTTTTGATTTGCATTTTCCTGATGGCTAAGGATGTCCAGCACTACTTTAGATGTTTCTCAGCCATTCCATATTCCTCAACTGAGAACGTTTTGTTTAGCAATGTACCCCATTTTTTAATAGGGTTGTTTGATTCTCTGGTGCCTAGCTTTTAGAGATCTTTGTATATCTTGGATATTAGGCCTCTATCTGATGTGGAGTTGATAAAGAGCTTTTCCCATTCTGTTGGCTGCCGTTTTGTTTTCTTGACAATGTCCTTAGCCTTACAGAAACTTTGCAATCTCATTAAGTCCCATTAGTTAATCTTTGACCTTAGAGCTTGAGCCATTGGTGTTTTGTTCAGAAAGTTTTCTCCTGTGCCTATGTGTTCTAAGGTTTTCCCTACTTTCTCATCTAATAGTTTCAGTGTATCTGGTTTGATGTGGAGATCTTTGATCCACTTACACTTGAGCTTTGTACAAGGAGATAAAAAAGGGTCTATTTTCATTCTTCTGCATGCTGAGTGCCAGTTGGACCAACACCATTTGCTGAATAGGTTGTCCTTTTTCCATTGGATGTTTACAGCTCCTTTGTCAAAAATCAGGTGACCATATATGTGAGGGTTCATTTTTGGATCTTCTATTCTATTTCATTGATCCACATGCCTATTTCTGTACCAGTACCATGCAGTTTTCAGCACAATTTCCTTGTAATATAGCTTGAGGTCAGGGATAGTGATTCCCGCAGATATTTTTTTGTTGTTGAGGATGGATTTCGCTATTCTAGGTCTTTTGTTATTCCAGATAAAATTGCACATTGATCTGTCCAACTCAATGAAGAACTGGGTTGGAATTTCAATGGGGATTGCATTGAATCTGTAGATTGCTGTTGGTAGGATGGCCATTTTTAAAATGCTGATCCTTCCAATCCATGAGCATGGGAGATCTTTCCATTTTCTGAGATCTTCCTTGATTTCCTTCTTTAGAGTTTTGAAGTTCTTGTCATACAGGTCATTCACTTGCTTAGTTAGAATCACACCAAGGTATTTCATAGTTTTTGTGACTATTGTGAAGGGAATATTTTCCCCAGTTTCTTCCTCCACATGTTTGTCCTTTGAATATAGGAAGGCTACTGATTTGTTTGAGTTAATTTTATATCCAGCCACTTTGCTGAACTTGTTTATCAGCTGTAGGAGTTATCTGGTGTAATTTGTGAGGTCACTTAAGTACACTATCATGTCATCTCCAAAGAGTGATGTTTTTACTTCTTCCTTTCCGATTTGTATCCCTTGATTTCCTTTTGCTATCTAATTGCTCCAGTCAGGACTTCTAGTACTATGTTGAATAGGTAGGGGGAGAGTGGGCAGCCTTGTTGAGTCCCTGATTTTAGTGGGAATGCTTCAAGTTTCCCACCATTAAGTTTGATGTTGGCTGTTGGTTTGCTGTATATTTCTTTTATTATGTTTAGGTATGGACCTTGGATTCCTGTTCTTTCCAGGACTTTTAATATGAAGGGATGTTGAATTTTGTCAAATGCTTTCTCAGCATCTAGTGAGGTGACCATGTGATTTTGTTCTTTGAGTTTGTTTATATGGTGGATTACATTGATGGATTTCCTTTTATTAAACCATCCCTGCATTCCAGGGATGAAGCCTACTTGGTCATGGTGAATGATCATTTTGATGTGTTTTTGGATTCAGTTTGCAAGGATTTTGTTGAGTATTTTTGCATCAATGTTCATAAGTGAGATTGGTTTGAAGTTCTCTTTCCTTGTAGGGTCTTAATCTGGTTTAGGAATGAGCGTTGTTGTAGCTTCAAAAAATGAGTTAGGTAGTATTCCATCTGATTCTGTTTGTGGAATAGTTTGGACAGTTTTGGTGTAATGTCTGCAATAAATGTCTGTACTGCTCCACAAAGCTAGGATACTGAACCAGCTTAGATGTCCATCAACAGACAATAAAAGACAGAAATATCTTCAAGACAGTGCATATAGCTGATTTTTATGTTAAATGAAACAGGTCAAACTCATAATAACTAATATCATATTTTCTGTCATGGTGGAAGAAAAAAAGCTCTATTTTCAAAGTTGTGCAAAACTTGTGCTGCTAATGGTATAAATGGGAAAACTGGGAGATTACTCTATCTAAAGAAAAGGGACGGAAAACTAAAGAAGAAAGATAGAGAATGAATAAACAAAAAAACACTAAGGGATTTTGGAGAAGACATACAGAAACATTGTTCCATGTTCACTTAATATATAATGGAGTAGTTAGAGAAATAAATGGAGGAGCTGAAGGGGTTTGCAACCCCATACAAAGAACAACAATATCAACCAACCAATCACCCAGCGCTCTCGGGAACTAAGCCATCAACCAAAGAGTACACACGGGGGCACCCATGGCTCCAGCTGCATATGTAGCAAAGTATGACCTTACCAGTCATTTATAGAAAGAGAGGCCCTTGGTCCTCGGAAGGTTTGATGCGAAGTGTAGGGCAATGTTAAGGCAGGGAGGCAGGAGTGGGTGCAAGGGTGGGGGTACCCTCATAGAAGCAGGGAGAAGGGAGTGCGAGAGGGGGGATCCAGAAAAAGGGATAACATTTGAAATGTAAATCCATAAAATATCCAATAAAAAGCAAGAAAGAAAAAGTAACTTTAGATGCTAGACCTACTAGAAGAAAAGCCATGCAGCATGCTACATGGTATAGATATTAGAAAGGACTTTTAGAATAGGACTCCATTTTTTTAGGAACTAAGAATAAACACTAAGAAATGATGCTTCATAAATGTTAAAAACTTCCATATATAAAAAAAAACAATAACTAAAATAAGGAGACAGCTTACAGAATGAGACAGAATCAATTTGTTAATTATAAACAATATCTAGCACACTTGCAGGTCCTGGGTCTGTTGTCCTTAAGTTTTCTGAATATACTTGTCAGATTAGAAAAGTTAGTTGCCCAAAAGCTATCATCTGGTTGGTATTTCTTGTCAATTTGAAACAATCTAAATCACCTGAGAAGGGTCTCAATAGACACATTGCCTCAATCAGATTTTCCTTATTGATGACTAAGGTTAGGAGAGCCCTGTTCACTGTGGGAGGCACCACTCCTCACAGGTGAGTCTTAGTTTTATGAGTCAGAGAGCGAAACAGTAAACATCTTTCCTCATGGTGTATGTTTCAGTTCCTGCCTCCAGGTTTTTGCCCTGAGTTTTTAGGCTGATTCTTTGAATGCTGGATTTTTGCCTGAAAGTACAATTCAAATAAATCCTTCTTTTCCCATGTTACCTGGGTCCATGTGTGTCTTTGTTATTTTTCTTTTGCTCTGGTGACACACAATGACCAAAAGCAACTAGGGAAGGAAAGAAATGTTTTATTTGGCTTACATATAGTGAAGCAGGGTCCACTGGGGGAAACCAAGGCAGGAACTTAAAGCAGGCGCTAACCTGGAGTCAGGAGCTGGTGCAGAGACCAGGGGAAGCACAGCTTATTGAGTCCTCTTGACTTGTTTAGCCTGCTTTCTAATATAATGCAGGTGTGGTACTACCCATAATGCACCATGCCCTTGCCCAGCAGTCACTCATTAAGGAAACCCCTTACAGGCTCGCCTACACCCTTATATACTGAAGGATTTTCTCAATTTTGTGTCCTTCCCCTCAGATGATTTCACCTTGTGTCAAGTTCACATAAAACTATGTGGTGTTTATCACAGTGATAGAAAACCAGCAAGAGCAGTTATGTAATTAGGAAACTTGAGAAATAGTCAACCCTTGAATACAGGTCTCCTAACATCAGGTTTATGTTCTTTTTCATGGGTTTTGAATTATCCTTAATATCATATTTCTGTGTTCAACTTAGATTTTCTTCTTTTTTCTTTCTTTTAACTTACAAAGATTATTACATTTTTATTATTAAACTATTTAAAGACTTATTTTACATGTTGTTAGAAATGGAATGAAGAGCTAAGACACTCTGGAGGCTGAAGCAGGAGAACCATGAATTCAAAGCCAGACTGGGCTACATAGGTTCTAGTCATTCTGGAAGAATAGCAAGGTCTAATCCAGGCCAGGATTGGACAATAGCAGTACTGTGCCTCAGAAAGGAAAAGGAAGGAAGAAAAACCCACCCTTTTCTCTGTTGTTTATAATATGGTTTTGAGTAGCTGAGAAAGTACACAATTCTGGTATTCAAGTTCTAGTAATAGGCTGATTATAGAAGAAACTTAATACTGAGTTCTGTATTTACTTATTTATTTTTTATTCAAGAACTTTATTTTAAAAAAGCAAAGATAAATGTACAAATTTTAAGCATTCTTGCATAAAAGTATACAAATACATTTTTGTCATTGCTTGACATTTTTAATAAGGTTTGATAGTGTGTATTAAGATATTACTAGTTACAATGAGCATAAAGTACATGTAAAACAGGATGTAACCTGGAATTAGTCAAAGTTTTCTTGGTGTGTAAGGATTAAACATAATGGGTTTTCTTTTCTTTTTTGCTTGAACTTCACACAGTCTGTGAATTGTTTCTGGGGTGTTCAGAGCTTTCTGGTGTTAGTATCCAGTTATCAGTGACTGCATATTATGTCTGTTCTTTTGTGACTAGGTTATCTTGCTCAGGATGATATTCTCTGGATGCATCAATTTTCTTAAGAATTCCATAAGGTCAATTTTTTTCTAATAGCTGATTAGTACTCCATTGTGTGAATGTACCACAATTTTTGTATCCATTCATCTACTGAAGGACATCTGGGTTCTTCCCAGCTTATGACTATTATAAATAGAGCTGCTATGAACATTGTGGTGCATGGGTCTTTGTTGTACGTTGGAGTGTCTCTGGGGTAAATGCACAGAAGTGTAATAACTGGAATAACTGTTTTATTATTTTACTGGATATTCTCTCCTTATTTACGTTTAAAATGTTATGCCCTTTCCTCCCTCCCATTCCTCCTTCAGTCCACTTCTTTCCATAAAGTTGCACCCTCTCCCAATCGCCATCTCTACCTCAGTGCCTCAGTATTTCCCAGGTAAATGAGCCTTCCCTGGACCAAAGGCCTCTTCTCCCAATTGATGCCAGACAATGCTATCCTCTGCTACATATGCAACTGGAGCCATAGGTCTGTCCATGTGTTATATAGATTTTTCATGACCTTTTATATGCTATATACTTTACTGAGCAGAACTGACTAAAATAGACAAATCCGTCCCAACCAACCACCTTCCCTGTGCTTCATTTTCCTCTACTTGGAGGTGAGGTACTATCATTCCCCAACACTCTGTCTTATCACTGAATCCTGGAGCAGCATAACCGCTGGAAAGTCAGGTTTCTTTCACTTCTCTCACCTTCCTTCTTATTTCTAATCTCTTCTATTTTGACTGTATAAAAATGAAAACCTATTCTTATACTCTACTGCTGTTCCTTTGAGAGAACATTTGGCTGCAATAAGTTTTACCACTGATTTATTATATTTACAACCTGTTTGCTGTTGAAATTATAAATGTTTAACATTAGCCTTAATTTATTACAACAGGCTATGAGTGGTCTGAAGATGTTTAGGGAGACCAGTTAATATGCCCTGACATCAACACTTAGGGAAAGTTATGCCTCCTTGACTGAGCAGCTGTGTAAGTCATTTAGGGCTTATTTTGAAGTTCAAAAATAAGCATATTACAGCTCAGGGACATTAATATTATACTCAGATAAAGTGGAGAGTAAGCAGGCAAGCGTGATTATATGGACAAATACATTTTATGGTCTATTAGCAGTTCTGTACTTGACTTAGTGGTTATTCATATTATCTTCTAAGTGGAACACTGTCTTAAAGCAGTAGACTATAAAAGTTATACAATGTAGTACCAGTAAAGTGATATTATAGAAAGAATTAAAGTATTTTCAAATGGCAACTGAAGAGACAAATCACAGCCTTAGTGATTTCAGAAATAAGATGTACAAGAATTGAGTAAGAGAACTTGAGTTCTTCTAAGTATGCACTGGAAAACAGACAAATGACTGATACTCATGTTAGGCAAAAATGATGAGTGACAACAAGAAAATTGGGATAAAGAGGGATGTAATTTTCATGTTATATCTCAATATGAGTGGAAGTACAATTAGGGTTCATTAGATCGTGAGTATTCACTTGGGCTCAAAAGAAAAGTGCATTGGGATGTACAAAATAGGACCTGAAGGACATATTAGTGTGGGCAGGGTCCTGAGAGTTAAGGAAAGCAACAGTGCTGCCTTGGTCGGGTATTGAAGTAAGAAGTAGTACCTCAGTAGTCTGACTAGCTGATGCAGGAGTAGTACTGAGATGCTTGAGTACTCTTAGAATGGAACAGAGACAGGAGAGTTACAACTAAACTCAGGGGGTACTCACATTTTTTTGGTGGAGGTTGACTTCTTTCAAACACTAACCACAATGAGTTAGTAATTAACAACATCAGGATGATTAATGTGGCCTGTCAGCTTGATGAGAATCAATAAGAGATAAGCTTTGGAGTACATCTGTGGGAATTGTTTTCTCTTGTTCAGACAATTGGAAGTTGGAAGATCCACCTAAATGTAGGGAGAATTTTCTGGGGATGCCTCAGATAAAAGAGGGAGTAGAAAAACAATTTGTGTGCTTCATTGCTTTCCTACCTTACTAACAAAATTGTCTTCTTTAGTGTGAAGTCACCTACCCTGGTGCAGGTTTCACTGCTGCTGCTCTCCTTTGCTGCTCTCAAAGGCAGAATTGTATAGACCCCTATAAAACATAGACTGAAGAATAGTAACTTGCTTCTAGATTTTCAGCATCATATTAAGACTTCTCAGGCATTCTGCATCAGAGACTGAGATACTACCAGATACTTGCTGCTCCAGTGTGAGGATAGCTGCTGTTGGACAATGGAGACTAGAACAAGTAAGCCAATTTGAGATATTCCAAAACATGCATCTATACATACATCACACACACAAACCACATGCACATCACCATATACATATACATTGCACACATACATACATATTCACTCTCTCACACACACACAAACACAAACAATTATATATATAATACATACATTATATAATACATATGCACAAACATCACACACTGAGACACACATATTCTATCATAGACACCCATGCATATGTAAAATACACACACATTGCACAGACACACACACACACACACACACAAACACACACAACACACACAAATTCTATTAGGACGTTTTTCCTCTAGAGAAGGCTGACAAATATAGGAACTTATTATTTTGCTCTTTGCTAAAAATATATGGATACTAAACTCAGTGTATCTAATAAAACTTTTGGTTTACTTCATTTTTTATTTTGCAAATGTACTTTCTTCAGATTATGTATCAATATCTCACTTTGTACCTATACAAATACTTGCTTGGTTTTACTTGTCAAATAAATGTGTCTGTTTTTTATTGGCTGAAATAAGTGTAGATGGAAGAAATATTGTCTGAGTAGTTTGAATCAGATTCTCTATACAAAATGCTTAGTGAAGCATATGAACTGCATAGTAGCAGATGAATAATTGGAAGTTAAAAAATTATAAGACTTTAGTTGGATACTAAGAAAGAAGTGAAATAAAATAAGATCTGAAGTTTGGTTTAACAATTTTGAATTGCTGGGTAAATTCTAAGGGAAAAAATTTTGTTTATTTTTAAGAGTAGTTTTGAGAATTTCATATATGATCATTGTATGGGAAGAATCCCTCTATATCATTCTCTCCTAACTATTCCTGTTTCCCCATTTTGTTACCTTTCAAATCCATATACTGTTTTAATTTAATTGTTATTACCTGTATGTGAGCACACGCACACACACATATATGTGTAAGGGCAACCTGATGAGCCCATTTAAGTTGTTCATGCATTTATGATTTTATGGATAAATAGGGGGCATAACCTTGGGGAAGACCAACTATTTATCAATAATTTTTTTCTTGTTATTAATTATTTTATTTATTTACATTGTAAATGTTGTTCCCCTTCCCAGTCCTCCCTCCAAAAGCCTCCTACTTATCTCCAGTCTCCTTTGCCTCTAAGAGGGTTCTCACCATCCACCCACTCCCACTCCACCCCTCTAGCATCCATCTTTTCTGGGCCATCAGGCTTCCAAAAAATTAAGTTCTTCCCCTCCCACTGAGGCCAAACATGGCAGCCGTCTGCTACATCTGTACTAAGAGCCATTGACCAACTCATGCATGTTGTTTCTTGGTTTGTGGTTCAGTCCCTGGGAGCATTGAGGTGTCTGGTGAGTTGATAATGCCCTTCCTATGGGGTTGCAATCCCCCTTAGCATTTTCAGCCTTTTGGTAACTCTTCATCTTCACAAAGCTTTTCTCACATTAATTTTGGGTGTAATTATACACACACACACGTGTGTGTGTGTGTGTGTGTGTGTGTGTGTGTGTGTGTAAGTTGTTTACTCCATGAATGTTTGTTTTGGTAAACCTGACAAGTAAGAAATACTAAACATCTCATAATGTATACCTTACTACTGTTGTTTAGCTAAATTGACATACTATCCAAATGTCTCCTAAATATCTATGTCTATAGGTATAGATACTATTTCTAGCCTTATTAATTTTGTTAATAATGAGTTTATGATTTTATGTTGGACCATACATATGTATGCATTGATTCCTAAATATATAAATACAACATGCTAAATCTGTATAATAATTCCCAGATGCCTGTGGTCTTTGAACCACAGGTTGAGCAATGGCTCATAAATATTATAAGGGGCCAAGGACTTCCTTTACCTGTAGGTAAAGGAATCAGTCTGTCAACTTGAAGGGCATTAGAAATTTATGTCTACTCAATTTTAGATCACAAGAGAGAATCACTCATACCTTCTATTTCCCAACCTTATGATTCAATATAAACCTGGTTTTCTAAAATAATCATTTCAATTTGGGGGAAGGTGAAAATTAGTTACTGCTAATCCACTTGATTCTCTGCAGTATACCAGGAAAATCACTCTATAAAACATCCAGATTTTAGGATCTTCTACTTTCTATAAAATTACATTTGCAACCCTTTAAAGTAAATGATTTTCCACATTAGCAATCAATTGCTTACTTTAGTGTCCTAAACATAATGGCTGGGGTGTCTGACAAAGTCCTATGGAATTATATTAAGTTTCTACTCATAATGACTGTAATACAAGTCAGCATATAAATATACATAAATACATAAATACATAATTTAAATATTCTCCTATCTAGCCTAATGATGCTGCATCCAAAATCCATAGACCAATGAATAAAATTCCCACCAACACCACTCCTTATAGCCTTCTATTGTGTCAGTGCTGTCCAAGAGACTTTCAAACAACATAGGCTTTTGATTGCTCTCAAGAGGTAAGTCCCTGTGGCTGAAGATACCATGCACTTCAGACATATATCCAGAGGCCCCTGAGATGATACTGACCTAAAAACCTCTTCCCTGAGGACTAGGTTTTATGATACCAGAATGTACCCTAAACTCAAATTACTCTTGCTTTATTCTTTTCATTTTATTTTATCCATGCACATATGTTTGTGTAGCAAGTGTATGCTTGGTTTCCACAGACACCAGAAAAGAGTTTTATGTCACCTTGTGTTACAGTTAGAAATTTTTGTGGGATGACATAGTGTGCTAGATAGTAAGCCTGGGTCAATCAAACGGTGATCTTACCCATTGATCCATCTCCTCATCCTTGCATTATTCTTACTGATTTTAAAAACTGTATGTATGCTTGTTCGTGTGTGTGTGTGTGTGTGTGCACATGTGCACACGAGTGTGCAGGCACAAGTGACACAGTAGTGTCCAAGATTACTCTGTATTATAATGTAAGACCTTGTCTTATAAGGACAAACAAAGATTAAAACTAAATTTACTGGAAAGACTCCTCAAATTTGTGAGGATAGCCTTGAAGTTTGGTCATATATTCTGTGGAGAATTCAGAGAACAACTTTCAGGACTCAGTTCTCCCCTCTCCTTATGGGTTTCTGGATGAAATGCAGGTGATCAGGCATGGCTAGAAAGAGCCATCTTACAAATCCTATTTTATTGATTTTTCACAAACATGTAATTAATTATATGCCCCCTATATATGCACAAGGAAGTGATGCTTGTGGATAGATGTGATGGACATAAAACTATAGTCTGGTGGGAGGGACTATTATAGACTGCAAATCTGGCCATGAGACTGAAAGAGCAGGTGACATTTGTGTGTGATGGATTCTTTCAGTTTCTATAACATTACCAAAGTACGTCCTCTGGTATTTGCCATACAGCTCTGCGCTTTTAATGTGACAATTGGGCTCTTGCATCAGCTCTTTAAGGAAACAGAAATTAAAGTAGTTTCTGTTACTAGCATTGTGAACATATTCAGCAATGCCATACATGAATTACAAAACAAAGGAAGATAATTACACCCAAATGACTAGTTAGAATTGCACAGAAACTCGTATTGTTATCAAATATTAAAAATTTGCAATGCACACCTATAATTCTGAGTAAAGAATTGTGCCAAGTTGGATTTCCTGAAAAGTAGAAGAGTTTCACTACCCCTTTCCCTTTATCATTCTAGACAGTATTAATAAAACTAATGAAGCTAATTTAGCTATCATGAGACTGTAAGGCTTATATACACTTTCACAACATAATCTATTATTTCTTCAATGATATCTTTGAGATTATTATACAAGTACATAATTTTTCTTTATTTTTCCTTTTTCCAAACATTCCCATATATCCCTTTCATTCTTTTTGAAATTCACGATCTCTCCTTTTTCTCATTAGCTGCTGTTAGAAATTTTATCATATGTATGAGGGAGAATCAGAAAAACTGTTAAGCACTATAAAAGAAGCATAAATGCCTTCTCTGCTCATCATGGGTCTGGCTGAGCTTCCATTCCACTACTATAGTGGCTGCGGAGCTTTGTTTTAGCTGAAGCTCTTTCAAGTGGAGATGTGCACACACACGCCCCTATGCCAGCAGATACACAGCTTTCCTCGCAGTCACAGCTCTATCACAGAGCACTTCTCTTCCCCAGGAGTTGCCGTGATTTTTCCAGCTCTCTTTGGACATTCAAACACTTCTGGACTGCAGTTTCCATCCCTGTATTAAGGACTTTGTTGTAACCCTTTAGTGCTTTATAATGTTGTGCACTGCTTATAAAAATCTTGGTGCCGACCACATTCATCTTCTTTAGATCCCAAGAACATCGAGGCAAGTGCCACTTGTTTTCTAGTTTCTTTCTGTCCTCTACTTCTCCGCAGTTTTCTACAGTTTGTCTGTGTCCTTGCTATGCTACGGTTTTCTGGGGGCATGCTTTGAAAAAAGTGAGTGGCCAAGTATTCTATGGGTCCAGTCAACAGTCTTGCATTTACATGAAAAAGAAAACCTACATTTTTGTCTGCAGGAAAAGTAAGGAAACAACTGCCAGAAGCCCACGGCCTGGAGAAGGTGGTGGTGGAGAGCACCGAGTAGGACTCTGGTGATAGCTTTAAAGTCTGAGGGTCTCAGGACTTTCTAGCTCGCTAACTGTACTGAATGCTGATGATGACTTCTAAAATGTCCTAAAAGGTTCCTTGTTCTTTCTGAGGGTAAAAGTCTGCTAGCCTAACAGCAGGGAATTAAGTAATGTGGCCTTTGTTCTATCTCAGAAGGAACTGCTGGGCCCTAACTTTCAGCCCTCTAGTCCCAGGAAAAAAGAGGGACACGTAAAGAAGTGATTACAGCGTTTATTTCTAAGTTGTAAAAAGTTTCCTATGAAAGCTATATAAAGAAAAAGCAGAAAGATTGGGGGAATGGGAAAAATAACTCTGGGAAAATGGTTCCTCTCTCTCTTTGTCCTTGTACATCATACAGAATGCATGACCACATGGTACAAAGTTTAACACAAGTTCACACTAAATCAAAACATAAATTGAAGTTCACAACAGAGAATGTTTGCATGCATATCCATTAGGAGTAATTATCTGACTAAACATCCATCACCTCTCTCAGATCCACAGGTTCACTTAAGGTTTAAAACTATAACGAAGTTCTTATTGAAGTTTTGTATAAATAAACCCAGTCAACATTTTATCCTATGTCTTAGCACCTGTAACAAATTGTTAGTTCCCTTTTTATGACCTTTGGTTAATGGTTTTACAACCTCTTGGAATGTGTTCTAAGTAGGAGACAGTCTGTTTACTATCTAAAATCAAATACCTGGTGATACTTGGGAGATTGGCAGAGATATAATTGCAGTTTTGACTATCACAAACGATCTAATAGCAGTCCCACTATAAGAGAGTTTAATAATCACTGATATAATTTTAGGAATTCTTATAGGATAATCATTAAGACTTTAAAAAGGCATCTATTTGTCTATATAGCACCACTACAAAAGAGTACATCTTATTAGATCTGCAGAGATCTGCTCCAAAGGGGTGAGCTATTACTTAACTATTATTATATATGTTTAATAATAACAGGAAAAGCATTTTAATAGCAGAAATCTTACCTAAAATGAATCCCTTATACCCTTGATTAATAAGGTCAAACCAAACCAGCCGCAGCAGATTATATAACAATCTGAAGCAGGCCATCTCAGGATGATCACCTGCTAGTTAGCTTGTCTCATTATGACTCCCCACAAGCAACAAAGACAAAAAAGAAAGCAAGTGAAGAGAAAGAACTGAAGGCATGGGTGCTTTGGAAAACTAGAGAAGGAAGGTTTTTAGGGACTTGTATACTACACACACCACCCTATCCTTTCTTACCCCCACTCCCATCCAGGCATTCTGTGGTATGAGGGCTAATGATAGTTTCACTGGGGATCCATCTTTTAAAAAATTTCCCTTTCTCTCTGTTAATTTCTGCATTCCTGTGACAAACTCGTTGTTCTCTACACTGTCAGGGATCTGCAGGAAGGCTTGAATAAATCCTTGTGTTTGTTTCTTTGTTTGTTGTTTGTTTTTTTTTTTTTAATCTTCTGTTTGGAAAACACTTAGATTTTATTACTCTGAGTTCCACATCATTTCCCTCTCCATGAAGATCTGGTTAATGTAAAGGTTTCATATATTTTGATTTACAGAGCACTATCTTACTTTTACCCATAATTAAGAAATAGCACATGGTAGTCAAATGTTATGTTAAACTATATGAGGGTTGGGATTCAAATGATAGGGGGCATGGAAAGGACCCAAGGGGAGTTGGGAGAGGGAAAATTATGTCAGAATATATTGCATGAAAATAATCTGTTTTGCAATAAAACATATTAAAATTGAAAGAATAGTTTAGAAAATAAAAGCAACTTAAAATTTTTTTTTGTCATTTGATGGTCATCAAATAAGGGAAGAATAGAAAAAAAGTAGAAGAGCTTGCAAAAAAGTAGCTTTTGCTCTATTCATGATTCATGTCCACCTTTCACACTTAGAGCCACAGCCTGAATTAATCAGCTCACATAGAATAGTTCTGTTTTCCATAATATAAAGATAAGCACTACAGGTTGACTCTCTTCCATATAGAACTTGCAGCCAGCCCCAATACATGTTAAACACCCTCATATGAAAATTTTGAGAAAGAATATGGCATAACATTATCTCAAAGTGTCATGCATTCATGTCACATAAATAAATTTTATATACAAAAGGAATGGGGAAGACCCTGCACTGCTACTCTCTGGCCTACACACACATGCATACACACTGACAGAAAGATGTACATACTCTACACACTGTTATGGGGAAAAATCCCTAAGGCTTGGTGGCCAGATAGTCTACCTGAATCAGTAATGTCCAGGTTGATAAAGAAGTCCTATCTCAAAAACTGAAGTGCATAGTGATTGTAAAAGATACTATCTGGCTTTGGCTTCCCCACACATATACACATGAACAAACACAGAGATACTCACACATGTGTATAAACATACATGCAAATACACACAAATATACTCATGCACACGCAGCACACTATACATATACACAAATGCACATACACACAAAATAGAATTTAAGCAGGAGGATAGAATAAACTGCCTAATATCACTATTGACCAGAGGGACTTTTTTTTCAATTCATTTACTGCATCATCCCCATGTCTATCATAATCTACTTCAAGGGTTCACAAACTGACAGACTCAAACATTTAGTATTTAATGAAGATGATTAGCAAATACATTATACCTTGAAATTCCCTCCATCTACTCCCATCTACTTTTTCTCCTTCTTTCACCCCCTTCAGTCTTCTTTTCTTTCCTTTTTAACTTTCCTGGATTATCACTTCTTCCTAATTACTCCAGCAGCTAGCTGGGATGTATGACATGCCAGATGTCTCAGACATACTGGAAATTTCTAATCACTATTTATCTAGAGTAATAGAGGTGTGCTCACTTTGTTCTAGCATTATGTGTTTACAGTGGGGTGGTTATTTTGCTATTTAAGGAAACAAACTAAACAAAGACATTAATTTTAGCCCTATTTTTAGGAATGAAGCATCAAAGATATTTTTTCTGGTTCATAGAAGAAATTTTTTCCAGGAAGTTCTATTAAAGTTGTATTGCCCTGGAGAGACTCCTGATAGATGGTTAACACTGAATTTCAGTCTCTTGCTTTATTCTCTAAAATTATTCCAGTATGTATTGCTCATGGTTTTTGTTTTTACTTTTTTAATTCATGGAACCTTATTGAACTCTAAGAGTCATTTTGCTTCTACCGTTTTAAAAATGTATACAATAATGCACCATGTATTCTGGGTATCTGGCATTTTTAGAAAAAAATTACAAAGAATATAACAGTTTATGCTTTATAATACTCATTTGATACCTGAAAATGGATTATTCAATCTCAACATAGTATTGTTCCCATAAAACAAAGTTTAGCAGTGAAGTCTTAAATGCCATCCTACTTTAAAAGGTGAGGTGAAGAAAACCCAGCTCTGTACATACACACAGTTCTGCATGTCTCTCTTCTATCTTCTGTATGTAAATTTCAAAATTCTGAAAACTCTTCCTGTGTTCCTAGTATGTGAGTACTTCTATCTTCTCTACTCCTTTCTCATTTGTAGATGCTTCAGTTTTTAAAGTATCCATTCCATATATCATTATTTTTAAAGGTTCCACTTCAAAGCTCAGAGAATGTATTCCTTACTATTCTCATTGCTTTGCAAGACAATGGATAAAATCAGCTTAAGAAATGATGGGTTTATCTGGGACATAATTTGGGATATAGTCTACTACTGCAGGCAAGGCAAGACAGTAGGAACATGAGCCACCTACTAAAATCAGGAAACAGAATGAAAGGAGCATCTGTTCTCTACTTTCATTTTCATTTAAACTTGGTGCTGGAATTCCAAACATTAAGATAGAGTCACAAAATTAAGGTCTTGCCTTCTCAGTTAAATCTCTTTGGAAATGTTCCCAAGGAGTTGGCTACACATGTATATCCTAGATTATTCTATATCCCAATAACTTTACTAGTAATCTTAACCATCACATATCCATTCTTGTCAAGTTTAGGGACCAATCCCCTTAGTCCCTAAAGTCTCACATAAATTTCATAATGCAAAGAGAAAAAATAGATTTAGTGTGTCTTGAAAGATTCCCCAAAGTCATAAGAGTTTAATTTTTTTAAAATAGAAGTTCAGCATCCCTTCTGAGAATCAGATTAACTGTGAATGTTCATTTTTTAAAATGACAAGCTACATACTTATAGTATAGAGTCCTACAGAATGAACTTTACCAAACCAAAAAGGACAAACTAAAGCATAGCAAGGAAAGAATAACTAAAGAAATGCCAAAATCATATAACTCAGTGGTGGGCACATGGGTTCCCAAAGAAATCCTTTGAGTTCCTACAATACTGGGTCACCTAGAAACTCTATTTCTGCTACTCAAAACACATCAACTTCCTCTTGGACTAGTCCCACTCTATACATGAAACTTGCATCAGGGGACATGTCTAAGTTTCTGCAACCCCACTTTAACATAGGTTTCACATTTAGAACTTCACAGTGTTTCTTAGAGAATTCTTTCTAGGCAAACCAACTCTGATACACATTTTCTGACCTCAGTATCTTTCTGATTATTGTAAATATTTGTGAATCCATCACCTTTTTTTTTTTTAAATTTCATATCACCTAGATTGAGTTTCTAAGTTTGGCTACAATCTCAAAATATAGCCTGACCTTTTTCTAGCACAGCTTTAAAGACATTTCTGTACATTCATTGCTGATTCTAGGACAAATACTTCTCTGGGCAATTGTGTTCTAGCAGAGAATCCCTTGAGCAAAATTTTCAGCTTAAATTTTGTCCTTTCAGTTAAATTTGCCTTTTTTATACATTGGAGCCTCTCAGTGGTTTTGCCACCAAGGTCTCTTATGTTTTTTTTCTGCAAACAATGAAGTTTCTTATTAATTTTTTAACCTCTTTAAAAATCACAATTTTGTTCCCTTTAACATGTTTTTCAGCTACTTTAAGCCAACTTATGAGTATTTCTTCCTAAAGCTGAATACTTGATATATCTTCCTACTCTGTTTGCTGTCCTTTGTCACCTTAGACATGGGTAAGAAAAGAGACTTATAACAATGCCACACCACAATTCTATTATATCTTGAAGTTTTAACATTAAAGAAATGAGTCTCTTAGTCTTATCCCAAGTCTCAGAATACAAATAGAATGAAGTCAGTGTAGTTGCCAGCATGTGACATGAATGTTTCTTTTCAGTTCTTTATATAATACTAATTTCAGTCTGAAGCCTATGGAAATTGATATTTATTGTTTTGGTTTTATTTATTTACCCATTTGTGCATTTTATTACCAATCTAAAAATCCAATTTTTTATCAGAACATCTTATTAAGTTCTGTTGATAACATTTTGATTGTTTATAGCCTATGCCTCAGATTCTTTTCTTCCACACTTCCAGAAAATTAATTCAACAATTGGTCACACTGCCATCATGTTTATGATAATACAATTCCACTTCTGAAAACAACTTGTTAGCCTTTCCCTTATTGCCATAAATGACACCTGGGAAGAAAGGGCTTATTTTGAATCATGGCAATGAATGGTCCATCTTGGTGACAGAATCATGCTATAGACAGTGAAATTGTGTTCACAGGCAGAAAGCACAGAGAGAGACAGAGACAGAGCAGAGACAGAGACACAGAGAAAAATTGAATGATGGTGCCCCACTATCTTTCTCCTTTTATTTCAGTCAGCATTTTGGGACCAATGCTGCCAATGATTCTACATCCATTAAACCCCTCTGGAAATTCTTTCACACTAATAACTACATTTGTATCTTGCTGGGCATTTGTACATCCTGCGAATTTGACAATCAACATTAACCATTACAAGAAGTTTGAATCCCTTATCTATAGACATAGATTGATATGTTTAAGGCCTATTCCCACTCATTTTAAATATTGCCCTTCTTTTATTAATATTGGGAATTTGTTTACTATTTATTGAAATGGTTTTAGTGGCATAGGGCAACAAAAATAGTTTTACAATGGCAATTTCATAAATGTAACTGAAAATATTATACATTATGAAGTACAAGTGACACTAGCATCTTCTGCATGTGAACAGCCTAATACTCCCCATTTGCTTATTTTACAGTTTTCAATAGATGATTCTCTCCCAAAACACATCACTTCATTCAGCCATATTGGACCAGTACCTGCAACAATCAGATATATTTGCATTAGTAAGTGTTATTAAGTGCTTATGATTGAATGAGACAAAGCAATTAACCCACTATTTAATTAAATACAGAACATTGTTTACTCCTAAAAATAAGAGTACTGATAATATAAAATTGGCCTTCCTGCCTCAGAAAATATCACACCCTGAAAGCTTATAAACTACTATACTGCAAAATAAAATATAAACGTTATAAAAAAGCCCCTGCACAGTTCTGTGAAAGCCCAGATTATAGGATAATTGATTGTTTCCTTGAGGAAGCATTGAATTTCATTGGCAATCTGAAAATAAGGAGGTCTTGATAACAGTGGATTTATGTAATGATGTGATGATTGCAGTGTTTCTGGATGTTGGAATTTTGATGCACAAGAGGAGCTGAAAATGCTGTCAGGAAAAGAGCTGTATGGCAGCAACTTCAATTCTTTCTTAGCTTTTAACTATTAGTGTATTTCGCTGAGCTTTGCCTAGTTTATCGAATATACAGATATACTAGCTTTCTAAATGAAACTACCATCATTGATTTAGCAAAGCACTTGTAAACCTATCCTATAAGAAAACCTGGGTTGAAAATAGTGTTGGTTTTAAGCATAAATAAGTAGGAAAATGGTGACTCTAAAACACATTTACTTCTTCTGAGGTCATTCACAGGTTTGTTATATATTTCATAAATATATATGTGAAACTGTGCAGGAGATTTTTATAACTTTTATATTATTTTGCAGTATAGTAGTTTACAAGGTTGCAGTGTATGATATATAAAATGTTTCATAAATATATATAAAGAATTACTTATTGATAGATGACCTATCAAATATTTAATCAAATAAAGTATTAATTAAAAAAATAAGAAAATAATTGTTTTTGAGAAAGAAGTTGAATTATAAAAGAGATCAGTTTAAAAATTGGTGCTCAGGAACATTTTTTTTATATTCTCTGAAGAATTTCTTCAATGTATCACTATAAAAATTCTTTGTGATTTTACCAAAATACTTTTAAAATTTTTTATTAGATACTCTCTGTATTTACATTCTAAATGTTATCCCCTTTGCCCACCCCACTCCCTTCCCCCTCTACTTGAAAGTATTTGAAAACAGAAGCTTTGGAAACTTATAAACATGTGCTTACATCAAGCTTGGTTGCCTGTATCAAATTTCAAATCTTCAAATGAGTTTTCAAGAATGATAGGTAGATTAGTGAATTACTAACAGGATTGCACAGGAATGTGTGCATGCATAAACAAGGAGGTACTATTTATGCTCTTCTGAATAGTGTGGATAACCTGAACTCTAAAACCTGGATAAAGCATTCCATTTATAAACAAAAACACTTATTTCACATGGCAAAGGTAGTATGAAAATCCTTAGTGTTTTAGAAGCATCTCTGAGCATCTCAAATACAATCAAAGTGAATGACTGAAGGACATGTACTTTAAAGTTGGGCTGCATTTTCAAAACTCTCTAATTATTTATTATGAGCTACCAAAATAGACACATCATCAAATCTATAATTTAGGGTTATGTGTCAGGGTGGATGTTTAATGAAAAAAATCTACAGGGCAAAAAGAGACTTCATATGATTTATTATGAAAATTTTCTTTGAGGGCTCATTTTTCCTTGTTCCTAGAACTGAACAAGAATTTTCCCCCAATATATAACAGAAATTGCTGTATTCATTCAATGTTTAAGTGATGAGGTAATTATAAATATTTATATTTTATGTAGCAGTAATTAATAGATTTCCTTTATGCTTTGATTTATTTGTTTTCTTATTTTGTTTAATTTGGTAGTTGGAGGGATTGATTCCAGGAACTTTGGCTTGGTGAAGGCAAGTAATCTGCTCCTAAGATACACACTCAGTTTATGATGCTCCTATTTTAAAAAGAGCAAAAGATTTTGGGGATGCTCAAATATAAATGTAGCAATAATTAGCTGGACAATTCAAACATTTAGGAGGTGTCTGCATAGTATTGTATATTTGTTACTTAAATCTTAATCCATAAAGAAATTATATAAAGAAATACAACATCAGAAGCAGAAAAGTTGGCAAATGCATGCTAGTTGTCAAATCGATTATAAGCTGTGGCACAACCCTTTCTGTATTTGTAGGTATTTGTTTGAGTGTGCATTTTCTACATAATACATAACATCTTTCAGGAAGTACTAGAAAGTCCCTAGGGATACTCAAGAGATGCAGGCAAACAATAAGAGTGGATGCTCAACCCCATGCTATCATGGAAAAAAGACAAAGCTCAAGAAATGTTATCAATCATCTTCATTACATGAACAAATAAATTAAGTTGAAACTTGGAAGAAACCATGATTTTGTTATTCTTCTGGAGACAGAAGAATGGAGGAGCTCATGGCCCCTGTTCCCAGGCTACCTTAATAGGTTTGCTCTGAGTTATTTTGAAAATACCAATATTCATTTGGTCCAGATATTAGCTGTGTATTTTTTGTCATTCAGAGAAAGAAAATTGAGGAGAATGAGAAGAATCTCATTGGCTGTAGTTATTCCACACACAAAATGAAATCATATATTCAATGTGCTGCTAGGTAAGCACACATAATTTTAGAAACTGTGAACAATCAATTCATGGGTGCTAGTATTCCAAGACTTGAGTGTGATAATAAAAACACAGGCTTACTCTTCAAGGACTGTTCATGTGACACAAGACATACTCATTCGTTTTATGATTAGGTGCCTCACTGAATCTCACTAATATTCAAAATGTTAAATTTCACTTTTTTTCCTACTCTTCTACTGACAGAACTGAAAACCATGCATAAGTAAGACCTTCACCCAAAGCCACATAGAATCCTTATGTTATTGATTGCCTAGGGCCAATCAATATTCTCTGTATTCCCTTGCATTCCTAGATTTAATCATACCCTGAATCTGCTTTGAGTGCAAAGAAACCAAAAATCCATACTCTTTTAGAATGGCTTCTACCTGAGGGCTTCTGTTCTAGGTAGGTGAAACATTTGGTGTCACCAATGTAATAGCAGAAAACCCCCCTATTCATATATGCGTTGTTTATGTTTGCATCCGCCACTTTTGATTATTATTCCAGATCCTTTTACTCAGGACAGATACAAGTGATAAAATGTGAGATACCTTCAAAGTCTATCTCTCTTACTAGTTGAAAAGTATTCAGTAACCATGGGAACATTTTGAATGCTTGAAGATGATATCCCATAATATATATTCCTATAATTCTGTTTACTCTCTAAGCCACTAGTTCTTTTTTTCTGTTGCAGTAAATATTTTATTTTTTTAAATTTTTTTAAAACAACTTTATTTTACAAAACAAAGATAAACGTACAGATTTTAAACATTTTTTGCTTAAAATTATACATTTTTGTCAGTACTTTTTTCAGATTTTAACATAATTTTTACATAAAACTATATGAATATATATTTTAGTCGGTACTTGATTTTTTTCAAGGTTTGATAGTATGCCTTGAAAACTTAATAGTTACAATGAGCATAAAGTACATGTAAAACAAAATGTAACATGGAAATACTTAAAGTTTTCTTGATTTGTAAATTTTTTTGTTTTGTTTTGTTTTCTTTATTTCTTGGACTTCATACAGTCTGTGAGTTGTTTCTGAGGGAGTGCAAGCCTCTGGGGTTAGCATCCCACTATCAGTGGCTGCATATTATGTCTGTTCTTTTGTGACTGGGTTATCTCACTCAGGATGATATTCTCTAGATGCAGCCATTTTCTTAAGAATTTGGCTTAAGCCACTAGTTCTTAACCTGTGGTTCTTGACTCCCTTGGGTGCTGTCAATGCCTCCTTCACAGGGATCACCTGAGACCAACTGGGTGATTAGGATGCACATAGGGAGAAAATTACAGTTATGAAGTAGCAACAAAAATAATTTTATGGTTGGGATTCACCACATGAGGAACTCTATCAAAGAGTCTCAGCATTGAAAAGGTTGAGAAATGCTGCTCTAACCTTTAAAATAAAGGCAATACCTCCATTTCAGAGCTAAAATAAAAGTGAGATTTAGAGAACAAATTGCTACCCCAAAATAGCAGCAAAAAGCCAAGTGAGAACATAAAGACACCAAAACCCAGCAATATGTATGCACTATACAGAAGCAATTATAGGTAGGAAAATCATTTATAAATAATTGTTTTATTTTTACATTAATATATTCAAAATTACTGAACCTAAACGTTATTTGATGCATATCTTCCAGCTGATTCCAAATTGGTTTTTGCCTTTAAAAATTAATGTAAAGGTAGGATAGAATTCACAAAATGTTATCTCCATGGAAATCTAAAAGATTAAAAAGTAAATTTGATTTTGTTTCTTTCGGTACTCAAGTTATTTCAGGAATTCTGCTGTTGTTGTGGTCACTGATTGGTGGGTGTCTCTTATATTATTACTCATTGGAAACATATACATTGTGTGGAATTTAGTAGGTATATGGTCGACCAAATGAGGACTCAGCTGACCTAGCTACATTATTTACCAATTGTCTATTTTGATATGTCACCTACCTACCTATTTGCTTACATAATATCTTTTACCACACCTGTTTATCCATGCATATGTGCATTTGTTTCCCTTGTTACTGACAGCTTTTAAAGAAAACAAATAAAATGATTACTGGGGAAATGCTATACCACAGAGCTATTGCTCCAACCCCAACATTTACAAACCTTTCCTGCAGGGAGATAATGGTTTAACCATTAAGTTACATTTCAATTATCTTTGAGATTATTTTTATAATAATTCGTTAAAGGCAGGTCAATGATGCAGAGTTAAATCTTGGGTTGCCATCTCTTTTCATTTGCATTTCTCTTTTGAAAATTTCACTGGAAACTTAAATATGGAAATGGATAGCATTTTATATTAAAGCACAGAATAGGCATCTAAGAATGAGCAAAAGGCAGTACTCTGAGAATTTTCTTGTTTCTGTCCTACAGATTGGAGCTTGACACCCTTAACTTGGAAGAAGGTAAGTAGTTACTTTGGTTTCTGAGCTTCCTTTCCTGTGCAGATTTCAAGTGATAACACCATAGTCTGATAAAGCCCATCCTGGTTTGCTACAGAGTGGATGCTGAAACCAGCTGGGAAGCCTGAATAAGGAATAGGTTCTCCCTCCTACAGTGCCAATCACCAGAGGACTCTGTGCTGCCTGTAGCTCACTGGTTCTGTCTTCTCAGGAAAAGAAAGACCACCCCACCTTCTGCAAACAGCATGTGCAAATAAAAGAACCTATTTAAAGGAGCATGCTTTAAGCCTTATTCCAATAAATCATTTTGCTTGCAGCTGCAAAACTAATTGTTCTTAAAGCTAACAAGGATTATCTCTGGTAAGCCAGGTTTGCTATTTTAAAACCAGAAAAAAAATGTAAAGGAAAGAGAAGAAGAAAACAGTATGTGGACTGGAGGAAGCCATGGTCAGAATACTACATTTGGACTGAAATTAGAATTATACTATGTGGATGAATTTCAATTTTTTTTTGTTATCTAAATTGTGGTAGTTGTTGACAATATAAAATTAACTATTTTTCTTATTCTCCCAAGCAAATAATAAATAATTAAAGCTCATGTGTGCATTTGTCTCTTGCTTCCTAACATTCACTCTTATCTCTACGTTTTCTTTTCTGCCCTATTCAACTTTCAGAGTGACCTTTTCTTCATACCTTAGGAGGAGGGGTGTTCTTACTGTACAATAGAACAAAGACTCCAGTACCTTACAAGAATAGTTGTTCATTGTGTCTGAGCCAAAAGCAGTTAGCACACAAGCCTAGCTCATCTAATATCCCTTGAGAGGTAGACCACACTTACATTTTAAAATGTGTTCTCACAGAACTAATCACCTTGATTCTGTGAGTCCCTCCATCCCAGCTCATTTTGCTTAATTATTTAATTTTTTCCCCTAGTCATTTTTCAATTGTTGGTAGTGTGACCTAGAGAACCGAAGGAGGACTTGGACTGACAGTGAGCTGTGTCATCTGAGATCTCTTCACATGTTCTTACTGGAAATAGACACATTTCTCTTTGTGACTCATGGAGGGCCACTGATGTCTCTGTGTGATAATGTCATTCTGGCTATACTGACAAGCAAATGCATATCCAGTTATCAAGTTTGTACCACCTGCTAGCAGAGCCCTCTGAATTGGCATTGTGAGTTTCCATATGTTGTAGAGAAAACTGCCACTCCCTGGATTCAGAGGCCTGTTGTTTTAATTCTTCTCTGACTAAAAACATCCTATTCATGAAATGAAAATTTCACTTTGAAAAGTAAATTTAAAGGCAAGAAGATGATTTACATCTGCTCATATTGTTGCTATTTCTGTTTTTTTTTTTTTTTTTTTTTTTTTTCATTTGTTTGATGGGTCTTGGCAGGTAGCTTAAGCTGGCCTTGACTCCGTATCCTCCTGCCTTAGCATCTCTAATGTTCTGAGTGTAGGCTCAGGACTCCATACTAGATCAACACATAAATATTGAGGAAGAATAAAAGTTGTGAAGGTATCGTGAGGATGGGAAGTTTGTATCCCTGTCAATATATCGTATATATAATGTTAAATATAGATTCTTTACAATTTCCTTTTTTTCTTCAATTCTTATGTCCACAGCATAAGATAAAATAAAAATAGATAATCAGGGAGAGAGTTTCTATACACAGACTCTGCACATCAAAGTACTCAGTTTAATTATGTATGTCTTCTTCCCCATGTTAGAACATGCATTTGAAGACTTAGAATCTGTCATCTCTGTTCAGATCCATCTTTTCTTTTCTTTTCTAAGTGTTCGTTTCAGAAAAGGATGTAACTGTGGTTGTCAGTATTGTTAGCATGTGTGTTCAGCATAAAAGCAGGCTCACAGTTATCAATAATTTGTGGTGTCATGTCAGTCATACCCCTTATAGGGATATAAGTATGTAATTTATTCTAGTACTTAAATATGATAATTTGACATACTAAAACTTTAGATGAGACAAAAATGCTACATTATCATTATAATTTCAACACAGCTTCTTTTTTTTTTCTGGTTGATGATATACATCTAGAACAATAAAGTTATAAAATCATAAAGGCTAGAACTTATTTTTTTGTCAAGTTTAGCTGCAGAAAAAAAACTATTCATCAGATTTGATGTGGAATAAGCAGAACAGAAGAAAGTTCAAGTATGCATGAGTTCTAATCTCCTGTCATCCAGAATCAATGCCTTTGTAGATGTCTACAAGTAAGACTTGGTATAAGGTGATGACTTAGAACAAGAAATGACTGACAGTGAACATTTCCTGGAAGACACATAAATATATTTTCCAATGTAGTAAAGTCTTTCCCTAATCCTTTAATGCTGTCTTGCACCTGGTTGCTGTCATCCAGATGAGATAGATTAAAGTATGTATAGCCAAAGATTTATCCCGTTTTCCAATTTAAATGAAAGAAATGCCAAATCTCTCTCCTAGGGGACTCACACCAAGCTGGGGCCCTTCTCTTAGCTACCCAAGAACAGACTGTAGCTCAACACAGATGTTCAACAGATGTCTCCAGAAACAGTTGTGCAAATTTATCTACTGAGGATGAACCGTGATTTGTCAATAGCTGTCTCCTTCTTTCTCTTATCTTCCTGGTCAATGGCACTACTTGCTTTATTTACAAACCAAATGAACTTAAGTGAAATTTAAATATTATGTTATCAGGAAGCATGCATTATATTATTTGCTTTTTATATCTACTTTCTAGGATAGGAGGATTCAAAAACTTTAGGCTAAATTTAATGACCCCACACACTTTTGTTAACGACTTGATTTTCAAATGGTTAAAAATTGCATACTCTCAAGAATGTGGACTATATTGGAGGAAAGAGGGAGGAGAGAGTGATGTATATTCAGTGCTCACGTGTGAAATTCTCAAAAAAACATTGATTAAAAAACCTGCGTACTTCAATTTTAAAGAAACAACTACATTTCGGATTACCTTGTCCAAAGTGAGCTCTTTTATGCACAGCGAGAACATCTTGGTGACCTAGACTCCGGCAGACCACTCTTCCGGCTCGTATATCCCAGCGATCATCACAGATTGTGCCCCACTGGCCTTGGTGAAAGATCTCCACTCGGCCCTCATGTGGTCCACTCCCATCAACCAGTCGAACTGTCTTAAGAGGGTCTATAAAATAGGAAACAAAGACTGATTATATTCAAATAGTTTTGCTATTTTTTTTTGCAGGTGTTGTGGTCAAACCCGGTTTTGTTTATTTTTATTTCTCTTTCTTTTCTTCTTTTTCCCCCATGTTTGAAAGTTTTTTGATACATTCATTTCTTCAATAAATTAAATGATGGAAATAAATATTAAACATTTTTGCCACCTATTGGAAAAGAGTTTAACTGCAAGCATTTTTTTTCAGTACAGAGTTGAAGCTACATTTATGTTAGAACACTTCACAAATTGTTCCAATGATTTCCACCTTTGTGATTCCACAAACCAAATGCGCTGCAATTTTATAAATTTTTTTCAGGTTATTTGTTAAATGTGTCACAGGGTGTCATTGTCTTTCTGCAACCCAGTGACAGTTGAGGGAGTCAAGAGCAGATACTTTACACCATAAATGAGAAAGTAGATGCCGAACTACGCATCTTATGCAAAGAAAAGCAAGTAGTTATATTTAGAATTAGCAAGAACATTTCTTGCTATGTGAGTTATAAATATTTACCCCAAATGTTTATAATTTGTTGTTTCCCTGGGTGACAGGTATCAATGTCTTTGGTGGCTAGCGTGTGATATGTTGTCCATGTATCAGTGAATAACCTTCTATACATCTATGGAAGCAATTCTAAATAAACTCAGTGAGTTGTACATGCAGGAAACAGCAGAATAAGAGAGGGTATGACTAGAAAAGCAGATGGTGGGAGAGGGTAGTAGGGGTGTGAAATGACCACAAATATACATATACTGTAAAAGAATAAGACAGCTAAATATACTTATAATAAGCAATGACATCATCCTTTCTCATAATCATAATAGCCAATGAGTAAATTTAAATGCCCCCGCTCAATTAAATGATTGAATAATAATAAATTATAAATCAAGGTAGAGGGTGCTGGAGACATGGCTCTGTGGTAATGAGCACTTGTTTTGTTTTTCCAGACAACCAGTGAAATGTATGAGTCATTTTTATAAAATATTTTAATTACTTGTCTTTAAATGTTATTCCTTTTCCTGGTATTCCCTCTGGAAAAACCCTATCAATTGGATCTCCCCCTGCATCTATGAGGGTACGCTCACATCTACTCACCCACTCCCACCTCCCTATCCTGGCATTCTGCTACACTGGACATTCAACCTTCCCAGGACCAAGGGCCTATCCTCCCATTGATGCCCGACAACGTCATACTCTGTACATATGCAGCTGGAGCCATGAGCCCTCACCCCATGTGTACGCTGTGGTTGGTGGTTTAGTCCCTGGAAGCTCTGGGGGATCTGGTTGGTTGATATTGTGGTTCTTCCTATGGGGTTGCTAACCCCTTCAGCTCCTTCAGTCCTTTCTCTAACTCCTCCATTGAGGAATCTGTGCTCAGTCCAATGGTTGGCTGTGAGAATCTACCTCTGTATTTGTCAGCTTCTGGCAGAGCCTCTCAGGAGTCAGTTATATCAGGTTCCTGTCAGCATGCAATTCTTGTCATCTGCAATAGTGTCTGGGTTTAGTGTCTATATATAAATAAGATAGATCGCCAGGTAGGTCAGTCTCTGGATGGCCTTTCCTTCAGTATCTGCTCCACACTTTGTCTCCTTATTTCCTCTTGTGAGTATTTTGTTCCCAGTTCTTTTTCTTTTTTCTGTTTTTTTTTTAAATTTGATATTCTCTGTATTTACATTTCAGATGTTATCCCCTTTCCTTCAATCCCATCCCTCATCCTCCTCCCATTGTGTACATGAAGGTGCTCCCTCTTCCAACTTAGCACCTTGGCATTCCCCTACATTGGAAAAATAATCCTTTGGTGGACCAAAGTCCTCTCCTTTCATTGATGCTAAAGAAAGATGTCCCCTGTGTATATGCACTTGGAGCTATGGGGATCTCCATGTGAATTCATTGGTTGGAGTTTTAGTCTCTGAGAGCTGTGGTGGGTTTGGTTCGTTAATAAATTTGTTTTTTCCATAGGGTTGCATACCCTTTCAGCTCCTTCAGTCCTTTCTCTGTCTTCTTCATTGGGGTCCCTGTTTTCAGTCCACTGGTTAGCTGCAAACATCTTCCTTTATATCAGTATGGCTCTGCCAGAGCTTCTGGAGAGGCATCCATATCAGATTTCTGCCAGTAAGCACTACTTGGCTTCAGCAATAGTGTATGAGTTTAGTGGCTGCATATGGGACGGATCCCAAGTGAGGCATTCTCTGGGAATTTACTCCAATCCCATCTCCTCTATTTGTCCCTTTATTTCCTCCCATGAGTGTCTTGTTCTCCCTTCTAAGAAGGATAGAGGCATTCACCTTCTGGCATTTCTTCTCTTTGAGCTTCATAAATTCTGTATATTGATTCTTGGTTATTCGACATTTTCTGGGCTAATATCTGCTTATCATTGAGTACATACTATGAGTTTTCTTTTGTGACTGGGTTACCTCACACAGGATGAAAGCTTCAAGTTCTCTCCATTTGCCTAGGAATTTCATGAAGTCATTGAATTTAATAGCTGAATAGTACTCCATTGAGTAAATGTACCACAATTTCTGTATCCATCCCTCTGTTGAAGAACATTTGTTTTCTTTCCAGCTTCTGGCTATTATAAATAAGGCTTCTATAAACATAGTGGAGTATGTGTCCTAGTTATATGTTAGAGAATCTTTTAGGTATATGCCCAGAAGTGGTATAGCCAGGTCCTTATGAAGTACTATGTCCCGTTTTCTAAAGAACTGCCAGACTGATATACAAAGTGGTTTTACCAGCTTGTGATCTCACCAAAAATGGAGGAGGGTTTCTCTTTCTCCACATCCTTGCCAGCATCTCCTGCCACCTCCTTGCTTGATATTAGCCATTTTGACTGGTGTGAGATAGAATCTGAGGGTTGTTTAAATTTGCATTTCCCTGTTGGTTAGGGATGTTGAGCATTTCTTTAGGTGTTTCTCAGCCATTCGATATTCCTCAGTTGAGAATTCTTTGTTTAACTCTGTACTCCATTTTATAATAGGATTACCTGGTTCTCTAGAGTCTAACTTTTTGAGTTCTTTGAATATATTGGACAATAGTCCACTGTGAAGTGTAGTGTTAGTAAAGATCTTTTTCCAATCTGTTGGTAGCTATTGCGTTTTCTTTGTCTTACAGAAGCTTTGCAATTTTATGAGGTTCTGTTTGGCAATACTTGATCTTAGAGCGAAAGGCATTGGTGTTCTTTTCAGGAAAATTCCCCTGTGCCCATGCAATTAAGGCTCCTCTCTACTTTCTCTTCTATTAGTTTGATTGTATCTGGTTTTAAGTGGAAGTCCATCATCCACTTGGACTTGGTCTTTGTACAAGGTGATAAGAATGAGTCAATTTACATTATTCTACATGCTGACCTCCAGTTGAGTCAGCATCATTTGTTGAAAACACTCTCTTCTTTTCCACTGGATGGTTTTAGCTTCTTTGTCAAAGTTACAGTGACCACAGGGTCACTTCAAGTTGTTCAATTCTATTCCATTGATGTACTTGACCATCTCTGCAACAATACCATAGAGTTTTTTTTTTTTTTTTTTTTTTTTTTTTTTTTTTTTTTTTTTTTTTTTATTACGATTACTCTCTAATACAGCTTGAGGTCAAAATGGTGATTCCCCCAGAAGTTCTTTTATTGTTGAGAATAGTTTTCACTATCTTGGGTTTTCTGTTTTATCTAATGAAATTTCAATCACTCTTGAATTCAACTCTATGAAGAATTGAATTGGAAATTTGATGGGGTTGGCATTGAACCTTTAGTTGCTTTTGGCAAGATAGTTATTTTTACTATATTAATCCTGCCAATCCATGAGCATGGGAGATCTTTCCATCTTCTGAGATCTTTTTAGATTTCTTTCTTCAGAGACTTAAATTTCTTTTCATACAGATCTTTCACTTGCTTGGTTAGAATCTCAACAAGGTATTTTATATCATTTGGGACTGTTGTGAAGGGTGTCATTTCTCTGATATATTCTTAACATCTACCTAATATTTTACAACCATCTATCACTGCAATTCCAGGGTATCTTATGTCATCTTCTGGCCTATGTGGGCACAAGGCACACACATGTTGCTCAGACATAACATGCAGACAAAATATATCAAATAAAAATAGCAGTTTTCAAATATCTGAGTAGAAGTTTATAGCTTTGGTTTTAGATGTTATTAAATGTAAGAAATATTTAGTTTCATTTTCTTATAATTTGAGTAAAGTTTGTTAAAATAGTAACTCAACAAAATATCATAAAACTTGAAACTTTTTTAAACCATGACTAATTTACGGAGCCCAACAGAAGTATAGCAGGCGGTGCAGCATGTAGATAGACATTATCATAATTATCTTGTTGGTTCTATAGAATTAATGGAGCCATGCCAAAGCATAAATCTATTTCTCACCAGATAAAATTTAACATCTCAACAGTTTTTGAAATATAAATAATGTGCTATGCCAGAATCCAAACTCTGAGCTGCTCAAAAAAATCCACGAGTGACCTAAACATTTATAACATGTGCCTAGGAAAGTCAGAAAAGTTTCTAATGGTGATTATGCAGAGCTTTCTACACTACAGCTACATTGTACTCAGCAGTGTTGTGCCACAGAGTTTATTTCTCCTAAGTCTAGCATATCCAACCATAATACATTTATCTTTCATCCTATGGACAAATGGACATACTCAAATATTTAACCATGCAATCTAGGTGGTCCCCAAGGTTGTATATGGAAGTATTCATAGTACTTGCTCCTCCACAGATGTCATTGATTTGCCTTGCTTACCTTAGAGAAGTAGCTCTCAATTTTTGATAAGCAGCAACATTCCAAATTGCCGGAATGGTTGCTCATGTTCCACATTTTGATTAACATAAACTCAAAATCTGTGACTACCTGTATTATATTGGTGCACACATCCATCCACACACATCACATGTATACACATCCACATGCATACACATCCACACATACCACACACACACAGAAAGAGAAAGAGTGAGAGCATGTGGGAGGGAGATATTTGGAGTGGATTTGGACAATGTGAATGAGACACTATCAAATCTTTTGCCTAATGTTTTAACTGTTATAGAAAATAAAATATTACACCATATTAAATAAATACAGATAACTAATTACAATTCTATTTTCTGGGATGATACCGTTGCATACAGCTCTCACCCTACAGTGTTTTTTTTTTTTTTTAAATGGCCTTTAACTTTACAGTTCTACAAAAGTGATGCATACTCAGTAGAAAATAAACTTAGATGTTTGATGTTTGAAGTTTTATTTTTTCCTTCTGTGTGACATGCAATCTCATCCCTCTAGAAATGCAGAAGAGCAGAAATATGAGACAGCACTCAGCCAGCCTTGAGTTCAGAGAGAAGCAAGTTATATAAGGTTTTTGCATATACTTCCTCATTATGTACAGATATTACATTCATTCTGTTAGATGCCTAAGCAGGGCTAATGCACATCCTCAGATGGTAGAGCAGGAGAGAGGGAGAGGGAAAGGGAGAGGGAGAGGAAGGGGGGAGAGGGAGAGGGAGGGGGAGAGGAGGAGGGAGAGGGAGGGGGAGGAGGAGGGGAGGAGAAGGGGGAGGGGGAGGGGGAGGGGAGAGGGAGGGGAAGGGGAAGAGGGAGGGGGAGAGGGAGGGGGAGGGGGAGGGGAGGGGGAGGGAGAGGGGAGGGGGAGGGGGAGAGGGAGGGAGAGAGGGAGGGAGAGGGGGAGGGGGAGGGAGAGAGGGAGGGAGAGGGGGAGGGGGAGAGGGAGGGAGAAGGGAGGGGAGGGGGAGAGGGAGGGGGAGAGGAGGAGGGAGAGGGAGGGGGAGGAGGAGGGGAGAAGAAGGGGGAGGGGAGGGGGAGGGGGAGGGGAGAGGGAGGGGGAGGGGAAGAGGGAGGGGGAGAGGGAGGGGGAGAGAAAGGGGAGGGGGAGAGGGAGGGGGGAGGGGGAGAAAAGGGGGAGGGGGAGAGGGAGAGGGAGGGGGAGGGGGAGAGGGAGAGGGAGAGGAAGAGGGAGGGGGAGGGGGAGAGGGAGAGGGAGAGGGAGGGGGAGGGGGAGGGGGAGAGGGAGGGAGAGGGGAGGGGGAGGGGGAGATGGAGGGGGAGGGAGGGGGAGGGAGGGAGAGGGAGAGGGAGGGAGAGGGAGAGGGAGAGGTACTGATTTGATTATTGAAATAAAGTTTTGGAGAAGGTAGATCCAAAGATGTCTTCCAAAGGATTGTCATAACAAGTGACTGTGGCTGTGTAGCTTAAAATAGAATTTCACAGGTTTGGAAGCCATAAGACTGAAATCTGGGAGCTGCCAGGATCCTCTCTTTTTCAACACTGGATAGAATTTGTGCTTATTTCTTTCCAGCTTCTCATGTCTCTTTCAATTCTTGATGGTTTGAGCTATAGCTCCAGTATTTCAGATCTTCTCTGTGTGTGTTCCCATTTTCATGGATTGGCTCACCAAATTAGAGTACACCTTAATCCCCTATGAAGTAATTTTGGCTTAAATACAGTATAAAGTACTATAGACAAATAGTATCAACGTACAATAGAATAAAAATAGTCATTATTTATGATGAAAAATATCCCGCAAAGTGATGGATTTCAAAGAGACATAAAAGATGGAGTTTAGGGAGAAAATGTGTTACAACTTTGGCCCACTAGATTTTAATCTGCTTAGTTGCCGTCAACTCTGTAAAGTTAATACAGTCTCCTGACTTACATGAAAATAAAATTCTTACAATTTACTGAGTGTTTATGTCTTGAATTAGATTTGGAGGCAATTGAAAGACAATATACAGCTCTACTGGCATTATGTGATATATTTTGTTTACATTTAAAAAGGGTTTTGTCTATGCAAGTTAATAATCAGACTGACTTAACTGAACTGGTAGAAAAAATTGTGTGTGTGTGTGTGTGTGTGTGTGTGTGTATGTGTGTGTGTGTGTGTGTGTGTGTGTGTGTGTGTGTGTGTTCTTTGTTATATTGATTCCTAATATGAGCAGCTATACTTTATGGACCACTGCTGCACCTAGAACTATTCAGAGAAAGCATTTAAACCTCACAATACCAGCAGAGAACATTTCCATTTGTTTGACATTTGTTGTGTGGTCAAAGTAGAAACTCACTGAAGATATGAAAGAATATGGGTCCTTTGGAAAATAATAAAAGCAGAAGAATACATATGGGTCTCAATAAATGGGCTCTAAGTTAGGTGGGATTACCAATCACTATTTTAACAATATCCCAATTATCTGTTCATGGATAAATGAGCAGTGTTCTGAAAGGTGATATTTATATATCCTGAAATCTGAAGAGAGCAGTGTCTAGTTCCAACTGCATTACAAACTGGATTTACAACTATAAGCATGCAGCTCTAAAATTTTCATTTTTAAAACATTTATTATGACAACTATCTCAGTGTGGAACTGTGATGAGACCTAACTTGAAACACAATGTGTGCCAGTGAGGTCTAGGAGGAAAGTTGGATCAAAGTTGACTGCAATGTTACCTTTTAGTTGAATATTGAAGGAGCCAAGTTTCCAAGTGCATAGACCAACTACATCTGTAGCAGGTCTTACAGAGGCTTTTAAAGGTTCAGACTACTCATGAGGAGAGCATTTCTGGTCTCTCTCCTCAAAACCCCAGGGAACCCTGTAGAACAGGGGGAGGAAAGACTGTAAGAGTTAGAAGCAATCATAGAGGACACCAGAAAAGCATAACCCACTGAATGAATTAAGACTAAAGCAGCAAATATAGGTCTATAGGGCTCTGTACCAGGTCTTCTGTGTATAGGTTACAGCTGTTAGCTTAGTGTTTTGTAGCAATAGGAGCAGTTGTATCTTTGATCATTTTGCCCAGTCTTAAGACTCTTTTCCTCCTACTTATTAGTCTTGTCCAGTCTCAATGGAGATTTGCCATGTCTCATTGTGTTTGGTTGTACTCTCTTGAAAGCCAATCTTCTTTTCTGAATGGGAATGTATGGGACGTGTATCTGGGGGAAAAGAGAGCTGAGGGAGTTGTGGGGAGTGAAGTGAGGAGAAACTGGCTGGAATGTATTGTTCAAGAGAGAAATCTATTGTCAGTTAAAAAAGAAATGCATTCCAAAGTGCCAGATGGAGTTGAAGATTACTCATTACATTGCTTTTTAAAAATCCTGATGCCAAACTTAATGCTTAGAAAACAACAATGGCAGCAGGAATGCACAATATAATTAAAAAGCCTCTGACCCCCTTTCCCTCCCTAATTCCCCAAACAGTTTTTATGATTCATCCCTCCTAGCTCTGACACAAACCTTAGGAAAGGGAATCTCAATGTCAAGTCTGCTACAGGAACAAAACAGAATCCCCAGAGGTTATTTCTCTGTATCCCACAGGCCATGAGTAACTTCTATACCAGTGGCTACTAGGATGCAACATGGTTTTTTGATTATAACTCATTCCCACTGTGAGAGAACTGAATGGCTAAAATAGCCATCCAATGAGTAATCAGCAAGATTGTTCCTAAATGTTATTGACACACACAATGTGGTTGTTTGGTATCCCGTGTGTCCTTGTACCCTGGAGATTGTGAAAAGGAAATCATGTCTTTTTAATTACTAGGCATTTAGAGCATTGTTAGGGAAAGAGTACACCCATTACAAAATACAGTAGACAAGAGTAAGCTCAGACCCCAAGCAAACATGAATCAGAAGATGATTGAAGGGGGAAAAAGTGGCAAGATGTAAAGATAATATGGCTCAGCATGAAGCTATTGTCAACAAAGGTGACAGATATGAAATCTAAGAAACATACAAATAGAGTCTGAGTCCAGAAGATTTAGTTCAACTCCTGTATTACATTTGGATTTGATGTCAACTTGCCCCAAATTAGAGTTGCCTGAGTAGAAGTCTCACACAAAGAAGTATCTTGATTGCCTCCATTGCTGTGAAAAGACCTACCTGGATGTGGGCAGTACCTTCTGGCATGAACATGGGCAAAAAGGATGTGGCAGAAGAAAGTAATCCTCCATCATTCTGCAGTTAATCTTCTCTGCTGCTGCTGCTGCTTCCTTCACTGCCAGCAGAACCAGTGTTTCCAAGCTTTTGTTCTAGACTAGGGTACATGGAAACGAGGCAGTTTGGGACTATAGAGGCACACAGCCTTGTAGAATGAACAACTAATGGCTGTCTGCCTTTTCCCAAGTGAGGACATTGTAAGACTGCTCCAGATGCTAAGGGAAACAGCCTCAAGGTCAGAGGAACTACCAGATTCTCAGCTTTCCATAATGCTAGTCTTGGTGCTATTATTATTTTAATGCCTCTCTCTCTCTCTCTCTCTCTCTCTCTCTCTCTCTCTCTCTCTCTCTCTCTCTCTCTGTATATATATATATATATATATATATATATATATATATATATATATATATATATATATATATATATATATATATATATCCATCTCATAAGTTTTGTTTTTTGGGAAAATTTAATGTATCCTATGTCAAGCCATTTATAAAGTAAAAGTCATCTTCTAGAATTTTTGCATGAGACAATACATTTATTTCTTTAATAAACATGTTTTGGTTACTTTTCAGTTTAGTTTTTTGTTTGTGTTTTTGTTATTTATTGCTTTGTCTTATTAACCAAGGATCCTTACTACATAATCTAAGCTGACCTCAAATTTGCAGTCCTTCTGGCCCAGCCCCTGAAATGCTGAAATTACATTTTCCCACTATTCTCAACCATACTTAACTGCTCTCACAAATATATTGGTGGTCATTATTTGAGGAAGAATATAAGTGATAGTCAAGGTCATTCTATTTGACATTAACTCTTAAAAATTAGTCATTGTATATTCAGGTAAAACGTCCTGGGTAATGGTTCTCATTATTTTATAAAATGGCATACTTTTCATAAGCATTACTGAAATGGAAAGTTACAAAATTAGTAAAAAGCAAATGCAAGTGAAATTATTCCTGTAAGTTTTAAAACCATCAGTACTCAAAGAGGTCTTAGTGAAAATGACACTTTGTTTTTTGACAAATCAGCTTATTCTGACTGTGCAAGAAGACCCACTTGATTTTCTTTTTCCCTTTTGCTTAGGTTTTGTGTTTGAATATCCATAAATATTAGTACAAGGAGAAATAATCCAGTGGAAACCAACTTAAAGATTTCCTTTAATTTTTAAATGAGAAATAAGGTTTGGTTAACCAGAGTGATGCTAGGTTGTGATTTGAGCACATTGAACACATTCAAAAAGATCATCTTTTTAGCTTGCCATATCAGGGCATGCCTGTAATCTCAGCCCTCAAGAAGCCAGGATAGGAAGGCCATGATTTTGAGGCCAGACTGAGCTATGTAGTGAGACTAATCTCATAAATAGATAGATAGATAGATGATAGATAGATAGATAGATAGATAGATAGATAGATGATAGATAGATGATAGATAGAGTAAATAAGTAAGTAAGTAAACAATTATTTAAGGGTTTGAGATATTAGTTAATTTTGTCAACTTGACAGAAAATAAAATTACTTGAAAGACAAAGCTTTGGAAATGTCTGTATGGGAGTCTCTCCAGTACATTAAATAAGATAAGAAGACTAACTGTAACTGTGGAGGCACCTACCCAATTTTGGGTTTCCAGGAGTGAATACAAAGAAGAAAAGCTGAGCATCAACATGTTTTTCCCTCTACTTCCTAACCACAGAGAAAACATGGCCAGCTATCTCCTTCTCAAAACTCACCAACTTCCCTGTATGATACAAGACACCTTCACACCGTGGATCAAAGCAAATCCTTCTATAAGGTGCATTTACAGAACAGTAGACAAGCTGATAGATGGTGCAACTCAGAGTCATATCATTTACCTAAGTTTACAATGCATCAGGACTGCTGCCACGTGAAAAAAAAATGTGTGATCTGAAGTTTTCAAAATATTCACTAATGATCTATTAGATTCCTTAGTAAATATTAATAAATATCATTCAAATGGTTGATTTTTGTAATCAGAATACACATGCTCTTTGGATGCACAGGTTATATTTCTGCAGTCGAAAGTGTGGTTATCAGAAATGGAGGGATCAGGGATCTTTGTGGAAGAAAAGGTGTACTTGGCACATGATGGTAGATGAATCCTTCTTCCACAGAGATCCCTGATCCCTGCATTTTTGCATGTAAGTCACAGAAGTTGTGACAACATGCACAATACTGGTCTATGTTCAAGCCAGACCTAATCATGCCATGAAGAGGGAGAATTTGGCAAGACGGTCCATCCCAAGCCAAGTAGTAACACACAGTTGACAGCTGCTGGTAAAAAGTGAGTGTCTACTGGTAAGCACTGACCACATGTCAGTGCTCAAATCCACAAATATGTGGGTAACACACACTGCTCTTGGCTTATTTATAAAGACCCAAAGTTGGGGTGAATCCAGAAGCAAGAATAGGTTTTGGAAAAGTTGGGAGGAGAATAAACATGTTCCAAACACATCACATGAAAATCTCGAAGAACTAATAAAATAATTTCAAATATTAAAAAATAAATGTTAATATCACAAGAGAGCATTTCACTTAGATGATAGTTTATAATGGAACATTTAACTATTTTACTAGAGACTAATGAGTCATGCTGTAAACCATATGGAGTTTTATGAAAATATTGTGCATAGAAAATTGAAAATTGTGTTTAGTCACACTTGACACCATTCCAGTGGATGTGCAACTTCAGACTCCCACAAAATATCATTAGGAAATAAAACCATTTTTCTACACAATTCACATTAGAGGCTTTTAAATTGCTTTGCAATATTTCTGGAATTCACATATCTTCCTCTGTGTAACATTCAGGGTATGAGAATTTATGGGAGGATAAAGGAACAGTAACTTTAGTACCCCAGGCAATGATTAAGAGTGAAAAGCTTAAGCATCAATGAAACTGTGCATAGATGCCTTGGACACGTCCTGTGTAGTCATGTTAACTGTTTCTCTAGGGACTGAGGATTTTGAAGTGCAGTTCCTAACATTTGCATGCTTTCAGAAAAGGGAGGTAGAGAAAACCAAATATTAATTTGCAAAATTCCAGCCTATATTTATAAGGATCTCTAAAGTGACAAAAATATGTGTAGCTTTGTTCTACAGTGAGAAAGCAGATTTTCTCATTGTACAACAGAAGGCAGTGACTCATAACTAGAGATGCAATAAAAATACTTGGTTGCTCAGAGGTTATGGAAGGATGGGAAGTGGCATTCTGGGTATACTTTCTCTGTCCAAACTAGAAAAATTCTAAATTTGCTAGCAAAAATGCTGGAAAGAATTATATTGACTCTTCACCCCCCCTCTTCTGATTGGATCTTGGAGAGTTCAGTTAAAGAAGGAAAGAAAATTTCAAGGAAAAGAGAATTTCAGACCAATCTCACTTATGAATATTGATGCAAAAATGCTCAACAAAATCCTTGCAAACTGAATCCAAGAGCACATCAAAATGCTCATTCACCATGATCAAGTAGGTTTCATCCTTGAGATGCAGGAATGCTTTAATATATGGAAATCCATCAACATAATCCACCATATAAACAAACTCAAAGAAAAAAAACCACATGGTCAT
This sequence comes from Micromys minutus, assembly GCF_963924665.1. Classification (NCBI taxonomy): domain Eukaryota; kingdom Metazoa; phylum Chordata; class Mammalia; order Rodentia; family Muridae; genus Micromys; species Micromys minutus. Next base: position 30,522,728 of record NC_137983.1, on the reverse strand, counting down.
CTCACTAGATGCTGAGAAATCATTTGACAAAATTCAACACCACTTCATGTTAGAAGTCTTGGAAAGAGCAGGAATCCAAGGCCCATACCCAAACATAATAAAAGCAGTATACAGCAAACCAGTAGCCAACATCAAACTTAATGATGAGAAACTTGAAGCAATCCCACTAAAATCAGGGACTAGACAAGGCTGCCCATTCTCCCCCTACCTATTCAACATAGTACTGGAATTCCAGCCCTGAGCAATAAGACAGCAAAAGGAAATCAAAGGGATAATAATTAGAAAAGAATAAATAAAAACATCACTGTTTGCAGATGACATGATAGTGTATGTAAATGACTCCAAAAATTCCACCAGAGAATTTCTACAGCTGATAAACAAGTTCAGCAAAGTGGCTGGATATAAAATTAACTCAAACAAATCAGTAGCCTTCCTCTACTCAAAGGATAAACATGCAGAGAAAGAAATTAGGGAAAATATACCCTTCACAATAGTCAAATACAATATGAAATAACTTGGTGTGATTCTAAGCAAGTGAAGGACCTGTATTACAAGAACTATAAATCTCTGAAGAAGGAAATTGAGGAAGATCTCAGAAAATGGAAAGATCTCCTGAGCTCATGGATTGAAAGGATCAACATTGTAAAAATGGCCATCTCACCAAAAGTAATCTATAGATTTAAGGCAATCCCCATCAAAATTCCAACCCAATTCTTCATAGAGTTGGAAAGAGCAATGTGCAATTTCATCTGGAATAACGAAAGACCTAGAATAGTAAAATCGATCCTCAACAACAAGAAAACATCTGCGGGAATCGCCATCCCTGACCTCAAGCTATATTACAAGTCAATTGTGTTAAAAACTGCATGGTACTGGGACAGAGATAGGCATGTGTATCAATGGAATAGAATAGAAGATCCAGAAATGAGCACTCACATATATGGTCACTTGATTTTTGACTGAGAAGCTGTAAACATTCAATGGAAAAAGGACAGCCTCTTCAACAAATGATGTTGGCACTCAGCATGCAGAAGAATGAAAATAGACCCTTTCTTATCTCCTTGTACAAAGCTCAAGTGCAAGTAGATCAAAGGTCTTCACATTAAACCAGGTACACTGAAACTATTAGAAGAGAAATTAGGGAAAAGCTTAGGACACATATGCACAGGAGAAAATTTCCTGAAGAGAACACCAATGGCTTGTGCTCTAAAGTCAAATATGGACAAATGGGACTCAATGAGATTGCAAAGTTTCTGTAAGGCTAAGGACATTGTCAAGAAAACTGGCAGCCAACAGATTGGGAAAAGATCTTTACCAACTCCACATCTGATAGAGGCCTAATATCCAAGGTATATAAAGAACTCAAGAACCTAGAGACCAGAAAATCAAACAACCCTATTAAAAATGGGGTAGAGCACTAAACAAAAAGTTCCCAATTGAGGAATATTGAATGGCAGAGAAGCATCTAAGGAAGTGCTCCAAATCATTATCCATCAGGGAAATGCAAATCATAACAACCCTGAGATTCCACCTCACTTCAGTCAGAATGACCAAGATCAAAAATTCAGACGACAGCAGATGCTGGCGAAGAAACAGAGAAAGAAGAACACCTCTCCACAGTTGGTGGTGTTGCAAACTGGTACAACCCCTCTGGAAATCAGTCTGTTGATTCCTCAGAAAAATGGACATAGTACTACCAAAAGACCTAGTTATTCCACTTCTGGGCATTTACCCCAGAGATACTCCAATATACAACAAAGACACATACACCACCATGTTCATAGCAGCTCTATTTATAATAGCCAGAAGCTGGAAAGAACCCAGATGTCCTTCAGTAGATGAGTGGATGCAAAAATTGTGGTATATTTACACAATGGAGTACTACTCAGCTATCAGAAAAAATGACTTTATGAAATTCTTAAGAAAATGGATGCATCTAGAGAATATCATCCTGAGTGCGGTAACCCAGTCACAAAAATACATAATATGCAGTCACTGATAACTGGATACTAACCCCAGAAAGCTCTGAACACCCCAGAAACAACTTACACACTATATGAAGTTTAAGAAAAACAAAGGAAAATTGAAAAGTCATTATGCTTAAACTTTATACATCAATAAAACTTTGACTATTTCCCAGGTCATATCTTGTCTTACATGTACTTTATGCTCATTGTAGCTAGTAAGATTTTAAGGCATATTATCAAACCTTTCAAAAAATCAAGTACTGACAGAATGTATTCATATACTCTTATGCAAACATGCTTTTAAAATATGTACATTTATCTTTGTTTTTTGAGATAAAATTGTTCCATTAAAAAAAAAGAGAGAGAATCAATGAGGTGACATGTCTGTAAAAAAAAAAAAAGAAGGAAAGAGAGTTGAACAGGACAAGCTAACTATATATCCATTGATGATTTAAATTTCTATTTACAAGACATAGCAGTAATATTATGAAGGCTATATTTATTGTGTTAGAGAATTATTTTTGATTTATTACAACTCAGGGACCCCCAGGAAGTGTTATACAAAGCATATCTGTCACAAATTGGTAACATTTGTCTAATTTATTTGTGATGCTCAAGTATACCAGACCCTGTTTTGCTAGCTCATAACTAGTGCTACTGTTAAAAATAGCACTTTAGAATTAAGAAACAGAACACACAGTAAGTGTAAAGAGGCATCACAGCAGCTAGCAAAATGGGAAAGTTCAAAGACTGATTCAGTTACTGAAACTATTAGCAGGTACTTCTTCCCAAGGCGCCTGTAAGTAACTCTCATTAGTGATAATGGAAGTCTTGAGAGCACTTCCAGGAAGATGTGTCTGAGTAATAGACTTGAGCTGGCGAATGCAGGCAACACACTCTGTCGTTATGAAGGCAGAAACATAAATACAGATGACTCAATAGTTTTCTTTTGGAATTTGACCTAATCTATACATCTTTTATGTCCTTGAGATATTCAAATTGTATGGCTCATTCTGAAAAGTAAAACTACTAATTACAAATCTACTGTCCCATCACAGCCACACTCAGTATTTGATAGGGTTTGTACGTGTAAAATACTTGACTGGTGAGGAAGCATTAAACAGAGTCCTGGGGAATCTGGAAACTGAGAGGCATAGCTTTGAGTCTTTGCTGCTTTCCTCTACTAGCAGTTAACCTTAGGTTCCAGTTTATTAAAGGTTGACAGTCACTGCATTTATGCTTGGCTTTCTGAGTAATAGATTTTGAAATGCCCAAAAAGTACCTGGTATGAAACAAATGTTCTCTGAATATCCATTATCATAATTAGCTAATGATGGGAGAAGGATTTAACATTAATCAACTGGGTGTTTTGAGAAAGACCAGAAGTTTATTTACGATTGAGTTGACTTTTCAGTATAAATCCAAGCAAATACATTTACTTTTATTCATTGTGTAAGGTTCAAAAGAAGATAACCCAAATTCACATCCTATCTCTCCTCTTGATCCTGAGCAATGTGTGCAGACAAACCACAAATAAGCAGTGAACCCTTCTGAACGGTGCCTCACTGTGTTTACTTACTTGAATCCCTTGCTTGATTGAAATACCTTTTCTAGTTAGCATGGCAACAGATCATGCCATTTTTACTTTTTATTATACATTTTAAAAGATGGGAGAGCTGATGCTTCTGAACAGGGCATTCAGCATCTATTTTTATTTGAGGAGAAAACAGAGCCTTCTTCACTAATTTGGAAAGTTTAAGTTAATATTCCACACTTAACCCTACATGTGTAATTTTGGATGTAAAATGACTTAAGAACTGAATTCCTATAATTTGACTGCCAGCACATCTGGGATCAGGGTTATTCTGTATAAAGCCAAATCTGTCCATAGCAATGCCTCTGGCTCAAGGAAAGAGTCACCCACACTTCACAGCACAGGCCAATTAAGCCAGAGGCACAAATCCATGTTTCTCTAGCTGTTTGCACAGAATAACTAGTCTGTTAAATATTGCAGAATTCCAGAATCACTAGCTAATTCTATTTTTCTTTTTCCTCAGGGCCACATTTCATCATATTTTTGAGCCACAATTGCAGAGACACAGCCTTGTACCAGTAACACTACCAATTTATTGCTGCCTTCTTAAAATGTGCTGGACAGAAATGTCTTGGGCTCAGGTTCTATCCTACATAGCCTGGACTTGTTTTATAAGCTTGACATTTTGTTCTGACCTCTGTCAACATATCTGGCCTCTTGTTTAGCTGCTTCTCATTCTTAAAACTAACACTCTTTTTGTTGCTAAGACAAACTCACTGACTTGTGTTCTAGGCACACATGCATTGCTCCATATAACAGAAATCTTGCCTTACTCAACCACATTTCTCTTTTATATTCAAGACATACACTTGGCTCCTGGCATTTCTGTTTTTATTTCAGTCCTAATATGATTAGAGATGTAACATGTCTGTATAACTCCAGCAATGAATAGTTGTTATGTTCAAAAAGACTGCTGTGAACTATCTAAAGACTTGAAAGGTCTTCATGACTTTAGCGATAGCTTCACACATATTTTGGTCCCCACAACAACCCTGTGATGTAGGAATTTACATGATCATTAGCAGGACATAATATAGGGAAGGTGAGTTATACATAGGCATACAATTAATAATCTGCTCCCATCTTACTGCTGTGGACCTTAGGATGTGGTGGTAATGCACAAAGGAAAGTCCTTAAAAACATCTTCAGATTACTCACAGATTGGCAACAACATGGAATATTATGTCTTTATTATTTCTGCATTTTATTCTCTTTCGTTCTCTTGTTTTGAATTTTCTTCCTTATTATAACTTATACAAAGTATCTCCATTTATACTGCAATATTTATTTTCCAGCATGTATATTTAAAATATAAAAGGCAGACAAATGCATAGAGCTTTCCAGAAAAAATAAGCATGTTTTTGTATGATCAAGATATTTTTGTTTGATATCTTGAAGTAAAATTTGGTTTACATATATTTGGGGAATAAGGTAGGAAAATAAAATAAGCAATACAAGTAAAGCTATTTTTAATATATTAGATTACAGGAGTTATTTGTCTCCTTTCAGTATCAATATATCCCCATTCTTTTCCTGGGATAGTTCTCTCTGGTTTCTTTACAACTGGTATATTTTTATGTTCACACAATGAACTTATGCTAAATGAATTAGTGAAAGAATAGATGGACAGACCTCTATTCCCCTCCCTATTTGAATTTGAGGAAAATATCTTATATTTCAAGAATCAATATTTAATCAATCAGAATTCAATAAAGTTTTCCCCAGAATCCAGTGGAATTCTGCACAATTAGGCCAGAGGAAAGCAGAAGGTCTTAAGGAGGCAGGAACATCTTTCTAGTCAATGTGTGGGGCATCTAGGTAAAGGGTGTCAGGGGATGCAGACCATTGCAGCAGATTGCACAGTGATTGACTTAGGCAATGGAGGCCCAAGCAGCACCCAGGGTGAGAAGAGGAAGTCATGAAGAAGCCAGGCATGACATGACACAGGAACCAATGCCATTTGAAGAAGTTTCTAAAGGATCCCAGATGTCACTTGTGCTGATGACTTGTCCAGAGGTGAAAGGTCTTTTAAGGAGATGATAGTAGAATGCTCTGCCCAGCCCAGCTGATCTTAAAAGGGTGTTGCCTCAATATGAACAGGGAGTTATACTGATCCTGACATGCGTATAAAAGAGGAAATCATGATTATTTTATTATATTATATTTAAATCATGCCCAAAGTATAAAAGCATACATTGAATTCATTCAATACCAAGTTTAAGGATTTTAAGTAAATATGAAGAACTGGACAATTCTATATCAAATAAACTGCAGCACTGTCTTTGAGGTACTTGCCAGACTTCATTGGAACATACATATGACTTTTGAACAATTGATTCTCCTTCTAATAAATCTTCTATTTAATAATAGTATATGGAAATTTTAAATGTAGCATTACTTATTAAAGCAAATTAAATGCAAGCACAATTTATTTATTGTTCAAGAATAAGGAAATAAATAACTAATTTGATGCAATTGTGAAATCTATAATTTAGGATATCAACTGACTGAAAAAAAAGGTCATAGCACATGTGATTACATATTAAACACAGAAAATCAGGACCTATTATGTTAGCTGTATAGGTATATTATAATTTTTTTTTCATTTGGAGTACTTTAGAACTGCCTTTATATTCTCCTTGGGGAAACGTGAGAAGATCCAGAGGCTATCTATTTTCATACACACAAAAATAGCGTTTATTGTTTCCTCAAAGATAGGACTCAATCTAAAATAGCCATGTAAATTTGCATTGTACATTTCTACACATAGCTAAAAAATTATTACAAGCATTTGGTAACTGTGTGAATCACAATTCAGCATGGCTTTTTACTATATAAACTAAAAGAAGAGAAGCTCTTAACATGCCAAACTCACCTATAATCATGTTTCAAAGCTCAAAGCAAACTCCAAGAAAAGGAGATGAGATCAAAATTCTTTATGTAAAAATATGAGAAAATAAAAATAGAAACAAAGGTACAGAGAAACTTAAGAACTAGGGACTAAGAGATCAACTGAATTTAAATGGGATGAAAGAGAAAGGAGATAAAGGGGATTAACAAGCATTCAACAGAATACTGGTGACTTGAAAAAAATAAATGGGCAAAGGAATGTGTTTCTGTTGCCTTAATATGTTAAGAGCAGTGAGGAAAGAACTAAGGGTCTGAGAAATTCACCGCTACTATATGTTGTTAAACTTTTAAAATCACCGTGGTTAAATTAGACTCCAGTGGTTCATTACGATGATAACCATGTCTAATTGTCTAGTGGTGTTATCTTATGGTGTGTGGTCTTATGTTAAAGTAATTATTTGGGATAACCAATAAATGCTGATAATATATTGAACAAATTATCACAACAGCAAAGTTTTTTTTTAAATAAAGACTTTGCCATGATCAGTCTAAATGAATAAAGAATATGGCTGTTGTTCATGCCAGACATGCTTTTAACATGCATTTTACACTGAGATTCTACTAGGAAGACAGAAGAGACACTCTGGATCTTAAGAATCAAAGTGTGTGAGAGGGCTTTATTCTTCTTCACAATTACTACATTAAAATGTATTCATTCTATATACATAATAATTACTGGTGGCATAGCAAACAGCAGCCATGTCAGATAATATTTAATATTTAATGTCTGATGCTCAGGTTTCGTGGAATTCAATAAGAAGCCTGTATTCCATCAATTAAGTTCCTTGATGTGAAAGCTATTCCACTGAATGTTGGAAAGTCTTTGGTATGGAATATGACACTTTCAAGGTGTTAGGAAAAAAAAAAAACCACAAAAGCCCTAGCTGCCAGAGAATAACTTGGTCAAGGTCCACAGGTTGTCCAAATTTCTATATATGAGTTTTTCTTAAGAACATTTAGTGTATAAGGGGTCTGTGATTATTTCTATTCATGGGCTTGATTTCCCTTCCATGGATCAAAATAGACTTGAAAATTAAACAATTTTATGTGTTTTTTTTTTCCTTTAGAAAATGGTGTTCAAAAATACAAGGGGGTAATGAGTTGAAAAGGTTTTATAACCTAATCAATTTGTTCTATTCAATCAGCATGTTTAAGTAGGAGAAAAGCATGGCTTCCTCAGAAGCACTTGGATCAGTCTCAACACTTGTTTCAAGCCTATGCCACTAATATCACAATCTTACTTTCCTACAAAACTGACACAGGAAACAGGGGTCATAAACTTACCTGGGAAGCCTCTACTCCCCTTTTCTCCCTTTTGTCCTTTAGGTCCAGGAAAACCTTAGGAGAAAAAAAGAAAACAGCAAAAATAAAAATCAGTTTAACTCAAAATGATGTTCTCTTACTTTCTTTCTATCTTCATTCTTTTTCATTTTAGGAAAGCTGGAGACTGTACCCAAGGCCTGTGTATACTAAGCACACACTGTATCACTAAACTATGTTTTCAAACTCCACAAAACTTGCTTTAAATGGTAATAGTACTCCACAAAATAATATTAATCACAGCATCTTAGAGTTAGTGAAATATAATAATCATGCCATGATGCTAATAAAGATGATCATTTTTGAAGGCGTCGTGTGAGTTCGGTATTATATACCATCTGATGGTATATACAATGGTGTGAAATGTTCCTAAAGAGACAACACTGGATTGTAGTATGATTTTTGCATATACATCCTTATTTTTCTTTTTCTCTGTATTTCCCTACCTCCATGAACCCAGCATCTTCCAATCTATCCAAAATCTTTTATTTTTCTTACTATAACTTTCTTTTGTTATCATTATTTATTTCTTAGTAACTGAATATTTTAAAATTTGGACTATAAAGTTCATGGGCTTTTGAAATTTTGATAACCCTGTTTCTAAATGTTTGTTGGTTTCTCAAACCTCTAATTTAGTCACATTGGCTGTAACAACCCTGATCCATTTATTTATTTACTTACTTATTTACTTATTTATTTATCTATCTATCTATTTATTTATTTATTTATTAATGTTTTGGGTTTCCCTTTAACTTTCTATTCAAACTATATCAGGAGATGTTGCCTAAGAATCTAAGACTGTAGAAAATTATTAATGATTTTTAAAACATTATATTCAGTTATACTCCTCTACTATATGCAGATTTTTGTACAGATTGTAGTCTTAAAACCATTTAAAGCAAAAAAAAAAAAAAAAAAGAAAGAAAGAAAACTAACACGAAAGTAAATTTTATCCATATGCATATAAAAATAGTTTGGTTAGAATAGTTTGGTTCAAAAACCTACCTACCTTCACCTGGGAGCAATTGAAGTCACTATTCCTATAAATGACTGAAACCCTTTCTTCTCTTAATCTTTTTCTCTTCTCTTCATCTTGACCCTGACTACTGTCCCATCCCTGTTCTATTACACCTCTCCATGTAGGAAAAATAAAACCTTTAAAACTGAAGTTTATTCTTTCATAAAGTGAACATTACCCCTCTATTGCACAGTTGCTTTGAAAGTTACCCACAATATTAATAAGACCTTTTATTTAAGAGATGGAAACTCCTACTATCTTTTCAGTTTGTCATCTCTGAAACTAGCTAGAGTATGATTTCTACAATTTTATACTCAATAAAAGAGACAAAACAGTTTTACTTCAGCTCATTTTCGTGTATAAGACTTTTCTTTTTTGAGAATTCCATTCAATGGAATTTTGATCATACTTATCTCCTTCCCCAATTCCTCTTGGATCCAACATCACCTTTCTACCCACACAATTCTGTGTCCATCTTAAAATTATCATCAAGTCTTATTTATATTGCCCAACTGTTCTTGGATATGGGGCCTGAAATGGACCATTTATGATGGGCCAAGGATTATACCCTTAAAGAAAATCCAATACCCCTGTCCCAAAAGTAGCAATTGCCAACAGTGACTTGATTACTGATAATGAGACTTTGTATCCATCTACCCTAACCTATACTCAGATCTTTGTTGTCTTTAGCTTGTACAGATAACCTCTTTAATACCACAACTATTTTAAGGTTAATTTTATGGTTTTAATATGAATTATTTCATTCATTTTGTACTTTTGGGTTTTGTCTTTATCCCTGATATTTGTAGGTACTTCCTAAAGATTTCTGGTCCCTAATTTACCAAATATTTAAAAAATATAACCTGTATAAAATAGATTGAGACTTGAAGCACTTAAGCTCCATAAATTATACCAACTTAAATGATTTAGGTTTTATTTTAAATTAATTTAACATTAATTAAATAATAACTATTATGTATCAGAGATCCCTATGAAGGTAACTGCTAATTTTCAAGTTTCTACTACAATTATATATATATATATATATATATATATATATATATATATATATATATAATTAGATGTCCTTTTTAGTTCTGAGTAAATTATTTCAAGTACCATTAAATTGGCAAAATAATTACGTCACACAAAAGAACCCAATGTTTAATTTTAAAGTGTACTCTTTAATCAAGACTTTAACCAAATTTTCATATTCTTCAAAAAAGAAAGAATTAAAAATTTATAAATATTTGCCAATAAGTACATTTTGGGATCAGGTATAGTGCTTGGATTTGGTGACTGCATATGTGGTGGACCCCCAGGTGAGGCAGCTTCTGAGTGATCTTTTCTTCAATCCCTGTTCCTCTATTTGACCATGCATTTCCTCCCATGAGAGTTTTGTTCTCTTTTCTAAGGACTGAGGCATCCCAATTTTGGCCTTCCTTCTTTTTGAGCTTCATAATGTCTGTCAATTATTTTTTGGGTATTGGATATTGAGAGCTTTCTTGGGCTAGTATCCACATATCAGTGAGTGCATACCATGTGTGTTCTTTCTTGACTGGGTTAACTCACTCAGGATGATAGTCTCTAGTTCCATCAATTTGCCTATGAATTTCATGAAGTTATTGTTTCTAATAGATGAGTAGTATTCCATTGTGTAAGTGTACCACATTTCTGTATCCATTCATCTGTTGATGGACATCTGGGTTCTTTCCATATTCTGACTATTATAAATAAGGCTGCTTTAAACAGACTGGAGCATGTGTCCTTGTTATATGTTAGAGCATCAATGGGGTATATGCACAGGAATGGAATAGCTGGATTTTCAGGTAGTACTCTGTCCAATTTTCTAAGGAACCTCCATACTGATTTCCAGGGTTGTTGTACCAGCTTACAAACCCACAACAGTGGAGGAGTGTTCCTCTTTCTCCACATCCCTGCCAGCATCTGCTGTCACCTGAGTTCTTTATCTTAGCCATTCTAACTGGTGTGAGGTGGAATCTCAGAGTTGTTTTGATTTGAATTTCACTTTGAGAGATCTATTGATTCAATTGCATATGTAGCTGAAGATAGCAGTGTCTGGCATCAATTTGGGAAGAGACTTTTGTTCCAGAAAGAGCACGTTTTTTTCCAGTATAAAGAAATGTCAAGAAAATGGGGTAGAGAGGGTGATTAGGAGGGAGTGCACCTTTGTGAAGGCAAATAGAGGGGGAGGGAGGATGGGAGCAAGGTGGAGTGAAAGGAAAACATCTCAAATGTTATCTAATTTAAAAAAAGGGCACAGAACTGGGCGCGGCCCATCTGCCACATAGATCAGCAGCACCTAAAGTTTTAAAGACTGGTGACTAGGAGACATGGGCAGCCAGGGAGCAGAAAGATCTCTGCGGAGTGCACACAGTAAGCCCACCCCCACCACTGCACTTTCTGATCCAGGGACCAAGAACAGAACTTTGGAACTTCTGTTCCCACTCAGCTACACTGAGGCATAGAACAGGGCTGGGCCTATCTGCCACCTGGACCAGTGAAGAACCAGAGACACAGACCAGATACAAGGAAAAGGCAAGAACATATCACTGATAACAAAATGGCAAGAGGAAAGCGAAAGAGTATATCCCAAGGAAACGAGACAACCTGGCAACTCCAGAACCCAGCTCTCCCATAACAGAAAACATTGGAATGCCAAACACTCCAGAAAAAGAAGACGCAGACCTGAAATCATACCTCAAGATGCTAATAGAGATACTTAAACAAGAAAGGGAGGAAAAGCAAAAAGATTCAGAAGCTTTTAAAGAGGAAGCAAGAAAAACACTCTAAGAACTCAAAGAACTAGTGGAAAACACAACCAAAGAGACGAAGGAATAGAAGAGGGAATTTAAAACGAAAATTGACACAATAAAGAAAACACTAAAAGAGATAACTCTAGACATAGAACACCTAAAAAAGGAATCAGGAGCAACAGAAGCAAGCATTTCCAATAGATTACAAGAGATGGAAGAGAGAATCTCGGGGGCAGAAGACAACATTGTAAACATAGACAAAACAGCCAGAGAAGATGCAAAAAACAAAAAGCTCCTAACCCAAAATGTCCAGGAATTCCAGGACACAATGAGAAGACCAAATGTAAGGATAATAGGAATAGAAGAGGGAGAAGAGTATCAACTAAGAGGCACAGTAAATATCTTCAACAAAATTATAGAAGAAAACTTCCATACCCTCAAGAATGAGATGACCACAGGCAGAAAAGAAGCCTTCAGAACTCCAAATAGGTTGGACCAGAAAGGAAAGACCTCCCGACACATAATAGTAAAAACACCAAGTGCCCAAAGCAAAGAAAGAAGACTAAGAGCAGTAAGGGTAAAAGGTCAGGTAACATATAAAGGCAGGCCAATCAGAATCACACCCGATTTCTCAACAGAGACTATGAAAGCTAGAAGAGCCTGGGAGGACATCATGCACACCCTAAGAGAGCACAAGTGCCAGCCCAAGCTGCTATACCCAGCAAAACTAACAATCACCATAGACAGAGAGATGAGGATATTTCAACACAAATCAAAATTTACACAATATCTGACAACAAACCCAGCACTACAACGAATTATAGGTGGTAAACCCAATACAAAGAGGGAAAATACAGCCTAATAAAAACAAGAAAACTCCTAAACAAGAAAACAAAAAGAAGAAAAAGAAACAGACACAACTCAACCCACAAAAGCAATAATGGCAAAAAACAGAAACAACTATTCCTTGATATCTATTAATATAAATGGACTCAACTCCCCAATAAAGAGACATAGGCTATCAGACTGGATACATAAACAAAATCCAGCCTTTTGCTGCATACAGGAAACTCATCTCAGAGATAATGACAGACACTATCTCAGAGTAAAAGGGTGGGAAAAAAACTTCCAAGCAAACAGCCCCAAGAAGCTAGGTGGAGTGGCTATTCTAATATCGCATAAAGTTCCAACCAAAAGTTATCAAAAAAGATAAGGAAGGACACTTTTTAAAAATTACCACGGAAATCTGTCAGAAAGGAACTCTCAATCCTTAACATATATGCTCCAAATAAAAAAGCACCCACATTCATAAAAGAAACCCTACTAAAGCTCAAAAAATACATTTCACCCCACATAACAATAATAGGAGACTTTAATACCCCCACTCTCACCAATGGACAGATCATGGAAACAGAAACAGAACAAGGAAACTGCAAAGCTAGCAGAGACTTTGAACCAACTAGAATTAATAGATATCTACAGAACATATCACCCTAAAGTAAAAGAATACACCTTCTCTCAGCACCCCATGGCACCTTCTCCAATATTGACCAAATAATTGGACACAGAACAAGCCTCAATCAATATAAGAATATTGAAATACCCCCATGCATCCTCTCAGATCACCATGGTCTATGGCTGGTCTTTACAAAAACAAAGCCAACAAAAAGCCCACATACACATGGAAACTAAACAATGCTCTGTTAAATGATAGCAGGGTCAAAGAATAAATAATGAAAGAAATTAAGGATTTTCTAGAATTCAATGAAAACGACAACACAACATACACAAACCTATAGGATGCAATGAAAGCAGTACTGAGAGGAAAACTCATAGCCCTAAGTGCTTCCAAAAGGAAACTGGAGAGAGCTTACATCAGCAACCTGACAGCACAGCTAAAAGCCCTAGAACAAAAGGAAGCAGATATACCCAAAAAGAGTAGACGGCAAGAAATAATCAAAATTAGGGCAGAAATAGACCAAATAGAAACAAAAAGAACCATTGAAAAAATCAACAAAACCAAAAGTTGGTTCTTTGAGAAAATCAACAAGATTGATAAACCCCTAGCCAGACTAACTAGAGGGCAAAGAGAGAGTATACAAATTAACAAAATCAGCAAGGAAAGTGGAGACATAACAACTGAAACTGAGGAAATTCAATTAAATCATCAGATCCTACTACAAAAACTTATACTCCACAAAATTGGGAAATATGGAGGACATGCATGAATTCCTAGACAGATACAAGGTCCCAAAGTTAAACCAGGACCAAGTAAACCATTTAAATAATCCTATAACACCTAAAGAAATAGAAGAAGTCATCAAAAGCCTCCCAACCAAAAAAAGCCCAGGTCCAGACAGGTTCAGTGCAGAATTATATCAGACATTTATTGCGGACATAAACCAACACTCTCCAAACTATTCCAGAAGATAGATTCAGATGGAATACTACCTAACTCATTTTTTGAGGCTACAATAACTCTCATAGCTAAACCACACAAAGACCCTACAAGGAAAGAGAACTTCAGACCAATCTCACTTATGAACATTGATGCAAAAATATTCAACAAAATCCTTGCAAACCGAATCCAAGAACACATCAAAACGATAATTCATCATGACCAAGTAGGCTTCATCCCTGGGATGCAGGGATGGTTTAATGTAAGGAAATCCATCAGTGTAATCCACCATATAAACAAACTCAAAGAACAAAACCACATGGTCATCTCACATGACGCTGAGAAAGCATTTGACAAAAACAACACCTCTTCATGTTAAAAGTCCTGGAAGGAACAGGAATCCAAGGTCCATACTAAAACATACTAAAAGCAATATACAGCAAAACAGCAGCCAACATCAAACTTAATGGTGGGAAACTTGAAGCAATCCCACTTAAATCAGGGGCTCGACAAGGCTGCCCACTCTCCACCTACCTATTCAACATAGTACTGGAAATCCTGGCCTGAGCAATTAGACAGCAAAGTGAGATCAAGGAGATACAAATCGGAAAGGAAGAGATAAAAACATCACTCTTTGCCGATGACATGATAGTGTACTTGAGTGACCCCAAAAATTCTACCAGAGAACCCCTACAGCTGATAAAGAAGTTCAGCAAAGTGGCTGGATACAAAATTAACTCAAACAAATCAGTAGCTTTCCTATACTCAAAGGACAAACATGGGGAGAAAGAAATTATGGAAAAGGTACCCTTCACAATCGTCACAAAAACTATGAAATTCCTTGGTGTGACTCTAACTAAGCAAGTGAAGGACCTGTACAAGAAGAACTTTAAACCTCTAAAGAAGGAAATTGAGGAGGATCTCAGAAAATGGAAAGATCTCCCTTGCTCATGGATTGGAAAGATCATTTTAAAAATGGCCATCCTACCAAAAGCAATCTACAGATTCAACGCAATCCCCATCAAAATTCCAACACAGTTCTTCATGGAATTGGAAAGATCAATGTGCAATTTCATATGGAACAACAAAAGACCCAGAATAGTGAAATCCATCCTCAACAACAAGAAAACATCTGCGGGAATCACTATCCCTGACCTCAAGTATATTACAAGGCAATTGTCCTGAAAACTGAATGGTACTGGTACAGAAATTGGCATGTGGATCAATTGAATAGAGTAGAAGATCCAGAAATGAGCCCTCATGTATATGGTCACGTGATTTTTGACAAAGGAGCCGTAAACATTTAATGAAAAAAGACAGCCTATTCACAAAATGGTACTGGTCCAACTGGCACTCAGCATGCAAAAGAATGAGAATAGACCCTTTCTTATCTCCTTGAACAAAGCTCAAGTGTAAGTGGATCAAAGATCTCCACATTTAATTAGGTACACTGAAACTATTAGATGAGAAAATAGGGAAAACTTTAGAACATATAGGCACAGGAGAAAATTTTCTCAACAAAACACCAATGGCTCAAGCTCTAAGGTCAAAGATTAACAAATGGGACTTAATGAGATTGCAAAGTTTCTGTAAGGCGAAGGACATTGTCAAGAAAACATAATGGCAGCCAACAGAATGGGAAAAGATATTTACCAACTCCACATCAGATAGAGGCCTAATATCTAAGGTATACAAAGAACTCAAAAAGTTAGACACCAGAGAATCAAATAACCCTATTAAAAAATGGGGTACAGAACTAAACAAAACTTTCTCAGTTGAGGAATATAGAATGGCTGAGAAATATTTGAGGAAGTGCTCAACATCCTTAGCCATCAGGGAATTGAAAAGCAAAACAACCCTGAGATTCTACCTCACACCAGTCAGATTGGCCAAGAATCAAAACTCAGATGACAACAGATGCTTGCGAGGTTGCAGTGAAAGAGGGACACTTCTCCACTGTTGGTGGGGTTGCAAACTAATACAACCACTCTGGAAATCAGTCTGGCGATACCTCAATAAATTGGACATAATACTACCTGAAGACCCAGCTATTCCACTTCTGGGCATATACCACAGAGACATCTTAGTACACAACAAAGATATATGCACCACAATGTTCATAGCAGCTCTATTTATAATAGCCAGAAGCTGGAAAGAACCCAGATGTCCTTCAGAAGATGAATGGATATAAAAATTGTGGTACATTTACACAATGGAATACTACTCAGCCACCAGAATCAATGACTTCACCAAATTCTTAAGAAAATGGCTGCATCTAGAGAATATCATTCTGAGTGAGACAACCCAGTCACAAAAGAACAGAAATAATATGCAGTCACTGATATTGGGATGCTAACCCCCAGAGGCTAGCACTGCCCCAGAAACAACTCACAGACTGTAGGAAGTCCAAGAAATAAAGAAAAAGAAAACAAAACAAAACAAAAAAAAATCTTTACACAACAAGAAAACTTTTACTATTTTCATGTTACATTTTGTTTTGCATGTACTTTGTGCTCATTGTAACTATTGGGTTTTCGATGCATACTGTTAAACCTTTAAAAAGATCAAGTACTGCCTATTTATATAGATTTATGTATAAATTATTTTAAAATCTGAAAAAAGTACTGACAAAAATGTATTGTATAATTTTACGCAAAAAATGCTTGAAATCTGCACATTTATCTTTGTTTTGTAAAATAAAGGTGTTAAAAAATAAAAAAAGAAAAAATGAAAGAAAGAAGAAGAAAACAAAAAGAATGGATGAATAAATAAATACATAAATGAATGAATAAATGAATGAATGAATAATCTATGAATATAAAGGGGAAGGAGAAGCCACAATATAAAATTTTGTTTTTAAAGTTCTGCAGGGTGCTCCAGAAGGAAGAGGTGGAGAAGATACACCAGCCCTTTGAGGAGAACAGAATATCATGTGTGCATCCCAGACATTGGAACAAGACATTGTGAAACTGAAGTTGACTTGGGGACCCAAGATGTTAAAGATGCCAGAAGCATGGGATGCCTGCCAAAGAATGCTAACACAGAGTGGAACCTCCCCAGGTGGAAGCACTTTGATGTACTCAACAAAGACAAAAAAAGGGAGTTGAAAATCTGAAGACTGCTTCCTGTCTTGATTTGAAGATTACAGTTAAGTGATTGAGTGAATCTCAGAAGAGACCTTGAATTTTGGACTTATAACACTGTTGAGACTGCTATAGACTATGGAAACTTTTGAGGTTGGAGGTAATGTATTTTGCATTATGCTATGTTTAGTTTTTGTCCCCATTTACTCTTGTTTGAACAAGCATATCAGTGTTAGGGAGTGGATTGTGATGGTTTCCATATGCTTGTTCTAGAGAGTGGCACTATTAGAAGGTGTGGCCTTGTTGAAGGAAGTGTGTCACTGTGGGGTGGGCTAGGAGATCATCCAGCTAGCCCCCCTGAAGATGCCCTGTCTGTTGCTAGCTTCCTTTAGACAAAGATATAGAACTTTCACCTCATCCTGCACCAGGCTGGTCTAGATACAACCATGCTTCCTGCCTTGATGATAATGAACTAAATCTTGAACATGTAAGCCAGCCCCAATTAAGTGTTTATATCTTTTTTAGATATAAATAACAATTCACCTCAAACTTCATGTTCAGTAGATGAGAACAAGATGAACAACTGATGGCTGTATTTCAATACAATAATGTCTCCACCAGCATGTTACAAAGAAGAGGGTCTCAGCCCTAAGGATACCTGTGATCTTCTAACCATCATGGCCTCTCCTCCTGACTTCTGACAACCATGGTTGTATTTCCTGACTCCATAATTTGCTTTTTTCAGATGTGAATGCCATTCGAACAGCTTCTTTCCACTGGTAAGGTGCCTTTAAGATTTTTCTGTATCATTTTGTGTCCTGATTATATATTTCTTTTTGTCATTAACTATGATTCTGTTTTCTGCTATTTTTTACAGTTTATTTATCCATTCACATTCTGTAAATTAATAGATTTTGGATGAAGAGTGTATGGTGTTTAGGTACATGACAGAGTATCCTTGGGACTGAAACATTATTCTGTTATATATATGTTATATATATATATATACATATATAAAACAAAGATTTTTAGAACCTTAATGTACTTTTTTAATAATTAGGCCACTACTGGCTTAATACTTGTGATAAATGATCCCTCAAAACACATTGTTATTAGTTGGGCATTTGATGAGTGGTGTATGACAAGTTTATGATTTCTTTGACATGTTCCAGTAAAACTTGAACTATCTAAGAATAATAACTGTTAAAACTACCTTTAGATTATGGATTGTATTCTCTTAATGTTAGTTTTACTTGAAAAGGAAAACATAAGCTTATTCTCTACTAATGCTGCTAAATAATCAGTGGTAATAAAAATCATCATCTATGTAAAAGTTGAAATGATTTCAGTATTGATTAGTATGTGCTAATAAAAGAAATTCATTCATTTTGTTATGAATTTTTTTACTTGGAACATACCAAAATTTGGTCATTTATTTCTGAAAGGGTATTCAGACTGCTACTTTTTCCTGGTACTTTTCCTATTCTGTTTACTGTATGATAGATAACTTCTTTCATAGCAAGCTATGACTAGGTAAAATGTATAGATGTTGTGTGTGTGTGTGTGTGTGTGTGTGTGTGTGTGTGTGTGTGTGTGTTTAATGTGATTTGTGTATGGAATTATTTTTTCTTTTTCACGTAGAAATTTTTCTGGTGGGTAAAACTTAATTCAAATCATTTTAGTCTATAGAGATAATTATGAGAGTGCTAGTATTCATACTATGAAGAAAAAATTTTATTATGTAAGCATTTTAGAACCATTATTAATGATGCAGTGTTTATTTGAAAACTCTCTGACAACAGTTATGGTATCACAATACCTACCTGACCTCCCTGCCTTTCCTGGTGCTCCTGGGTATCCTCGATTGCCAGGAAGACCAGCCAGTCCCCGATCACCTTTAATACCTGGGAGACCTGTATGGTTAATAACAAAAACAAAAATGTTTAACAATTTGCTTTTAGAACATATTTGAATGCCCAATAAATGAAATGAATCTGTAAGGAGAGTATGACATTTTTCCTAGTATTCAGGTATTCAGTTGGAAGATAATGTTTTAAAATGGCATGAGCATATGCATTGAGCATGCTATAGTCAATGAAACACTCATTGTCAGTACACTAAAGACAACATGTTCAATTTTATTCAGAAAGTCACTATGATCAACCAGAAAATTTTGACTGGAAGATATTTCTGTAGCCAGTATAATACATTTTTGAAGCATGAACTTTTATTACTCATATTAGTGAAAATACAATACAATATGAAGTATCCATGAGTGGTTATTTAAACACTATGTTCTTGAATTATTTATGGGTATGAAATGCATATATATATATATATATATATATATATATATATATATATATATATATATATATTTGTAGTTTTTAAAAATGAAACCTGAAAATTATTCTTTTACCTCATATCTCTGAGGTGACTATGAAAACTCTACATGTATAATTTCTATGGAATAAAATATTTATTGTAGGGCTAAGAATTTTAATATAAGCTAACTTAAAAGAATATGTGTCTTGTTTTACTTTGTTTTCTGAATTCATTAATGCAATTTCCATTTAGAGTCTACATGGAAGAAGCATGTTATGAGAAATTGAAAATATTTATTTCTCCAATGTCAAGCTTTAGAAATATTCCCTTTATTTATAATATTCAGAAAGCAGAATTTACATGCATCTAATCCTCTGAAAAATATTTTCTATGCATTTATTTGTATACATAAAACCGGATATGTTGTCCTCCAAAATGTTAAGTTTAAGTAATATATAACAAATATTAAAAAGCATTATTCAACTAATAATAAGACATTGATTCCACCAGAAATTAATAAATTCACCTAAAAATAGTGTTATTTAGTAAAGATGAGTATTTAGTAAAGTATTTAATAAAGATAAACACCGCTTTGCATATACACTGTATTACATATATCCAATGTGGTATAGTAAGTGGTGTATATTCACTGGAATTTTTTTTTGAAAGCATATAACCTAAAATAGTTTAATGTATTGTACCTGGGCAAACTGTTAGTTACTCCTTCTTTTGTTATGCAGTGAGATATTTGAACTTGTAGTTACTGAGAAATGTAGTTTGCATCTAAAGTGTCCCTTTAAAGGGCTCTGAAAGTAAAAGCTTGATGGTTTTATTGAGATGTAATGGAATCACAAGGAGCACTAACCTCATCAGTGTATTAACTAACCAGTACCATCACAGATGAAGGCTAGTAGGGGATAACTTACACTCTGATCTCTCCATGAGAGCAGACTCTATAATCCACACATTATTGTATGCTATGCACCACACACATTCACTTACACACACATGTATGTATATCCAGTATATATTTTTAGAGTAAAAAGCAAGAGAGCATTTTCTCAAGGAGACTGGTACTATAAAATGAGTTATTACTCTAATGTCTTAAGAAAAAAAGCACATTTTAATCTCTTGTGCACTCTAGACGATGTGTAATGATTATAACTCATCGACTACTTAGATCCCCTAGGGTAACTAGGGAGATATCTAAGACATTCTTTCCAGCTGTGGGAGTAGGTGTTTGTTAAGATGAGTTTAATGAGTTCAGTAAAAGTATGCATGGGGTTTATGAAAATGAGATCATTATGATTCATCACCATCCACCCTTCAGTTCCTGGCTTTGGTGTCACATTTGAGGCAACCATACAGAACACTGAATAGAATGCAGATAGTAAATGATGATAAAACACATCTTTTTTTTTGAAGTTTGCATAGTTTCTGTTGTCATGCATCAGCATCAAACTGCAATCCTCTACCTGAAAGTGTTATCTACCAGGGACTGTGATTAACTGTTATGCGACTGAACTGCTGAGTGTCTATTTGCGTCAATGAGCAGTGTTATCAAAAGCCACTAATTCCTTGCTGCAGTAATTTATTTTGACTGCCAGTTTGATTTGATCTGGAGTTTTATTAAGAGAGAAGCTCCTGTTTGTGTTGGGGGCATCTGTGAGGGCAGATCTAGGATGAATTAACTGAGGGAAAACCCTCTCCTAGAATGAGTGGCAACTTCCAGCAACAGCTGTTTCAAAAGAGCAATGAAAAATGAACAGGGCTGTATGCTTTTTAACTTAGTTTTGTGCTGGTGAGTGTTTATCCTGTTGTTATGACTACTGCTCTGTTTGTTGTTCCTGATGCTGTGGTCAGCGTCTTTTCTGGACAGCGGACTCCAGCTTCTTGGGTCTCCAACATGAACTGAAGGACAGTTACTCTGCAAGAATACTCCAAGCTTCTAGCCCTAGATTAGGCCAGCTGAAGCAGTCGGCATTAGGGATGGTGTAACCACCAAGTTCTCTGCCTCTCAAGCATGAAGACAATGTGAGATTATCAGCTTCCTATTTTGTAAGGCAACCCAATAATTTTATGATGTTCATGCATCAGTCTTTCCCTGGATAACCCTAATTAGTTTTGTAGGAGAGAAAATATATTAGTGTGACGTGGTGCCTATTTATACTAGAAATAAAAGCTAAATATCTCAAATTCTCACACAAGCACAGTGCTGAAACAATTAGGATAATGCTTCCAAGGTGATGCTTTTGTACAGCAAGTCACGGGCTTCACTGATTTCTGTGCTTGCACTATATGGCTTTACCAATTATTCTGCATAATTAAGGGATAGTTTCTCATAGATCTTATTGATAACAGCTTTGGGAGATACAATGATGTTGGCTCTTTCTCCTTAAGATACAAATCTTCTACTTAAGATATAAATAAAGTTTTCATTAGATCTACAGAGATTGCAACAAATAAAAGGACATTGCTAAAAAAAAAAAAAACCTATCTAATGTTAAATCACATACTCACTGGCTTATAGAAAGATGCTAACACACATACACACCAAATTATGTGTGTGTTTATATATGTGTGTGTATTATATATTATATGTATATATCATATGTTTATATATATGATCTATGATAAACAGACAGAAATTATAAAGTACTTTTTATCTTTTAAGTATAAGATGCCCAATGGTATGCTTATCATAAAAATGTTATTCATACTTTGCATCCTTGTATTTCTTTATGTAACTTTGGTTAGTCAAAATATCATAAAAGGACACCTTATTTCATCTAAAGATGAAAACTAAGATGTAGTTTAAGATATTTGAGTAATTTTGACCAATGAGCATTTCTGATTATGCTTAGCCCATTCAATCTGTATCCTTTTAAACAGTGTGCAGAGAATTTGTTTGCAAAGCATGGCATTTGAATAGCATGAGAGTCACATTGTTGTTATTGTTTGTTTCATTTTCTTCAGTATAGTCTGTGCTCTCTCTCCCTTTCTCTGTCTTTCATTATCTTCTTCCAAAGCTTTGGTTTCAAGATAACAACATGTTCAGAGGAAAACAATTTAGAACAATTTTTTTTCTAAGTAAAATACAATACAGAGAGTGGCTGAAAGCCCAGGCAAAAAAACAGATCATTTTCTCAGATTTATTTACTTTCTGATTCTGTGAATTTAAGGAGGTATAGTGAAGTCAAGAAATATGTAAGAACAACATTCTAACTTTTAAGACAAGTTAATGTATAATGTAACACACATATATTTTAAATATATAATTGAAAATCATATTTTTCAAACTAATCTAAAAGGAATATGATTTTTTTTCTTCACATACAACTTATGTCCACTATATACTATATGTAGTCTCTACAAAATCACTCAGGTTCATAAACCTCATCATATAGTAACTCAGGCTAATACATTAAGTTTCCTACAAAACTCAATAATTACTGCTTAGGCTACCGAGATAACTCAGTAGTTAAAAACACCCACTCTCTTCCCGAAGACACATGTTTGATTCCTGAGAACCATGTTCAACTTTCCACTGTCTACAACTACAGTTCTTTGGGATCAGATAAACTCTCATGTCTCTGAGGATACCATGAATGCATGTGATGCACATACATATGTGCAGGCAAAACCTCTAAGCACAAAATAATAAAAAATTTAAAATGAATTAATGATTACTATTCAATTTGCCAAGTGATTAGGATGTTATCATACATTATATTTCCTAAAATATGAGAGGATTTACACACACACACACACACACACACACACACACACACTCACCCATTGAATTGATAAAATAACTATTTTCCCCTTAATACAAACATCAGTACACCTCATTAAAGTTTATATAATAATTAAGAGATTACTATAGCCTTACCTCTTAGGCCTGGAGCACCAGGTGGACCAATTTCTCCAGTAAGCCCTCTGTCTCCCTTTTCACCTGGGGGTCCAGGAGGTCCTTTAAAAAATTACAAGTACTGATTATAATTATAAAGAATAGGTAAGTTTGTTATTTATCAAGACAGTTGTATAGAAACCTAGAGATTCATATATAATGTAGTTAAATTTTAATTTTAAAAAAATCTTCAAACTATAAACTATGTTTAATAAATTGATTTTTTCCAGCTACAATGGGTAAATTGTAAATCATGTAGTCATGTAGACCAATTGCAAGATTGATACAACATACAACATTGGAAAATGGTACCTTAAATTGGGAAAGTTAATGGAGATTTCTATCTATCTTATTTAATACTATAATAAGAAAAATTAAGAGTATTTGCAAAGGTCTTTACATAGTAAGAGAACACAGAAAAAGTGAAATATAACTTGGATGAAGAAACTAAGAACAATGTCCTTTACAAAAGAGAGTTCAGAAACAACAGACACGAGAATTTAGATGGACTTGGTTAAGATTCAAGGTTATGATTTTGCATTTTAGGAGTTGAATATAGAATTAAAATACACATAGCAACTATTCCAATATCTGAGGGCTGATCAATCCAGAGTTTTTCCTGCCATGCATTTTAAAGTGATAATGAAAGGAACAATAGGACAAGCGCTGTATAGGAGCTATAAAGAAGAGTAACCAGGAAGATATCCCAGCAACAACAGACACCAGGCACAGAACCAGCTTATTCTTGCACCTGCTTCATTTCTTGAGATAAACATTAACTTGAATTTGACATTTCTTAAATTTTTAATTATAAACATCTACTTTATTTCAGATCAAGGTGTCTGCAATGTATAAATTATTATTTCATAAATATGAATATAAACAAATTGAGAACAATGAATATAAATTTGGGCAGAACATAGTATATAGAATGCATGAGCCTTCAGATTCAATTCCAGTACAAATAAAAACATGAATAAGAGAATAAATGAGTTAGCAAAGAAAAAGTAAAATTTCACAATGTACCATAAGTGCTGATTTAAAGGTATTTTTCTTCTTAATCCAGTATACATTATATAAGGCTTCATCTGCTCTTTTTTGTATTTAATTTCTAATATAATTACTAATGAAAGAAATATTAAAATCATGCAATACAGCTTAATGTATCTGAGAGATAGAATGGGTCAGTCCAATTTATTTTCATTAAAATTACAGCGGAAGAGAGAATTGTGAAAAATTCATGTTAAAGGCAATTAAACTAGAAACACGGTTGAAGATTAACAAGTATTTGGGTTGAAATTTCAGAAAGGAAAAAAGGATGGGTGGATGGAGGGATGGAGGTATGGAGGAAGGGAAAGAGAACACCAGAGATGAGAGAAAGAAAGAACAAGAAACAGAAAGAGGCAGAGACAGAGAAAAAAAAAAAAAAAAGAAATAGAAAGAGACAAAGAGTATGAAAATAAAAAAAAAAAAAATGTTCCCAAAAGTACAGGCCTGGTGAGAAGTTGATCTGAGTAGCAAGGGGGCAGAGAGATCTCGGACGAGTGCACACAGAAAGTGCGACCCTGCCCTGCCTGATCCAGGGACCAGGAACCAAGCATTGAGACCTCTGTTCCCACCTAGCGGCTTTGAAGCACAGAACAGAGTTCAGCCTATCTACCACCTGCTCCAGCAGATCCCAAAGAAATTATGAAAGCTAGAAAAGCCTGGAAAGATATCATGCAGACCCTAAGAGGGCAAAAGTGGCAGCCCAAGCTGCCATACCCAGCAAAACTATCAATCACCATAGATGGAGAGATGAAGATATTTCAAGACAAATCTAAATTTACAAAATTTCTGACCACTAACCCAATACTACAACAAATTATAGGTGGAAAACCCAATACAAGGAGGGAAAATACAGCCTAGTAAAACAAGAAAACTCCTAAACAAAAAAACCACAAGAAGAAAGAGACACAGACACAACTCAACCTATAAAAGCAATAATAGCAGGAAACAGAAACAACTATTCCTTGATAACTATTAACATAAATAAACTTAACTCCCGAATAAGGAGACATAGGCTATCAGACTGGATACATAAACAAAATCCAGCATTTTGCTGCATACAGGAAACTCATCTCAGAGACAAAGACAGACATTATCTCAGAGTAAAAGGGTGGGAAAAAAACTTCCAAGCAAACAGCTCCAAGAAGCAAGCTGGGGTGGCTATTCTAATATCAAATAAAGTAAATTTCCAACCAAAAGTTATCAAAAAAGATAAGGAAGGACATTTTTTACTCATTACAGGGGAAATCTGTCAGGAGGAACTCTTAATCCTTAACATATATGCTCCAAATAAAAAAAAACACCCACATTCATAAAAGAAACCCTACTAAAGCTCAAAAAATACATTTCACACCACACAATAATAGTGAGAGACTTTAATACCCCACTCTCTCCAATGGACAGATTATGGAAACAGAAACTGAACAAGGACACTGTAAAACTAGCAGAGACTATGAACCAACTGGAATTAATAGCTATCTACAGAACATATCATCCTAAAGTAAAAGGATACACCTTCCTCTTAGCACCCCAAGGCACCTTCTCGAAAATTGACCACATAATTGGACACAGAATGAGCCTCAATAAACATAAGAAGATTGAACTACTCCAATGCATCCTCTCAGATCAACATGGTCTAAGGCTGGTCTGTAACAACAACAAAGACAACAAAAAGCCCACATACACATGGAAACTAAACAACGCTCTGTTAAATGATAGCAGGGTCAAAGAAGAAACAATGAAAGAAATTAAGGATTTTTCTAGAATTCAATGCAAACGAAAACACAACAAACCCAAAACTATGGGATGCAATGAAAACAGTACTGAAAGTAAATCTCATAGCTCTGAGTGCTTTCAAAAAGAAACTGGAGAGAGCATACATCACCAACTTGACAGCACAGCTAAAAGATCTAGAACAAAAGGAAGCAGATACAGCCAAGATGAGTAGACAAGAAGAAATAATCAAACTTAGGACAGAAATAGACCAAATAGAAACAATAAGAACCATCGAAAGAATCAGCAAAACCAAGAGCTGGTTCTTTGAGAAAATCAACAAGATTGATAAACCCCTAGGCAGGCTAACTAGAGGGCAAAAAGAGAGTACATAAATTAACAAAATCAGAAAGGATAGTGGAAACATAACAACTGAAACTGAGGAAATTCAAGAAATCATCAGATCATACTACAAAACCCTATATTCCACCAAGTTGGAAAATCTGGAGGAAATGGATGAATATTTAGACCTATACAAGATTATAAAGTTAAAACAGGACCAGGTAAACCATCTAAATAATCCCATAACACCTAAAGAAATAGAAGAAGTCATCAAAAGCCTCCCAACCAAAAAAAGCCCAGGTCCAGACAGGTTCAGTGCAGAATTTTATCAGACATTTATTGTGGACATAACACCAATACGCTTCAAACTATTCCAAAAGATAGAATCAGATGGAATACTACCTAACTCATTTTTTGAGGCTACAATAACTCTCATTCCTAAACCACACAAAGGCCCTACAACGAAAGAGAATTTCAGACCAATCTCACTTATGAACATTGATGTAAAAATACTCAACAAAATACTTGCAAAGAGATTCCAAGAACACATCAAAACTATCATTCACCATGACCAAGTAGGCTTCATCTCTGGAATGCAGGGATAGTTTAATATAAGGAAATCCATCAATGTAATCCACCATATAAACAAACTCAAAGAACAAAATCACATGGTCATCTCACTAGATGCTGAGAAAGCATTTGACAAAATTCAACATCCATTCATGTTAAAAGTTCTGGAAAAAAAAGAAATCCAACGTCCATATCTAAACATAATAAAAGCAATTTACAGCAAACAAACAGCCAACATCAATTTTAACGGTGGGAAACTCGATGCAATCCAAATAAAATCAGGGACTAGACAAGGTTGCTCACGCTCCCCCTACCTATTCAACTTAGTACAGAAAGTCCTGGCTGGAGCAATTAGACAGCAAAAGGAAATAAAAGGGATACATATAGGAAAAAAGAAGTAAAAACATCACTCTTTGCAGATGACATGATAGTGTACTTAAGTGACCTCACATATTCCATCAGAGAACTCCTACAGCTGATAAACAATTCAGCAAATTGGCTGGATGTAAAATATACTCAAACAAATCAGTAGCCTTCCTATATTCAAAGGAAAAACATGTGCAGAAAGAAATTAGGAAAAGATACCCTTCACAATAGTCACAAAAACTATGAAATACCTTGTTGTGACTCTAAGCAAGTGAAGGACCTCTATGACAAGAACTTCAAACCTCTAAAGAAGGAAATCGAGGAAGATCTCAGAAAATGGAAAGATCTTCCATGCTCATGGATTGGAAGGATCTACATTTTAAAAATGGCCATCCTACCAAAAGCAATATACACATTCAAAATTCAAAGCCAGTTCTTCATTGAGTTTGAAAGGTCAATGTGCAATTTCATCTGTAATAACAAAAGACCTAAAATAGCAAAATCCATTCTCAACAACAAGAAAACATCTGCGGGAATCACTATCTCTAAACCCCAAACTATCTTACAAGGCAATTGTGCTGAAAACTGCATGGTACTGGTACAGAAATAGGCACGTGGATCAATGGAATAGAATAGAAGATCCAGAAATGAACCCTCACATATATGGTCACCTGATTTTTGACAAAGGAGCTTTAAACATTCAATGGAAAAAGGACAGCCTATTCAACAAATGGTGTTGGTCCAATTGGACCAGCATGCAAAAAGAATGAAAATAGTACCTTTCTTATCTCCTTGTATAAAGCTGAAGTGTAAGTGGATCAAAGATCTCCACATTAAACCAGATAAACTGAAACTATTAGAAGAGAAAGTAGGGAACACCTTAAAAACTTAGGCACAGGAGAAAATTTTCCGAACAGAACACCAATGGCTTAAGCTCTAAGGTCAAAGATTAACAAATGGGACTTAATGAGATTGCAAAGTTTCTGTAAGGCTAAGGACATTGTCAAGAAAACAAAAAGGATGCCAACAGAATGGGAAAAGATCTTTACCAACTCTACATCAGATAGAAGCCTAATATCCAAGGTATAGAAAAACACAAAAAGCTAGACACCAGAGAATCAAACAACCCTATTAAATAATGGGTTACATAGTATAACAAAAGGTTCTCCATTGAGGAATGTGGAATGGCTGTCAAACATCTAAGGAAGTGCTCAACATCCTTAGCCATCAGGGAAATGCAAATCAAAACAACCCTGATATCCCACCTCACACCAGTCAGATTGGCCAAGATCCAAAACTCAGATGACAGCAAATGTTTTCGATATTGTGGAGAAAGAAGAACATTTCTCCACTGTTGGTGGGGTTGTAAACTGATACAACTACTCTGAAAATCAGTCTGGCGATTCCTCAGAAAATTGGACATAGTACTACCTGAACATACAGCTATTCCACTTCTGGGTATATGCCCCAGTGACTCTCCAATATACAACAAAGATACATGCACCACATTGTTCATAGCAGCTCTATTTATAATAGCCAGAAGCTGGAAAGAACACAGATGTCCTTCAGTAGATGAATGGATACAAAAATTGTGGTACATTTACACAATGAAGTACTACTCAGCAATCAGAAACAATGACTTAACCAAATTCCTAAGAAAATGGTTTCATCTAGAGAGTATCATCCTGAGTGAGATAACCCAGTCACAAAAGAACAGACATAATATGCAGTCACTGATTGTGGGATGCTAACCCCAGAGGCTCGGACATCCCCAGAAACAACTCACAGACTGTGTGAAGTTCAAGAAAAAAAGAAAGCAAAACAAAACTAACAAAAAAAAATAACATTTTGCTCAATCCTTACACACCATGAAAACTTTGACTATTTCCTTTTTTTTTTGCTTTATATGTACTTTATGCTTATTGTAACTATTAAGATTTCAATGCATTTATCAAAACTTTAAAAAATCAAGTACTGACAAAATATATTCATATATTTTTGTGCAAAATGCTTTTAAAATCTGTATATTTATCTCTGTTTTTAACATTAAAGTTGTTTAGTAATAATAGTAATAATAATAACAACAACAACAACAACAACAATAATAATAATAATTAATAATAATAATAATAATAATAATAATAATAATAAAAGAGAATTATGTTTCCCCAAATAAATCCAGTAAAATATAAAAAAAATAAAAATAAAAAAAAATGTTACAAAACTGATCAGAGTCTTAAATTCAAATTTTTGGTAGTAAAACCAATGCCTAATCCACAAACTCAAAAGTCTGCACCTGAAGTTCAGATTAATGAGCTCACAGATATTACAGACAGACAGAAGATTTAAGATTAGAGGAACAAAAACACACAGGACTAATTTCTCCAAAATACATGAAGACCTCTTATTGTCAATTCTAAATAAACAACTTTAAGCAATTTTCCAATGTATATATTGGAAACCAGAGGGCTCGGTGAAGTTCAGCAGTAGAGCACGCAAGGCCAGTACTGAAGTGGGAAATTGACTTCTGTGTGAACATGCCTGTTACTTTCTTGACTTCATTCCCCCCAAACCACTTTACATCAACTATTATACAGCATTTCCTTTTTTTTAGTTATATTAACTAATTCATCAGTTACTCTAAATACACACAATGAAGACTAAATACTGAGCCATTTAATAAGACAGATGGGCATACACAGATTGTGGTATTCAGAAGCAAAATCCCCCATCAATTATTATCCTCATAAAATAACCAAAATAACTATGGACATAAAAATGTGTATGGTACACAGCCAGAAAAATTAAGAACAAATAAAATTTCTCAAGAATGTGCCATTGACTTGGTCTGAATGAACTTCCAACAGCTTTATTTTATTTTTTACTTTAAAAATTTTAATGCACAAAAATAATTAAAGATTTGCAATATTTTTGCAACTACTATTTAAGTTATTTTACTAGTATTTTTAAAAAGGATAAAATTTATATTATACATTAAATATGAGAATTACAGAAATCTATATAAAAACTAACCAAGGGTTACTGTTAAATTATAAACATGAAATGCAGATTTTATTACTTCCTATATTCATTTCTGAATAGAATGAGGTATAATCCAGCTATTTTAAACATGCATATTTTTTAACCATAATTATCTGATATTTACGTTTTCTGAGTTACACTTCTATGGCATTGAACATAGAGGTAACAAGCTATGTTTATTCCAATATAAGAATGTATATGAAAGAGAAACATAAAGACATGTTCTTCCTTTTTAATAACATACCCCAGTATACTCACTTTATATAAAAGGGTAACAAAGACATTGGCATAGTTTCTAACATAGGTGCATTTATTTTCTAATGCAGTGTAACTTGTGATTTAATCAATGACTTTGTAAGTACTCTTCTCATTACTGTCTAGTATTGGCTGTGGGACTGAACCTAAGTTATGAAAGGAACTTGATCCAGAGATGAGTGATCCAGAGTTTAAAGGAATAAAATTAACTGTCTCATGAAAAGTCCAAATAAATTCCTCTCATTAAAAAAGTGCAAGATAAATAGTACAAACTAAGCTCTCACTTTTAAAACGTCATAACATAGAGATGAACTGTCCTCTCACACAAAGGCAGCCAGGGAGTGTGCTGTGAGGCAAATCACTTTCAGTTCCCTGTACCACTCAGTTATCTTTGAAGATGCTGACAGTGTTAACATACATTACAACACATTTCACCACAACGAAGATGAGAGGAGTAAGTCATAATGTCTCTTAAGCGTTTTCGGTAATTTTGAACGAATAAATCCAATAAAAAACATTTAACTTTTTAAGATTGACTGTATAAAGGAGTAAGTTGAAAGAGACATACATCAAGCCGTTAAAAGAAAAAATAACAACACAAAAATAAGTAGTAGAAATAGGTGCAGGGAAAGGAGCTGCCAGACTTTCTTTTTTAAAGTAAGCATTTTTACAAGACATAAAATTTAAAGTGCAAAATGTTGAAACTGTAGAAAAATATCCACAACATGAGAATATCATCCTGAGTGAGATAGCCCAGTCACAAAAGAACAGACATAATATGCAGTCACTGATAATGGGATAATAACCCAAGAAAGCTCTGAACACGCCAGAAACAACTCACAGACTGTGTCAAGTTCAAGAAAAAAGAAGAATATATTTTAATTAAAATAGAACTGTATCACATCCACCTTTCCTTTCTACAACCCCTTTCAGTTTCTCTCCCATCCCCTCAAACTAATACCTTCTTTTCCTATATTACTGTTGCATATATACATATGTGTATGTATATGTACCCACAAATACTTAATTACAACCTTAAAAAATGTATTCGTATACTTCTATGCAAAAATGTACATTTATCTTTGTTTCTTAAAATAAAGCTTTTCAATAAAAAAAGAAAAATATATAAATTAGACATATATATATATATATATAAAACTTTTACATATAAATGACTTGTGTTTCTCAAAAAAATCAGTTAGAGTCATTAGAACTGCCCCAGAGGCTCACACTGCCCCAGAAACAACTCACAGACTGTATGAAGTCCAAGAAATAAAGAAAACAAAACAAAACAAAACAAAAAAAATCTCTATACAACAAGAAAACTTTGACTATTTCCATGTTACATTTTGTTTTACATGTACTTTATGCTCATTGTAACTATTAAGTTTTCAATGCATACTAACAAACCTTTAAAAATATCAAGTACTGACTAAAAAATATATTCATACAGTTTTATGTAAAAATTATTTTAAAACCTAAAAAAAAGTACTAACAAAAATGTATTGTATAATTTTATGCAAACAATGCTTAAAATCTGTACATTTATCTTTGTTTTATAAAATAAAGTTGTTAAAAAATCAGTTAGAGTCATTGGAACTAAGAAGGAAGTAGCGTATATTTGATTACTACAAAAGTTTAAGATGTGTTGCTAATTAAAAGTATAGTCAGATAAAAAGACATTTTTATGGTTATATAGTAATCTGTTTTATTTATTTATTTATTTATTTATTTATTTATTTATTTATTTATTTATTTATTTATTTATTTAGAGGCAGGATCTTGCTCTGAAACCTTGTCTCACTTCAAACTTGTGTCAAACTTGTGGTGGCCTCCTGCTCAGCTTTCAAGTGCTGAGTCACCATGTCTGTCTTTGCTTTATTCTTTAAGAAATTCCAGGGCACGGGTTGCTTTATCATGCCTGACCTCATTTTAACCTTTCTTCTGTGAACTTTTAGCATCAGCACCCTCAGAAACCACTTACTTCAAGTGACAATGCCAGTTACCAAATGTCTGCATATAATGACACATTCTTAATGTCTCATTTCCACAACAAGATTTTTTTTTTTTTTTACCTTGAATTAAGGTGATATTTTTCAGTGTCTGTGAGTGTTCCCAGTCCTTCAGTCTGAGGTCATTGGTGATGTTGTTCAATACTTTCACTTCCTGTTTTACTTCCTGTTCCACATGCTCTTGTTCTTCTTTCACAGACTGGACTTCCGCTGATACTTTGTATATACGTTCCTCCAACTTATTGATGTCCTATATAACACAGTCAGCATGGCAATTTTATTACAGTTAGGAAACATGTCCATGCATAGGGTGTTTTAAATGTGATTTTTAAAAGCACATAGCATTGAGGGAGTGTTATAGAATAAGAATAAGAAAATGAGTGTAAATGTTAATATTTCCTGCCTCTGTCTGCTAACCTAGATCTATTCCTGGAAGCTTCTACTCTCTGTACAATCCAATCTAGGCCTATGTTTTCAGCCTCTGAGACTTGCTGCTGAATAAGGTCATCCCTTTTAAGTTCTTTCTGATTCTGGGCTGGCTGATTGAACTCAAAACAACTCACAGACTGTATGAAGTCCAAGAAATAAAGAAAACAAAAAATATACATATATTCACAAAACAAGAAGACTTTGACTATTTCCATGTTGCGTTTTGTTTTGCATGTACTTTACGCTTATTGCAACTAGTACGTTTTCAATGCATACTGTCAAGCCCTTGAAAAAAATCAAGTACTGACTAAAAAATATAATCACATTGTTTTATGTAAAATTTATTTTAGTGTCTGAAAAAACAGTACTGACAAAAATGTATAATTTTAAGCAAAAAATGTTTAAAATCTGTACATTTATCTTTGTTTTGCAAAATAAAGTCGTTTAAAAAAATGCCTTTTCAAGTTGACTGATTCAGTCTGTTTTCTCTCTTGGCCTCTCCTGGACATCTCTGCTTAGCGCTATGCTAACTATGGAAGTTCATTAGAATTTTTAGCTTCCTTGTAATTCTCTGATTCATTCTGTCTTCACTTGTGTCAAGCTTCTTCTCTCTGAAACCTGTCTCTGTACTAATATCCTGTTCAATCTCTCTCTCTCTCTCTCTCTCTCTCTCTCTCTCTCTCTCTCTCTCTCTCTCTCCTTTCTTAAGTAGTTTCCTTTCCCTCTCACTTTTAATGAGAGTGGGCACATACTATTTTGGCAAATCTTTCTCTAATTCATCACTTTGTCTGCCCCTCAATTAGACATCATTTTTATCTATATTTGCTTCCTTCTACAAATAACTTGACCTTCATTGTTTGTGATTAAAGTTGTGTACTAAGGGCTGAACCACAACACAATAAAACAGTTGCTGTTTTGTTGTTGTTGTTGCTGTTTTTCTTTAAATAATACAGTCTTTGGTTCACAGTGTGATCAAATATACTGCAACAAAATGGACATTCAAAATTCTAGTCCTTTGGCTATAAAATAATTTGAATACATTTATGCAAAAATGTTTACATTTTTTCCTTTTATCTTTGTTTTGTAAAATAAAGTTAAAAAAATTCCTCATCAAAACATAAAATTTGTTAACCATACACTTAAGAATGCTTTTAATCCCAAATACACAAATATCTACAACTAAAATTAACATCTTGTCAAAGGGGTTTTAGCTTATCTAAAATGACATTTCTTTATTGCATATTTGTGGTAAAATATTCTTAGTTTGTGAAGTTATTTAATATTAACTAAAGCTTCATATTATTCTTAGCAATAATGACTATAAAAGAGTTTCAGGCTCAGTAAAATTTCCAACTAGCATTTTCATAATATTTTACCTGAAATTTTTATTCCTTCTGCTTTTGATGCTTTATTTCACTTTTTATCAATTATAAATACACTACAAACAGACACAATCACATATACATATTCATCCAGAGAATATATACAGTTATTTTCTTTTGTTATATTTATTTGAGAAATGTACCTCTTGGCCTTAATCTGTTACTGAGCTAAGAGTGATCTTCAACTCCCAATTCTCTTCCCCTACTTTCTCAGTGCTGAGATTTCTGATATGTACTACTGTTCATTATTCCATCTGCATATGTGGCAGAGGATTGCCTTACCTGACATCACTGGGAGGGGGTCCCTTGGTCCTGTGAAGACTCAATGACCAAGGGTAGGGAAATGCTTGGGCAAGAGTGGGTGGAAAGGTGGTGGTGCAGAGCACCTTCATATAGACAGGGGCAGGGGAAAGAGGGTTTGTGGAGGGAAAACTGTAAAGGGGGATAACATTTGAAATATCAATAAATAAAATAAGCAATAAAAATGAAAGGAAAAAATGATACTATGTGAACAAGAGAGAGGACTATCTTTCTTTTTTTTTCTTTTAAAGTGAGGAAATAATTTACTTTTTTTTACACTCCAAATTTTATTCCCCTCCCAGTCCACCACCCAACTGTTCCACATCCTATACCTCCTACTGCTCCCTCCTGTCTCCACAAGAATATCCCCCACCCCATCCACCCTGCCAGACAGCTAAACTCCCTGGGGTCTCTAGACTCTTGAGGGTTGGTTGCCATTTCTCTGCCTGAACCCTGACCCAGTAGTCCTCTGCTGTATATGTGTTGGGAGCCTCTCTTTCAAATTCATATTTTGCCTATCTTTGACAGGTAATATGATGATGTTTCATAAAATGTCCCTGTTTCTTAGAAAACATTTACTAATTTGGCATTGTATTAAGTTTGCTTTATTTTTTCAGTGGAATAAAAATTGCACAAAGAAGACCAGAAGAAATAGTGTTTGCCTATCATGTGGAGAGGCCTTGATTATGATGTAATTACCCCAAATTAAAAGTGTAGTCTATACAAACTCAAAACTACTCCTTAGGTCTTCAAACATAGTCGCTTTTTATATTATTTTTTGGATATTCTCTGTATTTACATTTTAAATGTTATCCCCTTTCCCCCACTCCCATCCCCCATCCCCTTCAACTTACTTCCATAAAAGTGTTCTTGTTCCGAACCACTCACTCTTCCTCAGTGCCTTGGCATTTCCCTACGCTGGAAAAATGCACCTTTACTGGACCAAACCCTCTTCTCCCATTGATGCCACACAATGCTATCCTTGGCTACATATAAATTGGAGCCATGGGTCTTCCCATGTGTGCTCAATGGTTAGTGTTTTCGTCCTTGGGAGGTTTGGAGGGTTTGTTTAGTTTTTAATTTTGTTCTTCCCATGGGGTTGTAAACCCATTAAGCTCCTTCAGTTCTTTCTCTATTTCCTTCCTTGGGGACTCTGTGTTCAGTCCAAAGATTAGCTCCATGCATCTTCAACTATATCAGTATGACTCTGGCAGAGTCTCTGAGGAGGCATCCATATCAGCCTCCTGCCAGTAAGCACTTCTTGGCATCATTAATAGTGAGTGGGTTTGGTGGCTGCATATGTGGTGGATCCCCAGGTAAGGCAATGGATCCCCAGTTGAGGACCACAATGAAAGAGCAAGAGAAAGGTCTGAAGGAGCTGAAAGAATTTGCAACCTCATGAGAAGAACATCATTATCTAACATAGTCTTATGTCTACTGGCTAAAATACTTGACCTGCAGGGCATTCTATCATTTCTGCTGGAACTAGCACATTACCAAATCAAGTAAAAATTGTTCCTCCAATTTATTCTTCACTCAATCATCATACGTCAGTGGAACCCTGGTTCTGTTTCAACACAAAGTAAAAGTTAACTTTGTCTTTCATTCCCTTCAAATTATTCAAAGTCTAAAGTTACAGCTGATGTTTCATCTTTCTATTTCTATTCTATTCTATTTTTATTTTATTTATGTCCTTCACCCCATAGGTGCTTCTTTAAGTACTTTTGAACCACCCAAATCCTTCATTTGAATACTTGATAACCCAATGATATGTTATATGCTGAGATACTTATAAACAATGTGGAAATCATGGAAATTCAACTTTTTGTGAAGTATAATATATAAAGTTTTTAAGATGAGGTTGCCCATCACTGGCTTATGGTAGAATTAATGGAGTAATATGTAAAAGTTCAAACCTTTGGAACATCTAAACTTACAAATTGAAAATATACAAAACATTCTTTTTTATTAGTATACACTTAGTAAAAAACTTGGTAGATTTTCATTAGGAAGAATAAAATTGATGCAGAACGGCGGCTCATAGAGGCTGAGCAACTGGTGAGTGGGAGACCAAGACTGCAGGGGAGCAGAAAAATCTCTGCGGAGTGCACACGGAAAGTGCACACCATAACTTGCCCTGCCCCGCCTTGCCCGATCCAGCGATTGGGAACAGAAAATTAGAACTTCTGTTTCCACCCGGAGGCAACTACTGGACGCAAAGCGGAGCCTAGCCTACCTACCACCCAGATCGGCGGCTCATAGAGGCTGAGCAACTGCGATTGGGAACAGAAAATTAGAACTTCTGTTTCTACCTGGAGGCGACTTCAGGACGCAGAGCAGAGCCTGGCCCATCTGCCACCCGAAACAGAGGCTCATAGAGGCTGAACAACTGGTGGGTGAGAGACCTGGGCTGCAGGGGAGCAGGGAGATCTCTGTGGAGTACACACAGAAAGTGCACCCCATGCCTTGCCCTGCCATGCCGTGCCTAAT
Source organism: Micromys minutus (assembly GCF_963924665.1). Taxonomy (NCBI): domain Eukaryota; kingdom Metazoa; phylum Chordata; class Mammalia; order Rodentia; family Muridae; genus Micromys; species Micromys minutus. The sequence continues at coordinate 30,485,478 of NC_137983.1, read as the reverse complement.
CCAGAAAACAGAAACAGAACGTTGGAACATCTGCTCACACCCGACGAATCTGAGGCATAAAACAGAGCTTGACCCATCTGACACCTGAACCAGTGGAGAACCAGGGACACAGACCAGAGACAAGGAAAAAACAAGAACATATCACTGACAACAAAATGGCAAGAAGAAAGAGAAAGAGTATATCCCAAGGGAACCAAGACAATCTAGCAACACCAGAGCTCAGCTCTCCCATAACAGCAAACATCAGAATTCCAAACACTCCAGAAAAAGAAGACACAGACCTGAAATCATACCTCAAGATGCTGATAGAGATACTTAAACAAGAAAGGGAGGAAAAGCAAAAAGATTCAGAAGCTTTTAAAGAAGAAACAAGAAAAACACTCAAAGAACTCAAAGAACTAGAGGAAAACAGAAACAAAAAATAAAGGAATGGAAGAGGGAAGTTAAAACAGAGATTGACACAATAAAGAAAACACTAAAAGAGATAACCCTAGACTCAGAACACCAAAAAAAGAAATCAGGAGTCACAGAAGCAAGCGTTTCCAATAGATTACAAGAGATCGAAGAGAGAATCTCGGGGGCAGAAGACAACATTGCAAACATAGACAAAACAGCTAGAGAAGATGCAAAAAACAAAAAGCTCCTAACCCAAAATGTCCAGGAAATCCAAGACACAATGAGAGGACCGAACCTAAGGATAATAGGAATAGAAGAGAGAGAAGAGTATCAACTAAGAGGCACAGTAAATATCTTCAACAAAATCATAGAAGAAAACTTCCCTACCCTCAAGAATGAGATGACCACAAGCATAAAAGAAGCCTTCAGAACTCCAAATAGGTTGGACCAGAAAAGAAATACCTCCCGACACATAATAGTAAAAACATCAAGCGCCCAAAGTAAAGAAAGAATACTAAAAGCAGTAAGGGAAAAAGGTCAGGTAACATATAAAGGCAGACCAATCAGACTCACACGCGATTTCTCAACAGAGACAACGAAAGCTAGAAGAGTCTGGACAGACATCATGCACTCCTTAAGAGAGCACAAGTGCCAGCCCAAGCTGCTATACCCAGCAAAACTATCAATCACCATCGATAAAGAGACGAAGATATTTCAAGACAAAATAAAATTCACACAATATCTGACCACAAACCCAGCACTACAACGAATTATAGGTGGAAAACCCAATACAATGAGGGAAAATACAGCCTAGTAAGAACAAGAAAACTCCTATGCAAGAAAACTAAAAGAAGAAAAAAATACAGACACAACTCAACCCAAAAAAGCAATAATAGCAGGAAACAGAAACAACTATTCCTTGATATCTATTAACATAAATTGTCTCAACTCCCCAATAAAGAGACATAGACTATCAGACTGGATACATAAACAAAATCCAGCCTTTTGCTGCATACAGGAAACTCATCTCAGAAACAAAGACAGACACTATCTCAGAGTAAAAGGGTGGGGAAAAAACTTCCAAGCAAACAGCTCCAAAAAGCAAGCTGGAGTGGCTATTCTAATATCGAATAAAGTAAATTTCCAATTAAAAGTTATCAAAAAAGATAAGGAAGGACACTTTTTACAAATTAGCGGGGAAATCTGTCAGGAGGAACTCTCAATCCTTAACATATATGCTCCAAATAAAAAATCACCCACATTCATAAAAGAAACCCTACTAAAGCTCAAAAAAATACATTTCACCCCACACAATCATAGTGGGAGACTTTAATACCCCACTCTCACCAATGGACAGATCAGGGAAACAGAAACTGAACATGGACACTGCAAAACTAGCAGAGACTTTGAACCTACTAGAATTAATAGATATATACAGAACATACTATCCCAAAATAAAAGAATACACCTTTTTCTCACCACCCCATGGCACCTTCTCAAAAATTGACCACATAATTGGACACAGAACGAGCCTCCATCGATATAAGAAGATTGAAATACTCCAATGCATCCTCTCAGATCACCATGGTCTACGGCTGGTCTTTAACAACAACAAAGACAACAAAAAGCACACATACACATGGAAACTAAACAATGCTCTGTTAAAGGATAGCAGGGTCAAAGAAGAAATAAAGAAAGAAATTAAGGATTTTCTAGAATTCAACGAAAACGAAAACACAACATACCCAAACCTATGGGATGCAATGAAAGCAGTATTGAGAGGAAAACTCATAGCCCTAAATGCTTCCTAAAAGAAACTGGAGAGAGCTCACATCAGCAACCTGACAGCACAGCTAAAAGCCCTAGAACAAAAGGAAGCAGATATACCCAAAAAGTAGACAGCAAGAAATAATCAAAATTAGGGCAGAAATAGACCAAATAGAAACAAAAAGAACCATTGAAAAAATCAACAAAATCAAGAGTTGGTTCTTTGAGAAAATCAACAAGATTGATAAACCCCTAGACAGACTAACTAGAGGGCAAAGAGAGAGCATCCAAATTAACAAAATCAGAAAGGAAAGTGGGGACATAACAACTAAAACTGAGGAAATTCAAGAAATCTTCAATCCTACTACAAAAACTTATACATCACAAAATTGGAAAATCTGGAGAAAATGGATGAATTCCTAGACAGATACAAGATCCCAAAGTTAAACCAGGACAAAGTAAACCATCTAAATAACCCTATAACACCTAAAGAAATAGAAGAAGTCATCAAAAGCCTCCCAACCAAAAAAAGCCCAGGTCCAGACAGATTCAGTGCAGAATTTTATCAGACTTTTATTGAGGATATAACACCAATACTTGCCAAACTATTCCAAAAGATAGAATCAGATGGAATATTACCCAACTCATTTTTTGAGGCTACAATAACTCTCATAGCTAAACCAAACAAAGACCCTACAAGGAAAGAGAACTTCAGACCAATCTCACTTATGAACATTGATGCAAAAATACTCAACAAAATCCTTGCAAACCGAATCCAAGAACACATCAAAACGATCATGCATCATGACCAAGTAGGCTTCATCCCTGGGATGCAGGGATGGTTTAACATAAAGAAATCCATCATTGTAATCCACCATATAAACAAACTCAAAGACCAAAATCACATGGTCATCTCACTAGATGCTGAGAAAGCATTTGACAAAATCCAACACCCCTTCATGGTAAAAGTCCTGGAAAGAACAGGAATCCAAGGCCCATATTTAAACATAATAAAAGCAATATACAGCAAACCAACAGCCAACATCAAACTTAATGGCGAGAAACTTAAAGCAATCCTACTAAAATCAGGGACTCTTCAAGGCTGCGCACTCTCCCCCTACCTATTCAACATAGTACTGGAAGTCCTGGCTGGAGCAATTAGACAGCTAAAAATGATCAAGGGGATACAAATCGGAAAGGAAGAGATAAAAACATCACTCTTTGCTGATGACATGTTAGTTTACTTGAGTGACCCCAAAAATTCCACCACAGAACTACTACAGCTGATAAACAAGTTCAGCAAAGTGGTTGGATACAAAATTAACTCAAACAAATCAGTAGCCTTCCTATACTCAAAAGACAAACATGTGGAGAAAGAAATTAGGGAAAAGGTACTCTTCACAATCGTTACAAAAACTATGAAATACCTTGGTGTGACTCTAACTAAGCAAGTGAAGGACCTGTATGACAAGAACTTCAAACCTCTAAAGAAAGAAATTGAGGAGGATCTCAGAAAATGGAAAGATCTCCCATGCTCATGGATCAGAAAAATCAACATCTTAAAAATGGCCATCTTACCAAAAGCAATCTACAGATTCAATGCAATCCCCATCAAAATTCCAACCCAGTTCTTCATGGAATTGGAAAGATCAATGTGCAATTTCATATGGAATAACAAAAGACCTAGAATAGCGAAATCCATCCTCAACAACAAAAATAAAACATCTGCAGAAATCACTATCCCTGTCCTCAAGCTATATTACAAGGCAATTGTGCTGAAAACTGCATGGTACTGGTACAGAAATAGGCATGTGGATCAATGGAATAGAATAGAAGATCCAGAAATGAGCCCTCATGTATATGGTCACCTGATTTTTGACAAAGGAGCAGTAAACATTCAATGGAAAAAGGACAGCCTATTCAACAAATGGTGCTGGTCCAACTGGCACTCAGCATGCAAAAGAATGAAAATAGACTCTTTCTTATCTCCTTGTACAAAGCTAAAGTGTAAGTGGATCAAAGATCTCCACATTAAACCAGATACACTGAAACTATTAGATGAGAAAGTAGGGAAAACCTTAGAACACATAGGTACAGGAGAAAATTTCCTGAACAAAACACCAATGGCTCAAGCTATAAGGTCAAAGATTATCAAATGGGACTTAATGAGATTGCAAAGTTTCTTTAAGGCTAAGGACATTGTCAAGAAAACAAAATGGCAACCAACAGAATGGGAAAAGTTCTTTACCAACACCACATCAGATAGAGGCCTAATATCCAAGGTGTACAAGGAACTCAAAAAGCTAGACACCAGAGAATCAAATAACCCTATTAAAAAATGGGGTACAGAACTAAACAAAACGTTTTCAGTTGAGGAACTCCGAATGGCCGAGAAACATCTGAGGAAATGCTCCACATCCTTAGCCATCAGGGAAGTGCAAATCAAAACAACCCTGAGATTCCACCTCACACCAGTCAGATTGGGCAAGATCCAAAACTCAGATGACAGCAGATGCTGGCGAGGCTGCGGAGAAAGAGGAACACTTCTCCACTGTTGGTGGGGTTGCAAGCTAATACAACCACTCTGGATCTGTCTGGCGATACCTCAGAAAATTGGATATAGTACTACCTGAAGACCCAGCTATTCCACTTCTGGGCATATACCCCAGAGTCACTTTAATACACAACAAAGATATATGCACCACAATGTTCATAGCAGCTCTATTTATAATAGCCAGAAGCTGGAAGGAACCCAGATGTTTTTCAGAAGATGAATGGATACAAAAATTGTGGTACATATACACAATGGAATACTACTCAGCCACCAGAAACAATGACTTAACCAAATTCTTAAGAAAATGGCTGCATCTAGAGAATATCATCCTGAGTGAGATAACCCAGTCACAAAAGAACAGACATAATATGCAGTCACTGATAGTGGGATGCTAACCCCAGAGGCTTGCACTCCCCCAGAAACAACTCACAGACTGTATGAAGTCCAAGAAATAAAGAAAACAAAAAAATATACAAATATTTACAAAACAAGAAGACTTTGACTATTTCCATGTTGCGTTTTGTTTTGCATGTACTTTATGCTTATTGTAACTATTAGGTTTCCAATGCATACTGTCAAGCCCTTGAAAAAAATCAAGTACTGACTAAAAAAATATATTCACATGGTTTTATGTAAAAATTATTTTAATGTCTGAAAAAACAATACTGACAAAAATGTATAATTTTAAGCAAAAAATGTTTAAAATCTGTACATTTATCTTTGTTTTGTAAAATAAAGTCGTTTAAAAAAAAGAATAATATTAAATGTATATTGTGTTCTATAATTGGCATGCATTTAAGAAAATGTTTTAAAAATTGTGTATATGTGACATGTGTGTGCATGTGCGTGTTTGTGTGTGTGTGTGTGTGTGTGTGTGTGTGTGTGTTTTATGTATGAACATGGTGTATATGGTTATATATTCATCTATGTGAAGGTATATATATTGCCACATTAACATGGGGAGAATAAATGTCTTCTGTCTTGTTTTACATATGATTTCTTGAAGATAGACGATTTTTGAATTTCTGGAGACTTTTATGTCTTCATTTTTATCACACCTATAGCTGTATTAGGATAACAGATGTAAGCCATTTTATCCAACCTTATGTGGGTTCTGGGAATCCATACAAACTCTAGTCCTCATACTTATCCATCAGTGTTGATTCACTGATCTATCTCTCCAGTCCTGACTTCAGGTTTTTAAAAGATCATGCTTGGGTTAGAAAAACATAACTAACCACTTGTTGCTAAAGATACTATGGTTATTGGATGAAAATCTACAACCACTAACCTCTAAACTAACATGATCATTAACAATAATCTATGAAGTCCTTATAGTATGTAAGTAGTCTTTACCTGCAACCAAGGAAATTTCTCCCTGCAGCCAATGGTGCACACTATAAAAAAACCTACAACAAATCAAACTGCAAGGTGGTGGAGTACAGTTCCAAAGAATAGGCATCCCTGTGCTTAATGATTAGGTAACATTGAGGAAGAAAGGGAAGAAAGATAATAAGAGTGATTATCAAGGAGTGTGCTGTGAGATTATGTCTCGGAGAGATATCAAAAGCTTTGTCCACTGAGTCTCAGCAACATTACTACTCAAATGTGGACCGGACATCATTGACAACTGTATGTGGGCCAAACCGGACAAAGAAGAACATGAGGCTTCAACCCTATACCTATAGGTGACTTAGGAAATCTGGAAGCAGGAAAAATGGTCTTCCTAAGGAAATAACACATCAATTGTTGTCCAGTCCTAAATGGTCAGTCTGAAAACATAGATACAAGTAGTATTATAAAGGCCAAAATAAACCAGGTTATTTTTATGAACATAAATGGGTACACATATCCATGGAATATGGTACCAGAATACTGCCATACCATTGTCTTCTGAAGGCTTACCTCCTGTTGCTTTGCTGTAGATTGCCGGACTTGGAGATTCAGTGTTTCTGTATGCAGCTGGAAATCAAGCAGTGTTGTATTCAGACTTTGCAAGGACTTGGAAATTGCATCCAGTGAATTCCCATGTTCCTGGACTGTTGAAATCAAAGAATTTAACTGCAGAAGAATATCATTAAGTCTTTGGTCGGTTGCCATGTTGAGATTCTGGAAGCGTTCTGTGTCTACAAGTTTGTCTTTGGAGTCTGCAATGCTTTGGATTCTCTCCTCCATGTCCTTTATGTGTTCCATGGCAATGGTGAATCTCATTTCTGCTTTACTGGTGTTTTCTTTTTCAATCATACTTTGAGAGGTATCACTTGTGTTAACTGAGCAAACTAAGCAATTCTTCATTTCCCAATTCACAAGCTGAGCTGGATATTTAAATAAAAGTAAATCAATTTCAGTTTCTATCATTTTGGAATCATTATCCCTATGTCTTTACATTCCAACCTATTGCAGAGTGTCAGATACTTGCTTTAATCAATCATTTAGTTTTTATTAATTAGACTCAGTATAAATCACCTAGTCACTTCTATGATTTTTATGTTAGAACTTAACCTAGTATAGATCAGTCTTTCTGATTGCTCATTATTAGTCTTCTTGGCCATTCTTAGTCAATAGAGAAAATTCTCCAGTCTGAAATCTACTATACCCTGCTCCATGAACTACTTACAGTTAATAGAAAATGAGTTCATGTTAAGGTAGTCTTCTGAAATTTTCTTAATGGACATATTTCTAGTAGGAAGACAATTATAAAATAATCAAAAGACTAATGAAATCCTGATGATTAGTAAACTGAAGATACCGGAAAAATGGCTACCTTAGTTAAGTAAGTTAATTTTCCTAAGATGAAATTGGGAAGACATATTTGCTTCCTTAAAAAAATTCATTGTTCTCATTTTATCCTGTAGTAAAATACTTAATCATAGTAAAAAATATGAAGAGATAATTTAAAATATGTATCATCAGTCTGAACTAAAGTCTAATGTTTGACTGTACATTTATCAAATCATATTTTTCCATTAATATCATCATTATATTAACTGTTTGTGAGAGAGGGCTTCAGCTCAGCTTGGCCGTAAAGTAATGCAGCCCAATCTAACCTCAAACTCATGATCCTTCTGCTCAGCCCCAGTCTCAGAATACCAGACCCCAGAAACTGTCTTTTATTTTAGTGTCATATTATAAGCACTTTTTATTTTTAATTTAATAATTTTATTTAAAAAATTTGGTAAGTAAATTATATCCCATAATGGATCTGGCAGACTTGCTTTGAAATACCGCAAATTAAGTTTGCGTCTACTTTCAGTAACACATTAAATGTTTTAAAAAGCAGTCCTGTGTTGAATCACATCTTCAAGAATAACTGTTCTAGTCAATGAAACTTGCGGACTATAATGAGCTGCTGAAACATGTTTGCAATCGGGTATGTGTTTTCTAAATGAGATAATTATTTTTTTAGAATGATATACAATGAGATTAAAACACAAAGGAAAAACACACAGAGCTTAAAGATAAAATTATATGTTATAATCATACAAGATGAAGTAAATGCTAAAATATTTTACTACTACTTTACAATAATATTTGATGAAACTTAGCAGATTAGAACTGTTTATATATTTTTGTCTGAAAGCTCCTTTTCCATTCTTATTAGTGTAAAGCATAATGTTTTCAACATGTGACAATATAGAGCAGGAAAAGAGCATTTAACACAGTGAAAAGACTTAAATACATGGCTTTACATGAATCTCTTGACTTTCTTAGTCACAGAGTTTTTAAGAATTAGATAAAACAGCTGAAATGTCTACTTAGTACCATCACCAAATTTATGTTTCGCTGGAACAAACGCTGCTCGTGAGTCTCCAGGCCTCATTTGTCAGGCACCTTGTTCTTGGTAGTCATCTAACCTGCCCTTGTGCAGATTCCTTGAACCATGTAAGAATGTTATCAGTTTCAACAATACTTGAGAGTGAGTTGAATAAATATTTATACCTCATTGTAGGCAGGTGGCATTGACAAAATTCTGCTGATTATATACATGAAAGAATATCTTATAGAATCCTTGCAGCCATAACCCTCAGGGAAAAAATATCTGCTAGCTAATTATTACTTATATTAACAATGAATCCTTATATGTTTCCAATTAAAATATGTTATATGTCTGTACTTAGTCTTCTATGATGTTAGTTTATTGAATATAGTGATGAATCAATGACAAAATTAGGATGTGATCTATAACAGGACCACAATTATTGTATGTCAGTCATTTTGATTTTCTTAGCCCATCAATATATTGGACATACAAGTATGTTTATTTGCCAAAAACCACCACGTTTATGCAGACTCATATATATGTTATATATACTGTTGAGTCCTTGTAAAGCTAGTTACCTGTATCTTTTTAGGGCTGACCATTTAGCAATGGACAACCACTTTTGTTTTTTCCTGGTAAGGGGGGGCACCTCTCCTGATCCCAGTAATATTTCATTGACTGTGGTTTTGAGAATAGTGTTGATATATATGTATATGTGTGTGTGTTTGTGTGTGTGTGTGTGTGTGTGTGTGTGTGTGTGTGTGTGTGTGTGTATTTCAAGAACAATTGATGGGGAAAGATGCCAGGAATTTGAAGGAGAGCCAGGATGGGTATATATATATGAAGGTTTGAATGTGGGAAAGGGAAAGAAGAAATGTTCCCATTGAATTACAATTTCAAAAATAAACAAAACTGACTGGGAAGGCAATTATTGTCTTTAACAATAAGCAACATAAGTGAATAATACTTTTATAACTGTTTCAAAATCATGACAAACATCGCTACATTTAGTCATCAGTTAGGACATTAAATAGTTGGACAGAGTGCTTAGATTATCATTTATAACTCTGCTTATAAAGCATTAGCTTTGTATGAGTTATTAATGTTCAGGCTTCTATTTTACTGTCTGTGTAAATAGAATATAGGTACTATTATTAACAATAAATAAATATTTAAAAATTTTATAGACCACTTCCCAAGATTAAAAAGCATTTGATGTTTCAGGATTGATGTGTCACCATACTGTCTAGAGTTAGATAAAGATTAACTATATTACAATTATATAACTATATAGTGTAAATGTATTAATTAGTTACATTTAATAAAATATATAAATAGTTAAGTATATTGTGTAATATAAAACATTCCTTCCTCAAGTGAGTTATGTTTGTAAACACAATAGTTTTTACTTTATTTTTTAGAACTATGCCATATTTGCTTCAACAGAACTTTACTTTGAAAACAATCGTTATTTCATATAGTATAATAAGTATGATTTTCAGCATAGATAAAAGAGGCCTGATTTTGAAAAAAATTTCACGAACTATGATATTTATTTGACAATATATACATGAGTTGACAGTAATGATATTTTATTCATTTAAAAAACATAATATTTCTTGTCACCTTAATCATGAATGAAATTAACTTCAGCTTTACTTTCCGTACCAATAGGTAACTCAAGTGCTGGAGCACTTACTTAGCTTTATAGGGCTTTCTAGGCATGCATGTATGAGTCATATACTCCAATCTATGCCAGTAATCAATTAACTGTGTTTGTTTTAATGTAAAGGCTCCAAACATTCATATATTTCAGGTAGTATACCTGTTTGAAAAGGATTAGGAAAAAAATCCACAAGACCTAAAGTTTACAGAAGACAGCTAAAAATCTGGGAACAAGAGATGTGATCTTTCCCAGAGAAGAACATACCAACCTGTTTTCTAGGGTCAACAGCCAGTGCTGAAAAGACACATAAAAATAACATTTTACAGGTTGATCTGACACTACTGTTATTATATGTACATATAATAATACATATATTACATGCACATATATAGTGTATGAGGCATGTGTGTGTATTTTACATATAACAATAGTGAAAAATAAGCCATTGATTTGAAGGAGAATGTGGAGGGGTATTTAAGAGAGTGTGGAGGGTGGAAACAGAAAGAAAAATGTGTACAATTATATTATAATCTTAAAAGTAAATTTAAAAAGAATAGCAGAGATTACACTTTTAAAAGTTCACATTTTCTATCTTTTCTTGAAGAAATGGCATTCTGTAATGTCTCTACTCTGTACTGAAATAAGGCAAACTTTTATGTTCTATGCAAGTACCTGGAGAGCTGGTGATATTTGATTCTACCCATCGTGTTTACTCTTTCATGTTAGTAATATCTTTTCCCATCCAATGTTTATATTATTTTGAGAAAAAAATTCAGTAATAATTTATATACATCAGTTCTATAAAATATCTTCTCATCCTGGTCTAGTCTCATGATATTATTTTCTGTCAGGAATACTTCATATTCTTTGCGAGAGGTACTGTATAATACATGCCACCAGAATAATAGATCAACTTTTTACATATGAGCTACATTAAATTTGGAAGGTTTGTGTTCATTTTATCTCAACTACCAATTCATATGTTGTGCCATAACTTTCAGCAACTACATGTGCAATATTTTGATATGATGTCTGTATATGTAATATATTTTACCTCTTCTGAAAGATCTTGGGACCTGGTACCAAGAGTTATAAATGCATTAACAATTACCTGTTCTAAGTACATGATAGTCACAATGAGTTCTGCTAAAAATTCTGATGAATTTGGAAGAAGTACTAATTTATAATATTTGGAACATTTTCTTTTCTATCTGTCTTGATTGATACCTACTATAATTTTAGGAAACAGCAAAAGACATATCAATTACTAGCAATCTTAGAGAAAATGTTTGACTTGGTAATATTTCTAAGAGCCCCAAAATCTTGAGCTTGATCACAAGCCTGGATACTATTCTAACTGGTATATATATATAATATATATATATATATATATATATATATATATATATTATATAATTATATATATATAATTTTGTTGACACCAAACAAAAATACACCATTCAAGTGTATTCCACATTGCAGAAGAGTATGTGTACATGGATAACATGTATGTAACCTCACTAATGGGGAAATAAGGAATCTATGTTAGGAAATTCTACTCCCTTTATTCAATAGCTGTTACTTATTTGCTTTTTGCTTTGGTTGCTATGCTTCGATTTTTGTTTTCACTGTTAATGATTAAAACAGGAGCTCTTTAAAAAAATATTCTCTTGGTTGACATTATGAAATTTCTATTTTCATGGATTTTTTTTCTGGACAATCATGTTTTATTATAATAACCAAGTTACAATGAAAGACAGTACACAAGAGAGGTTAAGATACAAAATCATAGACGGAAACACATGCTCCATTACCAAGGAGTTTCAGTCTTTTGGTGTGGATAATGAAGATAATTATAGTGTCTGCTGAAAGGGTAATTGTAAAGATGTATTAAGAGGATATGCTGAAAGTTTATAGCCTTGTGCTTGGGCAGAGTCAATGATGCAAAATGATAAAACAATAGCTGCTTTTAAAATTGTTGTTAATTTCTTTGGCTTTGCTTCCTGGGTAGAATTTTTAATGTGTTTTGAGATTCTCTCTCAAGTTTCCCTTAACAAAGGAACTGTGGTTTTCTATTTAGGAACATTTTCTTAGGCAGATTAATATGCACATTTAGATGAACTGTTCCTAAACCTTTCTCTTGATGAGTATATAACAAAAGTATTGGGGGTGGGTAGCATAGAGAAAAATGAATGGCAAGACCAGGAACTTTGAATATCAATTAAAATCTGACATGTCTATTTAGGCAAGCAGCACAGTTGAGAAAATATTTTTGCTACCTCTTGCTCTGAGTTCAACTCTAGCACCATGAAAAACTAAATCTGTGGATGCTCTAACCTCAGTACTCAGAGGTAGGGACAGGAAGACCAGATATTGAAAGTCATTCTTAGGTACAAGCAAATTAGAAGCCAGCCTCAGAAAAGAAATACACAATAACAACAATAACAAAACCACCAAGGAACAAAAAACCAAACCAACCAAACAAAGAAAAAACATTCATTTAAAATTGTTATATCCATTCAAGCAGACTTCTTAGAGAAATATTTTCCTGGAGAATATCACATAGAATGCAAGTAGCATATCCTACTTGTAAAAATCCTAATAGATGTTGCTGTGTTATTGTTGATATATGTTTTATATTAGAGCATGTGGTACATATTAACTAGATATAATAATGACGTAATATTACTCTCTGCTTTCCACACTTGGCATATAAAGTTTTATGCAAAGCAAACATGATTTGCTTGGGGATAAACATTGCTAGTGTAAATTACCATGCTTGTTTTCATATTGACAAGTACTTTAGAAACAGGGTGTTACTTTTCTCCACATGCTTTAGAATGTGCTGGAGACATGCTAAAGAACCACAGTTAACTTCATTCTTTTTGAGGGGAAATTTTTATTATATGTTAATTGGCATTTTAGGAGTGTTGATGCCCATCACTAAAAGTATATAAAAGTGTGGGGTTAATATAATTTTGAAATAGTCTGATGTGCCAGCACTTTCTTTAAAACAAAACGAAAAGAGATTAGAGAAAGTTTAATATAAAAATTCAATTACATTTACATGTAACTGCAAAGAACAACTGCAGTATAAAATTCAAATTCATTAGCATTTGCAAAAGCAAGAAGAGAATCCAATCTCAGTCATGTCTCACAGTATATATAGAAGACATATGAAAAACTTGGAAAGAAGTTAACAACATCCTAAATAAATGAAAATGCATCCTATGCATTATTTTATGTTTGCTTATAATTAAAAACATGCAATTCACACACACACACACACAAACACACACACACACACACACACACACACACAGAGTCACACATTTTAAATAAAATCTTTCCACTTGTGATAATATTCCCTTGTGATCATGATTCCTAGTACTGTAAACCTAGATGGGAGAACATACTACGACCATTCCTTTACAGCAATAACATTTCTGACTTCACCCGGAATACCTGTTATCTATGACCACCAGTAAGTGTAGCTCTCACATTTCATCTGAGAAGATTCCCCCACACCCCCATAGACTGAGATTGTTGCAGAAATCCAAAACTCATCGAAATCTGGAGAGAAAAAGACTGTGGTATACCTATCCCAAATTGATACACTGACAACACAACCTCGACTTTTAAGGTTCAGTGAACATCACAGAACAGAGGGACAGAAAGACTGTAAGAGTCAGAGGGCCAGAGGACCTACTGAAAAATTGTGTCTCCTATGTATGCCTGGGATCTGCACTATTGAAATGTCAACAGTGTGAACAGCTAGAAAAGACCTGGAAATAATAACACCAATTGACATTTTAAATGGAATAAATCTCACAAGACCCTATTCCTGGATGAAGAGCTGAATATAGGCAGTTAGTAGCTTCTGGTAAAGAATCAATCATCTGCAGGAATGAATTCCCTGATATGTTATCCAATCTCAAGAAGTCAGACCTAAATGTATATACTGTTAACAACATATAATAAACTTAGGAGCAGTATTTACAAATTTATGTATCTCTATCTATCTGTCTGCATATATATGCACAATAATAAAGAATAATATATAATGATTTTGAGAAAAATGGAGGGACAAGGGAGGAGTTGGAGGGAAGAGAAAGAGAGAAGGACAGATATAAACCTAGCCCACTATCTTTATGTCAGAATTTTTATTTTACTCTCTTACATTCTGTTTGAAAAGTTAAAAGGTTTCTACTTGACATTACAGAATCTCTTTCCATTGAATTTGTTGAAACATAGAAAAGTTTTGCATATGAAGTTTCTTACAGATCTCCTGGATAGCAGCTGCTGTAGCTCCAGGTTTACAATAAGCAGATGAATGAAGTTTCAAAATTCTGGGATACGGTACCTGTCACTATTCCAACAACAGGTATTAGTACTGCAAACACAAGGAGGTAGAGAGCAACAAGGGCAGTTTTGAAGGACTTCAGTTTCTCCTGAAGAGGGGAGCCATTTTTAGTGTCTAAAACAAAGCAAAAAGAAAACAGAACAAATCCCAAACTATTATTAAAAAACTTGATTTAAATCCTTGTAATTGGTGCAGGCAATAAGATAAAGTGGGTAAGGTGCCTGCCATACAAGTAATAGAATATAATCACATATGATTTTATATTTGTACATCTCACATGATTTGAATGTAACACAATTATTTTAGTAAGACAAAATGATTTACATATCCTGTGAATAGAACAGAATGTAATAACTGTATTTATTTTCTTGGCAAGCATTCATATAGAATATGTATTCCTATAATGGGGTGTTGACTGCAGTTACTAATGCAAAGAACAAATTGTAGAGTATGTATTTATTGTTTTAGCATGTGGGTTTCCGTGCTTCTATGTCTTTCTCCATGGCTCTCCATGCCTCACTTTTGATACAGGGTCTCTCATGGAAAATTAAAAGAACAACCCATAATACACATAGGCTATAACTGTCTCTATTTCAGGCAGAGTAAATGTAAGGTCTATTTGTGTAGTATGTGTGTGTCTGGGCCAGGAGTCAGATCACTTGAAACACAAATGGTTATGAGTTGACATGTGCATGCTAGGAACCAAACCCAGGTCTTCTGAAAGACCAAGTGTTCTTGACACTGTCCCTTGCACTTCATTTTCCACACAGGTTATGTTACTGGACCTGGAAATCCCAGATTTAATTACACTGGCTTCACAACAATCCCCAGAGATCTTCCTGTGTCTTCTTTTCCAAAACTGGATTACACATATAAACTGTCACATCTGAGTTTTATCTAAAGGCTAAGATTTGAACTCATGTATTTAAACTCAAACATGATCCTTGAAGGTTTTGCATGCTGTTCGCTCCATTTGAAATGTCTACCTCTTTCCTCTCCACCCATCTTCTCAGATAGGGGCATCAAGGGCTGATATGCTGTCCTGTCATATTAAAATGGACCAGGTGGTGTAGACATTGTTCCTCTATGCTCTTGTCATAAACTGATTCATCTGTTGCAAGTGAGATTTTTATCTCTCAAAAAGATTTGAAGACCTGCTGGTCTTTGATAACTATGATGGTGATTTTAATTGGGACCAGGATCATTGTAGATTAGTTGTGTGTCAATAATGTATTGTGATGTAAGGATGGTTCTGATGTAATGGTTGGATCTTTATAACAAAAGAGCATACAATTACAGAGGAAAATAATCCTGGAAGCAGGAAGCAGAGGCATCTGTGATGCAGTTAAATGGCAGGACTAACAAGAATTGTCAGAAAGCACTGGAAGCTGGGAAGTTATATGCTCTTCAGATGACCTATGACCACTTTGGACACCTCGATTTGAGACTTCTGGGACAGAGAACTGTTAGAAATCATACGGACAGACAGACAGATCCCTATTGATTTAAGTCACCCAAATGGCTACCTGTGTCACCCTGTCATTTTCTACTTACTGTGAGGAAGATATGCTGTCATTGAACGTGCATCAAATTTCACCGATTCTGAGTAGGAGTCAGCATCCTCTGGTTCATGAGGGCAGAGCTTTTGTTTCTCTATCATCTATCAAACACAGGTAGAATACATGAATGCCATATGAAATTGCTGAGATTGGTTTTCATGTTGTTGAAAGTTAATATTTATAACGAAGATTCAATTTTAGCAAGCAAAATGTCTAATTAAATATACACATCATATAGAGCACTATATTAATCTTTCTCATGACTTTCTTTTTTTTTTAAATTCAGATTTATGGGACTAGGAAGACAGATGCCAATGAGATGCCTGCTACCCAAGCATGAATACCTGAATTTACATGCCAAACATTCTGAGAAGCTATAAGTAATGTAGCCCTGATACTTGGAAATGGAGACAGAAGAATCTCCAGAAATAGTTGGCTAACTGGTATGAGTCTAGATCACTATGAGAGATTTAGTCTCAAAATATATGAAGCAATGAAACAGAAAAAAATATATACTGCATTGATTTCAGGTCTTCTTATACAACTGCACATAAGTTCATTTGCACCTCCTCCAGACACTCACATGCGCACAAACATGCACTGAGACATACATTGCAGACTTAAAAGGTCACATTCTTCACATTCCTGAAGACTCATTGCTGTGCTGTTCTCTCTAGAGGTCAACTTGTTTGCAGACATGTGGCCTTTGTGTGTGAGAAAGAGTCATCTTAGTTTCCAAACAAAACAAAACAACCCCAAGTGATAAAAAAGTAACTAGCTGGAGAGAAAACATGACTTCCCTTAGAACAAATAGTTATACATGTTTGGAATAAATATTTCCGGTGACTCTCTGGACTGAAGTTATTAAATATCACTTGGTGATTCAGACTTCCTTGCCAAGGAATCTGTTTATCAGCTTAGAAAGATATGGTCACATCACTAGATTTAAACACACAGGAAAAAGTATTTTTTTTGATTATTGTTGCTTTTACTTCATTAGTTAATTTATTCTTCTGTTATATATTACATCACTTTCATACTCCCAGTACCTCCCACTTACACTTCCCCTCTCGCCCAGATCAATTCCTTCTTTCCCTTTAGGAAGAGCAGGTCTCTCAGGGATAATGAGTTACTATAAGAATCGACACATATCTTCATACGGAGGCTGGATGAAGCAACCCAATAGGAGGAAGTGGTTCCTAAACCAGGCAAAAGTTACTGTTCTTTTATTTCCTTCCATTATGCCATCTCTCTCTCTCCTTTTCTCCCCTCCTGTACTTTTCTCTTTCTCTCCCACACTTTCCTGTTTTTTAGGTTTTTGTATTCCACAGCATAAACCTGTTCTTTTGTTATTCAAGTTCAATCAACATTCTACTGAAAAATCTTGCTTTTATTTTTGTTGACAGGTATCAAAAGCCTTGAGTGTCTTCATAAAGAGCTCAATGAACCATAATGTCAGACTTTCTTATACTTAAACTAAGAGGGTCAATAAATTACAATTCTAGATTGGTAGGTACTAAGTCATCTATGAGAGAAGCAGAGTCCGGTTTAGAAATACACAGTCATGTGACTACACAAGACAGCATATTCACAAGATAGCAAAGAGAATCTTGAAAGTTTTCAACAAAAGGAAAATGTAAACACTATTGTCATATAACTCAATGCATATGATATATCAAAATATCACCCAGCACTCACTAATGGTTACAGGCTTATATTTCACAGTTTAATTATGACTAACGTTAGGTCAGTGGTTAAACATTTACAAAGCACATATGAGGTCTCATGCCTAATTCTAATTATAAAATAATCTAAGGGGAGTTGGCTTTATTTCCAGCTTCTGGTGGCCTCTTTGACCCTGTATTAACATAACATGTTCCAAAAGAACTTAGTATTTCAATTGGTCATATACATAAATACATAAGTACAAACATACACACACACACACACACACACACACACACATGTTGGTGTATGTGTGTACATAAGTACAAACATACACATGTTGGTGTATGTGTGTGTGTGTGTGTGTGTGTGTGTGTGTTTGTGTGTTGCTATGACTTGAAACTACCTATACATCCAAAGCTATCCCTTGGCACTCTGAGGAAGTCTCATCTTCTTGCTTCAACAGCCTGTGCTTCCAGCATAATCGAGATGTCTATTTCCTAGGTTTTCCTCAGCTTTTCCAGAAGTCAGAACATTAATATAAGAAAGTACGAGCCTGATTGGAATGTGTTGGCTAAACTGTGATTTAATTTTCTTCTCTATATATTTTGTTTCATCCTTTTTGACCTAGAGCCAGGCTTACTCTTTAGAGGTTAGAAACACAGATGGATGGTTCTGCCTGGTCCTCCTTTGCATTCTTCGTGTTTGTCAGTTTCAGCTGTCCTACTGGCATTTTCAGGGACACATTACTAGATTTTGGCCAGAATAGTTGGAGGCGGCATTATTTAGTTAGGAGGATGTTTATCTAACCCAGTGTTCACCCTCTAAATGTCCATAATAGCGCGTAAATCACTGCATCTCTGATTTCCTTTCAGTGATTTCTCAACTGCGAAAATGCCTATGCCCTGATATACCAAAGTATTGCTACAGTACAGCACACCTCTCCCTGGAAAACAACAAGTTTTCTGGGCTTACTTAAAGAATGAGGCTGAGGAGTTCCTGATGGAAATATTTCTGACCTCTGTGGAGGCCCTCCTGAAGTCTTCAGCCAGCATGGGTGATAACTTCCTCATGTTCGCATAGATGAGCTCTTGTTTTCCTACTAAATGCTTTACCTGCCCCCCTGAGTTCATAAAGCCACAGGCAATTAGGACACAACTATATACAAATGCTTGTGAGGAGTGGCCACATCCTCAGTTTATTGGCCCTCAGGAGTAGCCCTCTCTCAGTTTATTGCCTGTAAATTTTAGCCTTTAAAGGGTGTATATAGGGGGAAGGAGGGAAGGAGAGAAGGAAGGGAAAAGAGAAGTAATGGGGGAGAGACAGAGAGACACTGAGAGAAAGACACAGAGAGAGGGGGAAGAGGGAGAGTGTTAGAGAGAGAAACAGTTATATGGACTATATTTAATCAGGAAAACAAACCTAAGAAACATAAACCTGAGAACTATTTCGATTAGTGGCAAAATGAAAATGATCCAGCACTTCAAGACAGATAAACCTTTGATTATTTTCTGATTGATTTTGATTGTTTTTGAGACAATGTATCATTATGGGAGCCAGTCTGGCCTTGACATGCAATCTTCCTCCCACAGACTCTTACTGATGTGTCTTGCCCCATGCCTTGACTGTGAGTGTGCCAGGGCCCAGGTCTAGCCCATCACTGGTCCTGTAACCTCTCCCCACTTCCTTTCCTGAAGATTTCAGTGCTCATGTGCCAGGCACAAGGCTCTGTGTTTGATCCCCAGAGCCATAAAATAAAAACACAACAAAAACTTAAAATGAAAAAGTTCATTCATGGAAAAGAGGGCGTATTTTTAAGGATGATTATATTTCATAAACCTATGTATATCTAAAGGAAAGTTCAGAGTTCACATATATAAAATTAAAAATAAAACTTGCTTCCCCCCATGTTTTTTTAATGATAAAAAATGTATCATTAATACGTCCCATGCTGCCTAAAATAAATTTATTATTAAATTTACCAGATTATTTCGGTCTCTATCTGATTTTATTGTTAATATTTGGAAATGTAGGAATACATAGACAAATCCTTGTTAGCAGCATGTGAACAGCTTTACAGCACTTGTCTGTGACCTTAAGTGTAATTTCCATGTTAGGAGCCAAATAATTTCACATAAAGTGACATTTCCCAGCACATGCCTTTATCCTGATAAAAGATTGTGAAATCCTTTGAGCTTGTATAATCTATCAACAGGGTCTTCTCGTGAGAATTGAAACACATCTCTGCCATATCAGCTTTTTATGAAGGGCCAAAAGTTCATGGAAGCAGCAACAGGAAAGCCATATGAAGTAACTCAGAGGTTAGCACTAACCACAGTCTTCATTTTCAGGCATTTTGTCATGAAAACAATGTAGTGACATGAAAGCTGAGATAAAATTCAGCTTCCACCATCTGGCCACTTCATTACAATACAATCCATCATTACCGCAAGACACTTGAGTCTTTGTGCAAAGGTCTGGGCTTACACAGTGGGAGCTGCAATGTGCGTATTGATTGGTGGGACACGTTTTCCTTAAAAGTATGGTTTTATTTTCCTTGAACATCTTTTAAAATTTAAAAATAATGAACTTTATGACATGAGTAACCCATTTATACAACCACTGGTTTTTAGAACCACCTTTTTACAGGAGCTCACGATTCTACTTATACAGGTAATGCTGTCATGGCTCCTGAGGTCAGTTAGCCTCGTTCTTTTGGTATCTGTTTGATTTTGCACCAGTGTTGAAGTACTAGACAACATGAAAACTATTTTGAATGTCTTGGTATCTACTGCTATTTACAAAGAGGATATACACATACATATATATTTGAATAACGTGTGAGTGTGAAAATTTTAAACCAAATTCGTCATCATAGAATTATTAATGAGAGCTGTGATATTTTAACACACTTTTAGTTCCCTGATCATAATTAGCATGGGAGAGATATTTCCATGCAATTATTTGTTATTTACTGTACCACTTGGCTATTGCCTGTTCACATTGCTTGGACACTCCAGGAAAGCTTTCTTATATTCACGTATTACACAGTAAGGAACTTGTGTGTCTAGCATCTATTAACTATTTGAAATTTTGTTGGTACTAGCATTGAACTTAGAAATAAATCTCTGCTAAGCCAAGGCACTGAAAGAAAACCATACATCTTACTTTTCATTTTGAGACAAGATCTTACTGAAATTATTCAGTCTGGCCTTGAACACACTCACTAGCTTAGGAACATCTTGGCATTCCAAGCAGCCCCATAAGAGGCCTGTGGCCATGTGTCTGGCCATTTGTCTTTAATATTCTTATATTGCATTTCTTCTAAGATAAATGTATACTTATATTTTCCATGATTACAGTAATTTTTCTCAATTCTGGGGTAAATTACCCCAATGTAACCTTCCTTATTCTTTTAAAATAAATACCCTGCCTTTAGGGTAGGTATCTGATATTTATATCACCTTTAAAGTTAGTATATTTATGTATACTATGCTAAAAGTAAATGTTCAAAGATTCCTGTGAGTGGCTGAACTATTTTATGCCTTATGGTAGTGACATTCATCTTTGTTAGTAAAGTAGAAAAAGCATCAATGTTTGAATCAAAAACCAAAAGTGACAAAAAAGAATATGATCAAAATAGATTCTATCAAATTCTCAAAAATAAAAGCAGAAAAAATAAATTATAAAAAAATTAGCAAACTGGTCCTAACTGGAAAAATGAATGTACCATTCTTTGAGGCAAATGACTTTAAGAAAGCAGAAATTATTTCAAGAACACTGTATAACTTTTATATTTTTAAAATGCTAATTACTATCAATGTCAAGGAATACTAGGAAGACTAAAGTAACTTTAAGCTTGCCTAATACAGAGAAAGCTGGGAATAAACTGCACCAACATTTTCCCAGTTCTGTATTACTTTATGAGTTTTGCTTATTTTTTGCTTCAAGGCAGTTCTGTGAGTTCTATGGACAGAATCTATCTTGCATTTAGGAAACTAAGACTTAAATAGCTGTGTTACTTACTCAGTGTTATGGCTGGAAGTGCGGATTGTCAGGTTTGGAAGAGACAGTGTACTCACACAATGTGAGCTCTGTGCTAGTCCCTGAAACATCCATCATTCCAGTTCTGTGACTTTTCTGCCACAGTTCCACATGGCCAGTGATGACAACAGCACAATTTTATACTGTATAAGTCTTACTCATCCATCCAAATCACCCTAAATTGTAACATCTCCACCAAGAAGACACTTTTATAGCTTTTTTCTACCTCTACATCAGTAACTACTATTCATGTAGTAATTACATAAGCCAATTTTATTCTGTGGAAGAAGCTTGGGCATATGCTTTAAATTGAGAATGTCTTACAAAATTAACTGTATTCAGTTTATTTGTATTCTTTCCTCGTGTGTAATTCAGACTGGTACAGCAGAAGAGACTCAGGCACTGTTCACTATCTGAGCAAAAAATATTAATACAGCAATCATGTTAAATTCAGAAATGTCAGAATGGCAAGGAAGCACACCAACCTATTAAACATACTTTAAACAAAGCCAGCATTTTAACAAAACACACATAATTATGTGACAACTTTGATTGCTGATCTAATTATCAAGGAAGACATTGGCAAGAATTTTTACTATCATTTTACCTGTAAACAACAAAACTAAACTATTAGTGTAGAATAAGTTTTCTACTAGAAATTATGGAACAGAAACTTTGTGTCTGTCTGTCTGTCTGTCTCCCTTTCTCCCTTCC
The DNA here is from genome assembly GCF_963924665.1 of Micromys minutus. Lineage (NCBI taxonomy): Eukaryota > Metazoa > Chordata > Mammalia > Rodentia > Muridae > Micromys > Micromys minutus. The sequence goes on along the minus strand of NC_137983.1, from coordinate 30,462,990 downwards.
CCACCAAACACAGATTTGTACAAGAGTAGGCTCACACTATCAACACAAGTAATTTTAAAAAAATATCAATTAAAATGTACCTCTTTTGTCATTGCTGGTAATGAAGGCAGCACCGATTGTCCACTTCCCTCTCTTTACAACTGAAAGCTAAAATTTTTATCACATACTATTTCAGCTCCTGGGCTACAAGAAAAGGAAATGACACAGTTGTGTGTTGAAAATGTTTCTCTGAATTGTATTTCAATAGCCTTCTCATCAACGCACAAGTAGGCAAAATCTAAATTTGTCAGATAACTCATTCCCTTCCTTTAAATCACATTGGGAAAAAAAAAAAAAGAGAAGTTCAAAGTATAAGCAAGAAATTTGTAGCCGGGTACAAAATTGTTATTCCACCACCCATCCCTGGCTAATAAGTTATGTGTGATCTCTACAGCATTTATTACATCACACTGTGTTTTCTTAGAATCATACAGTGTTGACGAAGATACCATGTTTTGTTCTCTATCAGCCTTTCTCCACCCTGTCTTTGTAGGAAAGAGCAAAACAAAAGCCTAAAGAGCAAAACATAAGGAAAGGATACAGCATCGGACCAAAGTAAGCAACAATGGCACGGCTCACTTTATCTCTCATTGCAATACTCTTATTACAATCACTTCAGCAATTTATGAGACTATATTGGAGTAAAAGAGGCTGGAAAGCCAGCTCAAAAGAAAGGAAAACCTCTCCCTTCTGACACATAATCAGAGGATTTTTCATTTTCCTTATCCATTCAGTTATATAACAGTAGTTAGTTCAAGTATAACCACTTAAAAATTCAATATAGCATTCTTAAAATTTTACAACTAATGTTTCTGAAGAAGATATGTAACTTATGTTTTATAGGCAACAATTGGTGTTACAAACAGAAAGAATTGTTCCTCTTCCCCCCTCCTCCTCCCCTTTTTTATCTTCTTCTTATTATTGTTCTTATTCTTCTTATTATGACAACATATAATACATCTTTATTACAGTTTCTCCTCCTTACACTTAGCCCTTCAAACACCACCAGTCTCCATATGATTCACTCTCCCTCCATTTTTCTTCAGAACAGAACAGGCCTCTGAAGGATATCAACTAAACACAAGTTAAAATGAGACTAAAAAAAACCCTTGGCTAACCAAGACAACCCAGTCAAAGAAAAATTCTCCCAAAAGTAAGCAAAGAGTGAGAACCAACCCCACACCCACTGTTTGGAGTCTCCCCAAAATACCAAGGTATAAAATCATAATGTATATGGGAAGGATCCAGTACAGATCTATGCAGGCTCCGTGATTGTGGCTTTAGTCTCTGTGAGCTCTCACGAGCCCTGCTTAGTTGATTGTGGGGGTCATATTTTCCTGGTGTCCTTGATCATAATGATATTTTGTTATACTCATACATTGGTGCCTAGCAATTGCAATCAGAGGGGTTTCCTCTAGTAACATATAGGAATAGATGCAGAGAGACCAACAGCCAAACATTAGCCAAATAGAGAATCCAAATTAGGGATCCCCATTGGGTGCCTCTTCTCAGAGCATGGGAACCCCAAGGAAGAGGAATGAAAAGTTATATAGAATCCTGCTTCTAAGTAAATTGTGGTTCAAATCAGTAAGTGTAAGGCACCAGCCATGAGAAGGCAATGTGTGAAAGAACACAATAATAATAAAACATTTGAGAAACACAATCTCTAATCTAATAGTAATACTGTTTCTAGCAACAGTGTAGTGAACCCATCCTTAAGTTAACTAATAAAATTCTAAAAGTGGGAAGAGGGTGTAACACAGAGGTAGACCATGTGTGTAGCTCTTGACAAGGTGTCCTGGTTTAATCCCTAGCATCAATTTTTTAATTAAAACAAAAATAGTAAAAGAAACATTTAAATGAAGCATATAATTTCTAGCCATGAAGCATTAAACAAAAAAGAGAATCATAAATCTACCCACACTGAATGATGACAAAGCCTGTTTCACTATTTCATAGCCACATGGCTTAAGTTTCTCAAGATTTTAGAGAAAGAGGAACTGGAAACTGAGATCTCTCTCACTTTTTCTTAATCTTACTTGTGAATAAATCTGATTGTAGAGCATGGGGCATATGGTATCTGTCCTACAAAAATCACATCCCACAAGGCAGGAATGTGAACCTAGCACTCAGGAGAACAAGAGAGAAAAATGGGGAGTTTGAGGTCAACAAAGTATCTATTTAATTGTTTGAGAAAAAAACTACATTGTTAAATGTAGATAACCTGTGAATACTAGTTTGTATAAGTCACTCTTAAGAAGACTTTGACTAGTTCCATGTTGTGTTTTGTTTTGCATGTACTTTACGCTCATGGTAACTATTAGGTTTTCAATGCATACTGTCAAGCCCTTGAAAAAATCAAGTACTGACTAAAAAAATATTCACATAGTTTTATGTAAAAATTATTTTAATATCTGAAAAAACAGTACTGACAAAAATGTATAATTTTAAGCAAAAAATGTTTAAAATCTGAACATTTATCTTTGTTTTCTAAAATAAAGTCCTTCAAAAAAAAAACAAGAAAACTTTGACTATTTCTATGTTACATTTTGTTTTACATGTACTTTATGCTCATTGTAACTATTAAGTTTTCAATGCATACTATCAAACCTTTAAAAATATCAAGTACTGACTAAAAAATATATTCATACAGTTTTATGTAAAATTATTTTAAAATCTGAAAAAAGTACTGACAAAAATGTATTGTATAATTTTATGCAAAAATGCTTAAAATCTGAACATTTATCTTTGTTTTGTATAATAAAGTTCTTAAAAAATTAAAAAAAAAGAAGTCATAAATTCCCTCTGTCTCTGTCTCTGTCTCTGTCTCTCTGTCTCTCTCTCTCTCTCTCTCTCTCTCTCTCTCTCTCTCTCTCTCTCTCTCTCTCCCTCCACTCTATCTTCTTTCCACATATTCCAGGCCTGAATTTTTCCTTCTTTCTCTCTCCTCCTACTTTCTGTCCTTTTATGCCTCTACTACTTTCCCCAGACCCCCTTCCCAGGTCAAAAGTAAACTTCCTTAAAAATAAAAGAAGTCACACTTATGATGTCTTTCCAATTTTATGAGAATTTTCTAGACTAGGGTCAGCTGATTTTTTTAATCTATCTGTAAAATTGTTTTAAGTACATATATATATACATATATATATATAAACCCAATGCTAATCACCTTCTTTATTTCTTCATTCTCTATTTAATCAAATTGCTCATGTAAAAACAAAATCCCTTCTATGTACAAAAATGTTTTCTATCAACACATTTTGTTTTCATATCATTATATTTGCTTATACAGTTTATGATGTGTTATATAATATATTATATTATCTATTAGATATTATATATTACAGTATATAAAAAAATCCTTACCTGGAAATCAGGAAGAAAAGATTAAACTTAAACCAACAGGTAACTGAAACCAAGGGGGAAAATGATAAATGTAATACTTTTTATTCTCTCAGGCCTGATCAAGAACATTTTGAAAGGAGATGGTTTTGAGGATAAGGGTGTTTGCCACCAAATTTGATGAAATAAGTCTGTTTCACAGGATCCAGTTGGTAGAAGGAGAGAGTTAATTTCTTCAAGCTGTGCTCTGAATTCTACATGTGTATTGTGGAATGGTATCCCAGCCATCCCTTCAAAACTTAGAAGAAAAAAAAATCTAGAATTGTGGCTTGAAGATAAACTTAAGTAAAATTGCAAGATTGTGTGAGTCATCAGACATATCAGGTAGCCTATACCAATTTCAGAATGTTCTAAAATACATTATTTCTTTAACTTGGGTCAGCATATCTGCCATAGAGAATTGAAATGGAAATTTCTGATTTCTTTGGAAATTCAGTTGTGTCCATTCGATGTTGTGCTGAAGCAGACACATGAGAGGATGTGTGATGTTTGGAAAAAGGTTAAGTATAGCATAACAGACAGTGAACAACACTCTTGCATTGGTTCACATAGCAATGATTTGTTGGTCTTTGCTGATCTTTGCTTATCTTCACTTCTCATGACTTCATAGTGAGAAAAATGCCAAAAAAGTACTCATGGTATTCTGGCTGCTTCTTGCCACTTCTGTAGACTACTGAAGATTAGCACAGCCTTGGCATTTTCTTTTGGATTTAACTTCTCCTACTGGGTTGGTTTTGGTGTTTGTCTACTGGACTTCACTCCTGCTACTGATTTGTGTTTAGAATCTCTCCAAAGAGATATGTCTAAACAGGTCCACATCCCCCCTTTACTATTAACTTTTCTTCTCCCGTCTCTTTGATCACTGGGCTATAAGGGAGGTTGAAATACTTAAAAACCCTTATTAGAATAAATTTTGAAAAAACTAAGCCTATAGAGGGATGTGTGCATTCTTCATCAGAAGTATTACATTATAAATTAATAAAAAACATGGGTATACTGTAGGCCATTTGGATGTTCACCTATTACCAGCACTATAAGACATGGGTCTAGTTACTATATCTCATCTGACTTTAAACACATACTGACAGTGAAGGCTCTGTAAGATTAGCCTAGTACCCAGTAAAAGTTAAAATTTAATTAGGGAAATGGGTTGGAGAAACTGAATTGAATGCCCTAGGGTTCACTGTAGCAGAGGCATCCTGAACTTAGCAGACCTAATATTTTATATTTTCTAAGGGTTATATGTAAGCCTAAAGTTGGGACTAGTCATTAGTTATAAGATATACAATATGACATGAAAGGTTTGTAGAGAGGGCTTTGAAATTATTAGTACACAGAACCTGTCCAGATTATATGACCTTGATTTTCAGCATCAATGACACTTGTCACAGAATAACATGAAATTCCAACTCCTGGGATCTAATGATTTCCTCTGTTTTCCACAGACATTGCACCTACCTGCACTAACTCATATACATACACCAAAATACAGAATTTAATGTATTTTAAGTTATAAATAAATATATGATTTTTAGTTAATATTTGTGGGTTCTAAGGACAAACAATTGGGTTCACTTAAAACTGAGTTTAAGAACATGGAAATTGGTATACATTTCTAACTGAATACTGTAAATCTATAGAATAATCAAAACAATAAAAATATAGGCCTGTCCAGAGAACATTCAAAGTTGTGGATAATAGATACATAGAAACTGCTTCTTCTTTTTCTTTTTCTTTTTCTTCTTCTTTTCTTCTTCTTCTTCTTCTTCTTCTTCTTCTTCTTCTTCTTCTTCTTCTTCTTCTTCTTCTTCTTCTTCTTCTTCTTCTTCTTCTTCTTCTGGAAAGCATGGAATTCTCACATGAACCCCAAATCCCTCTCTTTTAGACATTTTACTGTCAACCTTTACAATAGTCTATTCAGATCACAAAAGAAAACTAAACCTGAATTAACATTGGATTCTAGGAACCAAGATGAATTCATAGCTACATTCATGACAAAGGAAGAAAACAATTCCTAAGGAATTGTGTCATAGGACAGACCACCCAACAAATGCATACAAATATGTACAAAGACAAATGTCAATGCCAAACCTCTGCACCAGGGTAGAATAGTCATCTTGGGGAAATCACACAGCTACCCTGAGGCAGCAATGGTATTTAAGAGACAACTTACTGATTGAGAGATGAGATAGTGATCATCTAGACCACACATTTACCAGGACCCCTTAATGCCTGCTTTTTAATTATTAACCTTAATTATCTTATGTTAATAATAAAGGGGGTTCTCCAATGACAAACTTAGGATCGTTGATCATTTTGGTTTTGCCTATTGGGCCTTATCAGGTGCTTGTCTTCTCTGATTTAGACTATTACTTGTGTCCTTAGTTGGCAGATTATAATCATGGTGTCATGGTTAATCTTCAGAGAAGCCTACAAGAGCCTTCGAATATGTCTCTGATAGTGTTTCTGGAGAGGTTTAACTGAGGAAGAAAAAGCCATCCTGACTGTGGGGAGCCATCTTGTAGTGAGGGGGGCTCTTGGGATGAATCAGAAGGAAGATACTAGCTAGACCCTAGAAGGGCTCCCTTTCTTGTATCCTGACTAAGGCCTTAATGTGATCATGGTTCATCTTCCCATTGCCACACCTTATTCCCCATGGATCACTTGATTCTTCTGAAAGCACAACCAGATGAATCCTTTCTTGCTTTCAGTTAGTTATTTTGTCACATAAATAAAATCATCACTAATACAATGGAGCGGCTCACTTGAGGTCTCTGCTCAATCCTAGTTTCTTGAGGCTGGTGAACCCAGCATTTGTACGATAACAAATGCCAATATTAGTCTTGACAAATACCAGAAAGCAAAGAAAAACAAAATGCAAGATTACTAAGACCTATGGCTCATTAGAGCCTTTAAACTTTCCTAGTTTTACCTAAAAACCCAAAACAAAAATAAATAAATAAATAAATAAATAAATAAATAAACTCCTAAAACTCCAGAGCGTGCAGGAATACTGTTTTGCTGTTCTCAGAAAAGAGAGCTGTGGTTATAAGCATATGTTAATCTTTCAGAGGAGTGATGTTCAATACTCAGCATCCATTTGGCAGCTTACATCTCTAAAATTCCAGTTTCAGTGGAGCTAACATGGCTCTCAGACATACATGCAGGCAAAATAACCATATATTTACCTGAAGAGACCACCTTTAGTAAATAGATATGGTCCCCAGAAGAGGCATGGAGCCACCCACCCATCTTAAAAAATTTAACCTAGAATTGCCCCTATATAAAGGAAATGCAGGGACAAAAATGGAGCAGAGACTGAAGGAAAGGGCATCCAGAATCCGGTCCACTGTGTGATCCATTTTATCTACAACACCAAACATGACACTACTGCAAATGTCAAGATGTGATTAAGACAGAAATCTTGCATGCCTGTCCTCTGAGAAGTTCTGGCAGCACCAGACTGAGACAGATGCAGATATTCACAGTCAACCATTGGACTGAACCTGGGGACAAGAATGAAAGAGTTAGGGCTGAAGGAGCTAAAAGGGATTGCAACCCCACAGGAAGAACAACAATAGCAACTAGCCAGACCACCCAGAGCTCCCAGGGACTAAACCACCAAGTAAAGAATATACATGGTCCATGGCTCCTTCTACATTTGTAGCAGAGGACAGGGAATCGTGCTTCATGTGAATGGATGGTCTTGGTCCTGTGAAGGCTTGATGCCCCAGGGAAGTTGGATGCTAGAGGGGTGAGCCAGGCATAGGTCTGTCAGTAAGGAAGCACCCTCTTAGAGGCAAAGGGGAGGTAGAGGGGATTGGGGGTTCATAGAGGGGAGACCAAGAATAGGGATAAAATTTGAAATGTAAGGAAATAAAATGATTAATAAAAATTAAAAATAAATAAATAAAAATTTTAAGAAAATGTTGAGTTTTTCAGACTGCAAAGGCATGAAATATCCTCTAAAGTATCTGACAATGGAGATAGGGAATCTACTACTTATCCCCTCCTTCAAATTCATGATCTGTTTTTCATTCATTTTTATTGTATGCACATAGGTATTTGTATATAAGTATATCATTCTAAATGGAGCCTACAAGTCCGTATAATTATGTTTAAAAATTATTTTTAAAAGGACGTATGTAGGGAAACCCAAAGTTTTAGCTTCTGAAGGCTGTATCTACAGAGACATTTAGCAAAATCAATACCTTGCTAAAATAATATAAAACCTTATATAAGTAAATCCTCAATGCCATGGGTCATGTAGTTCTTGGACAATTAGGGAAGTAAAATAAGCATTAACAAAATGATAAAGACCAATTATCATGAAAAGTTAGCTGTCTACAGGAGCCAACTCCCACATTTCACCATTTCCTTATAATTATGTCTCCCTCTAAAGAACCAGAAATGTAAGACAGATACTGAACATGAATCCTTTTGGGTTGCTATCTTAGAGTCATGAATATACATTTAAATAAATTTAGGCAAGTAAGACTACAAAATACTGTTGGGGGAAAGATGTAGTTTAAGTGAATTTAAGAGTTGTGGAGATGTCAATTAAATGATATCTAAGCAAAAAGCACCAAGAAAACACTTATCAAGAATGTCTAAACTCAAGGGATACGAACCTAGAAATTTCACAAAGAGAATCAGGTCTGTGGAGATGTCACATTTTGCAAAGGGTCTAGGATTTGCATTTGATACCCAGCACACACTTAAAAGCTGATAACAGCAGTGAGAGCCTACAAGTGCTAACAGGGCAGAGACAGATGACCCCTGAGAGCTCACTGTCTAGCTAGTCGAGCCAAGTTTGATAAATTGGTGAGATGTCTTGTCCTCCCAAAAAGGCAATAGCAACAAATCAGTGAAGGATAATCAAAGAAGGTACTGATGCTGACATCTAGCTTCCATACAGATGCCAAGCTCATGATTTTCTGCAGCATCTCTAAAAGAACAGTCCTTCTTTTATGCTTCAATCTCTGACAATAAAGATTAATTTTAAATGTTCCTACATCTCTGAGCGTGATTCACCCACAGATTCCAAAGACCCACCATGTGTGGAAGATAACAAGAGTCACAGAAACTCTTGCTTGATACTCAGGATTCTGCAATAAGAATATCAAAACTTTGCCTGACTCCCGGCTGCTTAAGGCCTTGCTCCTGGGAAAACTTTGCCCTCCTTTGAGTTTCTACCTAGAAAGCTAAGGACTGCTGTCTAGACTTAGTTTTTTTTTTCTAGCTCACAGCTGACAATAGGACTTGCTAATTTTAACTTTTGTCTTTTAGTTTCTAAACTATGAACTACAGGAACTTAAAGTTTTGAATCTCTTACTGTAATTTCGTGTATTTGTAAAACAGTCTAACAAACATTGGTAAATATCTAATTGTTATGTGATTAAATGGGATAAAATCAATTCAAGAAAGGATAGAAATTATACGCCATGTTATGTTCATATCTCATGGGATAAGGAGAGGAGAGGAGCCATAGCTCATTCTCACAGTCTCTGTTATTATGGGTTGATAAACTATACGTTAAAGATGATGAGACAGTTATGAAAAGTACTTTCTGAAAGTCACTTCATTCAAGAGTTCTATTCAGGATGGATGTTGCTTCATGTACTCCTTCTTTACTTCAGATATGCTCTCCACCTTGTCCCAGCCTTCCGCTTTACACAGAGGGCTGACACACATTAGTCAGAGTCAAGTGGCTGCCTGACATCCGGCTGCTGACCACACTGGTTCAAAGGGAAGTTAAGCAGTAGATGAAGGAAGAGAAGTTAATCTCCATATGAACTTCCACACAAAGTACAAAATTGAATCAGATGAATACAGTCTTAGAGTGCTTATAATGTTTTAAAGAATTATATGACTGTATAAACAAAAGTGTAAAACATGTCTGAGTCTATTGGGTAAATTCTTAACAGTAATATCTCTTATATTTGCATCATCCTTAATACCTGCCATTGTTGTGAGGATTTAAACCATCTTAGTTCTAGAATTATGTAGGTTCAAAATTTACTATATCTCAAGATTTGGATAATTTGATGAAAATTCCAAAAGTTAGTAAGCCAGGAAAATAATATGCCAGAACAACTCTCTCATTTTGAAGATGTCTACATCCTAATTTTCAAAAAAGAAATGCTCATTTCAGGTTAACGAGGAGCCACATTTGTGTATGGTATTAATTGCATTTATGGTCAACCTCTCAGCTGACCATATGAGAAATAGGTTGTTCTGGATCACTGGACTGATTCCAGTGAACTACTGTCCTAAGTAAGAACTGAAAACAAGAAAAGGGGAGTCAGAGCAAGTATGCTCTGGGGGAATAGATGAAAAGATGCAAGACTGTTGTCCTTGATGATGGAGAATGAAATCCTCTTGCTAAAATGTGTGAGCCGTACCCAAAATAAGAAAAACTAAGAACACATTATATTTTTATCTCAATCAATAAGAAAGCAATACTACCACATTAGCAGCTTGATTTCATTTCAGGCAGGTTCATTTTGAACATCGAATCTGAACATTGGTAGGAGAATACACTCTTGCTATTTATGCCACAGGTTGTATAGGCACAGCGCAACAGCACTGGAAGAACAAGTTTTCTAGTCTTTCTTAGTGTGATAGCAAATTACAAGTGTGAGTGGCCTAGAAACAGAAGTTTGTGCCTCCCAGATCTAGAGGTAATGGCAGGTCAGCTCAAATGGGATGTCATTATTCTACCTCCTCCGCAACATCTAGCCATCTTTGTGGAAGAGTGTGCAGAAAGATTCTATGAGCCAGAAGTGGTAGATGACTCTTAGAAATGAAAGGCTTTCTTGGCACATCAAGGCACATATGTAGTTACAGAGACTATGGCAAGATGTAAAAGACCTGTAAAGGCTCAAGCAAGGGAAACGAAAGTGATCAAAAAGTCCCACACTAGCCAATAATTCATTTGCCACTGAAATCTGCCTGAAGCTGTAACATTACTTTTCTTTTATGGAGGGACAGTAAGTATATCAACTTCACTCCAAGGGAGACCCCACACCCAGGAGAAGTTGAACATCACAAATCAGGCTGCCATTTTTGTTTTATTTTGCTTCTGTTTTATTTATTTTTTATTTATAGTACTTTATTTTATTCAATAAACATATGTTAACCCACAATTTCTGCATATCATCATAGAAGAAAATTTAATATTCCTCTACGTTGGGGTTTGGCGTCTCTTCTTAGACATGGGTTTATTCCTTGTCCTCGAATGTCTTGAGTGTCTCCAACTGAAAATTCATTGATGTTTTTATTTTTTTACACAGAATTCTGTAACAAAAATGAGTCTTTTGCAAACAAAAATTTGGCTTTTATTTCCTTTTTAATTGACTATTTTATTTATTTACATTTCCAATGTTATTCCCTTCCCAGTTTTACCTCCGCAAGCCTCCTATCTCATCTACCCTTCTGCTGCCTCTAAAAGGATGCTCTCCCACCCATCCACCCACTTCAGTTTCATTTTAGGAGAGTTAAAAAACACAAAGAACATAAAGATAAGAAGGATGGAAGATGAGGTTAGATCCCGGGAGATGTTAAGGAGAAATGTGAGCAAAAGATGCATGAAATTCTCAGATAATATATAACTATATTTTAAAGATTAGCAATAGCATTAGGATCTCAGAAATCACATCATCTTTTGTGCTAAATTTTGCCTCATCTCTGGAACAGGGGACCTATCCTGGGATTAAGTTCCCTAAGCACAAAATCAAAATGAATGATAAGAAGAGCTATTTTTCTTTAATTGCAGAATCCAAATCGGTTTTGTGAGGTTTGAGCTATGGGATGACAGTGATCCGGTTTGCAGAGGCAAGTGGAGGTCACTGAAACCCTCTGGGGAGAGAAATCCGGGGCCAAAGGTAGTAATCACTCTGTGCTGCTTCTACAGCAAGTTAAGTGACACAAGGTTACACAATAAAGTGTTTCTTGTTCTGAGATTGTCAACTGCTTCACTGATGTGCAGGTGGTTGCCCTCTAATGGGCATGAACGCAGAAAATAAACGCTGTATGCTGTTGTTCATTCAGAGTTTTATTAATAAAATATTCTAACAGACTTGCTGCATCAGAACAAGAAATACTTGATTGTATCTCTCATGCTAGGAACCTCCTCGGAACAAACTTCTTCAACCACCACACACACACAGTGGAGCCATTTAGCAGAGAGAGAAATGATTAATGGCTGAAAGAGAAAGTCAAATGTTTTCTCTATACAGAACCAATCTGGTCCAGGCTTGTGCAGAGGTCCCTTCATGTTGCATTTCTAATACATAAACAACATACCTTACTCAAAAGCTTCCTGTTATGGCCTTACCCATCACACACACACACAGATTACCTCTGACTTCTTTCAATGAGGGATGATGATTTCTTAATGGAAAATACCCTGCCCTGAAGATGTCAGCTTGTTCTTCTAGCTTTCAGGCCTTCACATGGTGTCAAAGCAACAGACACACGGACTGTCTCAAGCAAACAAGGATGCACACCATCACTATTACTAAACTTCTAATAGAAAGTATACAGATAAATGTGTATATATGTATATATGTATGTGTATATGTATGTATATATATATATATATATATATATACACTATAGATGAGCACAAGTTAAAAGATTTCAGAAGTGAATTCATTTTATTTTAAGAAATTTTAATTGATTAAATCTCTGTTGTCATTATCATTAAATCTACTTTCTTTTAGAAGTAGATTTTTATAAATGTTCAGATATGTAATAGGAAAAAATATAACAAAGGAATGAATCACCATTAATTTTTGGCTCTCTGAAATTTTTTTAATACAACTTTTTGCCCACATTTTCAAATAGTATAAAAACCAGGACATACATACTCCTAATATATTTCAAATTAAAAAGTTAATAAATATTTTATATTTATATATTCTCTAGCATATAATTCATCATTATTAACATGTATTTTATACACAAAGTACTCTTAAATGTTTAATTCTTTGTGTGCTCTTGGAACGAACACAGGGCTTCCCTCTTGCCAGAATGTTCTATACTACTGACCTAATCAATCGGTAATGAAACTGTGGTACAGCTACAGAATGAAATCATATGCAGCCTTAAAAAATGTAATCTGAAGGTAAATGAAAAAGCTAGAAATAACCATCTTGACATATAACCCAGACCTCAAGAGACAGGTATTGGATGCTTTGTCTTAAATGTAGATGTTAGGTTTTAGGTTTTAGATGCATGTGTTTGAATATGAATAATCAGTGAGCATTGGTAGTACTTAAGGCCAAGGAGGAAGAAGCAATTTTCCAAGGAAGGAGAAATAGAGTATAGTGTTATAATGACACAAAGGAGAAACTATTAGTCAGTAAATTAAATAAAGATGGGGATGGGTGCGCAGGATATTAATGAAGTCACTATATGATAGGGAGACAATGCTCCATTTGCATATCTCATGTCACTAAGCAAAACCTTCAATGCCAGGAATCATCTACAATGTATTGAGTTGTTGGCCTAACATGTCCCATAAACTATGCCAAAATACCACAGGCAAGTGTCAATGTTATTGGCGAAGTCTATAAACTAATGGTAATGTCTATGGTTGAAGACATGCTTACTTATTATTGAACATGCAGAAATTAAACTAGTTTCCACTTCTGTTCATGATAAGAAAGATAATTTTTGCACATTAGCAGAGGAGAACCATAATCATCTATTTTACTCCACTACAAATCCTGGAATCTGCTGCAGTGACCTTTCTGCTGTGTACACTTGAGTGATAGTGACACAATTGTTATGGGAGTAATCACAGTCCCAAATTTCAATGAAAAGTAATTAAATGATCTTCCATTCTTGTTTATTCTTACAGATTCTATGAGGTTTTATATCCTCCCAGTCAATTTTTATTCCTTAAATTAACCAGAATTGTTTCTCTTATCTTATAAAGATCCCTGATATAAATATAAAACAGCTGGTGCAGATGGAAAAAGGTACCAGTAATTCTTTCTTTCTTGGTTTCCTTTAAGACCTTTGCTCCATGTTTCTGTCTCATGTCTCTTTCTTCTCTCTATCCATAGGTAATACTTCTCCATCCCCTATGTTTCTGAATAGCTTTCCCCCCAACCCTCTCTCCCAATTCAGTTTTTATAACATGAAGTTTAATAGCTTAAATTTTCATCAATTCCATTTAAAACATCCAGCTATTTCTATCAAGTCATGACAGCATGACCATACAGAAACTTTCAAGACATTTTCCATATTTATTTATAGTCCTCCAATGTCTCATGAATTTGGGAATATATTTTGTTGTTCTTAGAAAGGATCCATTTAAACCATTCTTTCAACTGTAGAAATTTAAAGACAAAAATCCCCATTGTCAAAGTCTAAGGAGAAAAACATATATAAATATTCATTAAGTAGGCTCTAGTGATAGGACAGTTTTTAGGACACGAATTTTCAAAATTCGTCTGACAAAGAGCAGTAGGCACAGTGATAAGAATTAAAGAGAGCAGCTATATTTTGTCATTTGCCAAATAGAAGAAGCCCTCACAGAGGTCAAAAACATAGCTTCATGTTTTGAATAGTACTTCAAAGGGGAGGAAGATTTCTAAAATGGAAAAAAAAAGTTGCTCAAGATTACATTTTTTTTTGACAATTTGCAAATATCATATTTTTTCAGCATTGATTCAATAATGTTTGCTGTGCATATGCTTCACAAGTGTGCTCTTGTACTCAGGGAAGAATCTGTTTTTGAAGATTCCATTTTTAATAATATGAATGATGATGAGCTTTCTATATCTAGATGTGAATACAATTTATCTTAAGAATATCCCTTTACTATGCAAATGCCTTTGGAAAATGCAAATGAGTTCATCTCCATTTGTTATAATACTTAAAACATACATATGCATGCACATACACATACACATATACATATACATAGCACTTTACATAGAATTATCATAACCCATGGGAGCAGGTTTCTATGGCTGGTTTTTCTTCATATGAAAAAGATGTTTATTTGTGTATTTGTTCTCTTATTTTAGTTTACTTAGGTAGAAAGTGGCATACCTATTTTTCCATCTTAAAGCTGAGAACAAAGGCACTATACTTATGCTTAAATATACCTACAGGCCAAAGAGAGATTAAAAAGAATTGCTTGAAAATTGGTGCTGACATTGTTATATTTACATTGGGAAATGCAAAAAGACACTAGTAGCCATCTGGTATCAAGTACCATCTGGTAAGAGCTGCTTACCTGTTGAATCTAACTTCTAGGAAATACTTTGTAGCATCAGTTAAAAAGGTTACTTAGCTTAATATTATTATTAGTCAAGTAATAAGAAAAGGAAAACTGTAACTAAAATTTCTTTTAGACAGTAACTAAAGCCAAAAGTTAGCTTCAAAGTTTTCAAAATATATAAAAGTGTTTGATATTTACTGCATCTCCCATTGGTTTACTGTCAAATAGGAAGCCGTAAGTTCAATATACAATATTTAAAAAAACAACATAAGAAAATGACATAGTAGTTCTCCCCTTAGGCTTACACCATGAGATTGAACAGACGAACTTTTATGATTTCCATGACACATTGTCCGCAGAGTGCAATGTTGTCTCAAAATGTCAAAGATAAATAAGAAATAAAATCATTGCAAAAATAAAAGACAAATAATGAAACCTGAATCACCTTCACTAACATTTATATTGTTCTTCCAAATTCGTAAACTCTTCAGAAATATTCACTGACTTACTTGTTAATTTCTGCAGCTTCTATGCCTGATTCTTGAAGAACAAATGGTTTTGGCCCACCAATTTATCCAGCAATTCAATGAAAGCATTTGAGCTCACAATAATGAAATATGTAATTTCGTTTTTTACTTTTTAAATTTAGTCTTTTAAAGTTTGACGGTTTATTTTATTTAATTTGCACAAGTATTTTTCCTTCATGTATGTCTCTGGAGCATGTGTCTTATACAGAAAGCTCCAAAACACACGTGTACTTTCAGTTAAAGATTGTTGTTGCCACCATATAGGTGCTGGCAACAGAATTCTGTTCCTCCACAAAAGCAATAACTGCTATTAACCACCGAGGTACGTTTCTACCACTTTATATATTAGTCTTTAACAAGATTCTTTTTATTTTGGCATTTCCACAACAGAAATGTAATTTTTGCACATAACATATTATTAGAAAGATCTTTATCATGCATATCATGCACAATGTATAATTATCTAATTTGCATGTAGAATCTACTGTTACAGCCCTATAATAAAAAATCTGAACCTTGAGGCATGCTATTTGGTTTCAAACGTTGAATATAGTACTTACCTATTATATATCATCTTGTGCAATTTATTTAAACCCTGTACCTACCTTTTCCTTTAGAATAAAAAGGATAAAGTTAAGCCACAT
Organism: Micromys minutus; assembly: GCF_963924665.1. NCBI lineage: Eukaryota > Metazoa > Chordata > Mammalia > Rodentia > Muridae > Micromys > Micromys minutus. The sequence goes on along the minus strand of NC_137983.1, from coordinate 30,447,136 downwards.
GGTAGACTTGTAAAGGAGCTTAAGCTTCTGCTTTTCCCAATAACACCATTTAAGAATGGATGTCACCCTTCTGTAGCCCAACTTGACACCCATTCCATGGACAAGCATCAATCCCTGACACTATAAATGATGCTCTGCTGTGCTTGTAGATGAGATTCTAGTATAACTGTACTCTGGGAGGCTCCACCCAACAGCTGACTTAGACAGATGCAGTTACCCACAGCCAAACAGTGGATGGAGCATGGAGACGCTTATGGAAGAACAATAAAAAAGATTGAGGAACCCTAAGGAGTTAGGGACGCCACAGGAATACTAACAGAATCAACTAACCTGGGCCTTTCTGTTCTCAGAATCTGAACCACCAACCAAAGATATACACAGACTGGACCTAGGCTTCAAGACACATATGTAGCAGATGTGCAGCTTGATCTTCTTGTAGGTCCCGAACAACTGGAATGGTTGCTATCACAAAAGCTGTTGCTGATACAAGGAATATACTGTACTAGCTGGGCTACTTTGTTTAGACTCAATAGGAAAGGAAACATCTACCCTCCAAGAGACTTGAAGTGCCAGGGTGGGAAAGATAATCAAAGGAATTGCACCATCTCAGAAGAGAAGATGGGGAATGGGGAAAGGATTGTGGGAGCGGGGTGGCCAGAAGGAGATCAGCGATCTGGATGTAGAGTGAATACATCAAAAGTATTAAATTAGCTTTCCAGTCTGAACGTGAGGCCTGAGTTGACCTTGGACTCTGGTTCCTCACCCAATCTCATAATACCCAGAGGAAGCCTGCCACCCAGGTGCTCTAACATACCCAGTATCACCAAAACACAGGATCATAGGAACACAGGTGTCCTAAGAGTTCCAGGATCACAGGATTACAGAGGAAACTTGAATCTCAGGGACACTGGAGCTCTGACATACTCAAGGACATCAGAAGCTTATTCACACTGGAATTTCAGTACATCAGAGGCAGCTTGACTCCCAGGAGCTCTGACATACTCAAGATCGAGGATCACAGAATCATAGAATCACAGAGACCCATGGACTCTGAGGTTTTCTGATACACCCAGTATCTCAAAAAGGACATACTCCAGTCAGAGACAGCTAGGGTGGGTAGCACTAGAGATAAGAAGATGGTGAGAGGCAAGCACACAAACATAATCAAAAGAAACTAAGGCTACTTGTCATTATTAGAACCAAGTTCTTCCACTACAGCTAGTTCTAGAAATCCGATCACACCTGAAAAGCAAGATTCCGATTTAAAATCATCTCTTGATGATGATAGAGGACCTGAGGAAAGACATAAATAATGTCCTTAAAAAAATACAGAAAAACACTATCAAACAAGAGAAGGAATTGAACAAAACAATCTAAAATCTAAAAAGGGAAATAGAAACAATAAAGAAATCACAAAGGGAAACAGCCCAGGAAATAGAAAACTTAAAAAGAGATCAGGAATCATAAATGCAAGTATCACCAACAGAATATAAGAGATAGAAGAGAGAATCGTAAGAGCAGATCGTAGGAGAGAAAACATTGATACAATAGTCACACACACACACACACACACACACACACACACACACACACACACACACACACACAAACCATGCAGAATGACAAAAATTCCTAACACAAGTCATCCAGGAAATCCAAGACACAATGAGAAGATGAAACCTAAGAATAATAGGTATAGAAGAGTAACTCTAATCAAAGAAATGATAGATCTGTATGACAAAAACTTCAGTCTTTAAAGAAAGAAATTGAAGAAAATCTCAGAGGATGGATAGATCTCCCATGCTCATGGATTAATAGTATTGATATAATAAAAATGGCCATTATAATTAAAAGAAATCTACAGATTTTACTCATTACTTCTAGATTTACCTTCTCTGTTGCCTAAAACTATATATTCTATATGTTATGAAAAACATTTTCCTTTTGGTTAGTTGAAAATGTTAAGCTTCTTGTCAATTTAACTCATTATACATAAGAAAATTTTTATTAGTATGCTTTTTCTTTAGATGCACATTATAATAGGTAATTCTGATAATATGGAGAAGAATTAAAAACCAATCTCATGTGTCTTTTATAGTGCTTTATATCCTTTTATTTTCTGGATGGTTTGTAGACAATGATTGGTATATGAGTGCCTCTTACTATTCATCCTTAAGTAATTACAGCTTAGTTCTAGCAGGAGTTTTGTATTTCTGCCTAGGTAGATTTAAAGTTAATTCTTCTTATACCATTTTCTATTACTGGGATTACCTGGGGTTTATAATTTGACTACTAATTTTCCCTTGCATATAATGGTCTATTTTTTCCCATTTTAAATAGATTGGCTCCTTGTTGTTGATTTTGTTTCTTCCTCAATGCTGATTTTTCTCACATGATTTGCAACTTTAATATCAATGCTATTTTTGATAAAAACACACTTCCTCTATTTTTCAGTTTTTCCTTTTGGTTACAAATCTTGTACTTGCTTCCCCTCCTTTTCCTCCTCTTCCTTCTCGTCCTCCTTTTTTTCTTCTTCTTCTTAATGCACACTGTCAATTTAGTAGGCTTTCTTTCATTAACTATTTATTTATTTAATTCCTAAGAGCTATTCCCCTTTTCACTCCACCATTCACAGTGTTCCTTCCCCTATTTTCCTCCCATTCACCTCTGAAAAAATAGAACTCCTGGATATCCCCAACCCTGTGCATAAGTCTCTGAAGGATTAGGGGCATCCTCTCCCACTGAGGCCAGGTGAAGTAGTCTTCTGCTATGTATGTTCTCAGCATCTTGGTCCAGCCTTTGTATGCTCTGTGGTCAGTTGCTCAGTCCCTGAGAGCTCTCAGGGGTCCAGGTTAGCTGACACTGTTGGTCTTCCTGTAGGGTTTCTATCCCCTTCAGGGCCTTCATTCCTCTCCCTAATTCTTTTATAAGGGTCTCCAGCCTCTGTCCATTGTTTGGCTGTGGGTATCTAACTTTGTTTCAGTCAGATGCTGGATAGAGTCTTTCAGAGGATATTTATGCTATGCTCCTGTCTGTAGAGATAACAGAGTTTCATTAGTAGTGTCAGGGATTGGTGCTTGTCCATGGGATGGTTCTTAAGTTGGAGTGCCTATTGATTGGCTATTTCTTTAGTCTCTGCTCCATCTTTGTCCTTGCATTTCTTTCAGACAGGACAAATTTTGGGTCAAAAGTTTGATGGTGAGTTGATGTCCTTCTACTCTTTCATGGTGGGTTCTTTCTGGCTACATGTGATAGCCTCTTCAGGTCCCTTGTCCCTACTACTAGTCATCTAGGCAAATATCACCTGCATTGACCCCTAGGTGCCTTCTGTATTCCAGATTTCTGGAATTTCCAAGAGATTTCCTTGCCCTCACTCATAGCAGCTGCAGAATTCCATTCATTCTCCTGGTCCTCTGGGCCTTTCTCCTGTCACTCTCCACACCTGATCCTGCACCCTATTCCCATAAAAATCTAACCCTGAAAATAGTTTCATGTGTATAGCCAGGATGAATGTTACCTAGCTATAGTATGATGTGCATTTTTTGTTTTGTCTATCACCTGCATCTGGTCATCCTCCCAAAAGTACAGCAGACAGACATAAAAGAGAATTCTATCCTAACTTTCAGTTCATGTAGTAAAGAGGCCGGGCCTGCATGTCCACTGATTATTATCTAGTTCAACCTACATCTGATAATAGAGCCCTGTGGACTTCTAAGTGCCATATTAGATTTCTCTCGTACTATGAAACAGTGTACAAAATACTTATATATATATATATATATATATATATATATATATGTCACTATTTGTTTACAATAATTTCCTCTTGTGTTGGTCCAGGTTCTTTATAAGTACACAGCAAGGGACTGGAGAGATGGTCAAACACTTAAGAGCATTTACTGATTTTGCAGAGAAGCACAGCATGGTTTCCAACAAACACATGAAAACCTTGTAATTCATTATAACTCTATATCTAGGGTTTTACTTTCCCTTTTGTAGCCTCTGAGGTCACCCTCACAAGTATGACATATACTTACGATCACACATGCATCTACTCATCAAAAATTTTTTTAAAAAACAGACAACAAGACAATTTATTCAAAAATACATAACAGAGTTGTTTGTTAGAAAAGACAGGCATAAAACCACAAGAGCCTGAGACACTAAGGGGAGGAACTTTACCTAAGAATTTACATAGATACAATTCGACTGTGGCCAAGGCTACAAGTGACTTTATTGACTATTAATTGATGTAGGAGTGCCCAGGTGGCATCATTCTAGGCAGATGGTCTTATACTGATTAAGAAAATTAGCTGGGCATAAACTAGTAAATGAGCCAAAGTGCAAACAAGTATCAAGCACTGATTTCCATATTTCTGCCTCCAGTTTTCTAGGTTGAAAAACCTGCCATGATATTCCTCAAAGACAGATTTGTAATCTAAAAGTATAAGGCAAAGACAGCAGAAACTGGTGAATGATTAGGAATGAGAACAAGCCATTTAAAAGGGTACATCCAACTTTCTGTACCCTGTTTGAATTCTTTTACCAGCCATTTTTTGTTCTGGCTTGCTTTAACTAGGTCTTCATTTGTAGAGCAGGGGAAAAAACTCAGTTTTCACAGGCACACTTTCCTGTCATTAGCAGAGAAAGAAATTTCTTCTCATGTATCTGTTTAGTTGTTCACCATTATTTAAGGCATAGTCCAGAGCAGGAGTCAATGAGAAATGTTTGAATATTGGATACATAAGCAAACATTTAATCATACTCAATCTTCGACAGCCACCCAACAGCTGTGACATAAATTGACTTCTACTGAATGATAATCCAGACAGGAGGAAATTAGTAAGTAGCAGAGAAACCAAACGTCTTTCTATCCTAATTACTTATTTTTTATTTAAGTTTGCTGTACGATCTTCATAGGCTATACGTTGAAATGGCCCACCAATTCAAGATCATTAACACAAAAACATGAGGCCAATATTCTTTTTTTTTAAGATTCAAGAAATATAATTTAAAGTTAGCTTTAGAAACTGGCAGCAAGAACAAAGTTACATATGTGACCTAGCTGCAGTTAGATAAAGCCATGTGAGAATGCATGGCACAGTAAATGCTTTTATTAAAATAAAAACTAGTTGGAAGTTGTAAACTAGGCCTTTAATTCTGGAACTTGGGGGAAATTGAAGCAGTTTGATCTCTGAGTTCAAAGCCAGTCATATCTACAAAGCTTGTTCCAGGCCACCAAGGGCTACTCAGTAAGATCCTGTCTTTAAAAGCAGCCAATCAATCAATCACTTACTCAATCAATCAATGTTATTTATATTATATTTTATCAGTTATACCTTGATACAATATGAAAGAAGTGCAGAATAATAAAGAATGCTGGTAAATGCCAAAAGACAAATATAAATGAGTTAAAAGTGATCTTTCAGAGGAATCAGTGGGGTGAGCTAATCTACCGGCTGGCAAATAAGCAATGTATTTATTATCAATTTTTAACCAGTTTCTCACTAGTTAAAAATGTAATAGTTAGAAAAAAGATCTAAACTATGGAATTTTATAGAATGATTAATAAAACCATACTTTGAATATTTATAGAAAGGTGAATTTTAGTATTAAATCTTATAAGTAATATATGGACACTTCAAGATATAAATGAAAAGATTTTACTTTTAAATATAGTAGAAACAGTTACTGGGTGGGGTTTTCGACAGCTTGGTTTTGTACATTTGGGGCATGGTTGTACTATGCAGCTCTCTTTAGCCTAGAAATCACTGTGTCAAGAGGTTGACTTTAATTTGTGGCATTTTTCCTTTCCCTCCCCAGTGTTGGGGTCACAGGCATGCTTCATTCACAACTGCAATCATTGCTATATAATGTTGAGACATATATGACATGCATGAAGATTTATGTGAATGTATATCTCTAAGTTCAAAATAAATTAGAAAACACTTCTACATTAAAACAACTGGTCGATTTTTTGTGTTTCTTATTAGGTTAAATATTGCTGAAACAATGCAGAAATACTGTTCAGCATTGCCGTTTCTTTAGTGTATTTTTTATTAGATACTCTGTATTTACATTTGAGATGTTATCCCCTCCCCCACTCTACTCCCATCCCACCTCCCCCTCCATTTGTCTTTATGAAGGTGCACTCCCTCCTAATCAGCATTTTAATGTGTCAGTTTGAAATTAAAACAAATGAACTTCATGTGGGTCCTGAACAAATGGAGCAGAGCAGGGATTAGGGGAGGCTATCCTCTAAAGCTGCTGCTTTTTGTAAACACATAATTTTAGCTGGGCTGCCTTGCTGGCCTCAGCAGGACAGCATGTTCCTAGCCCTGAAAAGACTTGATGATGCAGGGTGGGAGACACCCAGGGGATGTGGATCCTTCACTCTTTCAGTGTTGAAGAAGGGGTCTAGGGAAGAAACTGTGGGAGAATGAGACCAGGAAGAGTCACTGATGTAAAGTGAATACATTTTAAAACAAATGAAAGTGTAATCTAAATTTTGTGAATCCAAATTTCTACTATGATGGTAATCTTTAAAAATATTTCTCCTCACGCAGAGCACCACTGTGTGCACACAACACATTTCTAGGTCTGCTCCTTGGTAGAAATACAGACTGATCCTCTATTTACACTATTGTAAATATTGCTGCAATAAAGAGATATGTATCTTTCATAGATAAAGTCAGTCATGTTTACAGCCACCAATTTTATGCCACATTCTACAGTACATCTTGCTTTACTTTTGAGCTGTTCAACAGTAATTCTCACCATGGATACCCTAATTTAATAATCCCACCAACATCACATAAGGGTCCCGATTGCTGCTTACTTACGAGGGGTTCTTATTTGTTTTGTTCATGATACTTAATATGATAGAATGAGAAGGAACTTGTCATTGCTTTAATTTTCATTTCTGTGACTCAGAGTTATTTATGTCACTGTTTATCTATGATTTTTCTCAGCTCAGAACTTCTTTCCTCAAGTATCTCTCAAGTCCCTTAAAATGAAAATGAAATAGACAAGATTCAGGGAAGCCATGTGACAGATTTATCTGTTGTTCTTACTGTATTCTGTGTAAGGTGTTTATAATATGTTTAGATAATTACTTCTCCTAAAACATTTTGTTTCAAATTATAGGTAGTATAAATCATTTTTCAGTACCAATATGCTTCAATGCTCTTGCTTGATAACAATTACTTTTTGGCTATATTCACAAAAGAATTCATGTTTTTTTTTTTTTTTAATTGAACAACTTTAATTTAAAAATCAAAGATAAATGTACAGATTTTTAAAGTATTTTTATATAACAGTATAAGAATATGTTTTTGTCAGTACTTGATTTTTTTAAAGGTTTGATAGTACGCCTTAAAATCTTACTAGTCACAATGAGCATAAAGTACATGTAAAAAAAAGATGTAACCTGGAAATAGTCAAAGTTATCTTGGTGTGTAAAGATTAAGCATAATGATTTTTCTGATTTTTTTTTTTTTTTTGACCTTTGTTTTTCTTGAACTTCATATAGTCTGTAAGTTGTTTCTGGGGTGTTCAGAGCTTTCTGGGGTTAATATCCAATTATAAGTGACTGCATATTTGTCTGTTCTTTTGTGACTGGGTTACCTCACTCAGGATGATATTCTCTAAATGCACCCTTTTTCTTAAGAATTTCATAAGTTTATTGTTTCTGATAGCTGAGTAGTACTCCATTGTGAAAATATTCCACAATTTTTGTATCCATTCATCTACTGAAGGACATCTGGGTTCTTTCCAGCATCTAAATATTATAAATAGGGCTACTGTGAACATTGTAGTGCATGTGTCTTTGTTGTATATTGGAGCTTCCTGGGGTATATGCCCAAAAGTGAAATAACTGGGTCTTCAGGTAGTATTTAGTCCAATTTTCTGAGGAAATGCCAGACTGATTTCCAGAGTGGCTGTACCAGTTTAAAGCATAACCAAGAGTAGAGAAGTGTTCCTCTTTCTCTGCATCCTTGCCAGCATCTGTTGTCATCTGAATTTTTTACCTTAGCCACTCTGACTGGTTTGAGATGGAATCTCAGGGTCGTTTGGATTTGCATTTTCCTGATGGCTAAAGATGTTGAGCACTTCCTTAGATGCTTCTCAGCCATTCGATATCCATCAATTGAGAAATTTTTGTTTAGCTCTGTACCCCATTCTTTAATAGGATTGTTTGATTCTCTGGTGTCCAAATTCATGATTTCTTTGTATACCTTGGATATTAGGCCTCTATCAGATGTGGGGTTTGTAAAGATTTTTCCCAATCTGTTGGATGGCATTGTGTTTTCTTGACAGTGTCCTTAGCCTTACAGAAACTTTGCAATCTCATTAAGTCCCATTTGTCAATCTTGACCTTAGAGCATGAGCCATTGGTGTTCTGTTCAGGAAATTGTCTCCTGTGCCAAAGTGTTATGAACTTTTCCCTAATTTCTCTTCTAATATTTCAGTGTACCTGGTTTAATGTGAAGATCTTTGATCCACTTGCACTTGAGCTTTGTAGAAGAAGATAAGAAAGGGTCTATTTTCATTCTTTTGCATGCTGAGTGCCAGTTGGGCCAACACCATTTGTTGAATAGGCTGTCCTTTTTCCTATGAGTGTTTACAGTTCCTTTGTCAAAAATCAAGTGACCATATACGTGAGGGCTCTTTTCTGGATCTTCTATTCTATTCCATTGATCCACATGCCTTTCTCTGTCCCAGTACCATGCAGTTTCAGCACAATTGCCTTGTAATATAGCTTGAGGCCGGTTATGGTGATTCCTACAGATGTTTTGTTGTTGAGGATGGATTTTGCTATTCTAGGTCTTTTGTTATTCCAGATGAAATTGCACATTGCTCTTTCCACCTGTATAAAGAATTGGGTTGGAATTTTGATGGGGATTGCATTAAATCTGTAGATTGCTTTTGGTAAGATGGCCATTTTTAAAATGTTGATCCTGAGCATGGGAGATCTTTCCATTTTCTGGGATATTCCTCAATTTCCTTCTTAGAGATTTGAAGTTCTTGTCATACAGGTCCTTCACTTGCCTAGTTAGAGTCATACCAACTTATTTCATAGGTTTTGTGACTATTGTTAAGGGTGTCTTTTCCCTAATTTTTTTTTCTGCATGTTTGTCCTTTGAGTAGAAGAAGGCTACTGATTTATTTGACTTAATTTTATATCCAGCCACTTTGCTGAACTTGTTTATCAGTTGTAGAAGTTCTCTGGTGAAATTTTTGTGGTCACTTACATACACTATCATGTCATCTGCAAATAGTGATGTTTTTTCTTCTTCCTTTCCAATTTGTACCCCTTTGATTTTCTTTTGCTGTCTAATTGCTCTGGCCAGGAAATACAATACTATGTTGAATAGGTAAAGGGAGAGAGGGAAAGTGGGCATCCTTGTCTAGTCCCTAATTTTAGTGGGTTTTCTTCAAGTTTCTTCACATTAAGTTTGATGTTGGTTATTGGTTTGAAGCATATTGTTTTTATTATGTTTAGGTATAGGCCTTGAATTCCTGTTCTTTCTAAGACTTTTAGCATGAAGGGGTGTTGAATTTTTTCAAATGCTTTCTCAGCATCTACTGAGATGACCATGTTTTTTTTTTTTTGTTTGTTTGTTTATATGGTGAATTAAGTTGATGGATTTCTGTATATTAAACCATCCGTACATCCCAGGGCTGATGCCTAATTGATCATGGTGAATGATCATTTTGATGTCTTCTTGGATTTGGTTTGCAAGGATTTTGTTGAGTATTTTTGCCTCAATGTTCATAAGTGAGCTTGGTCTGAAATTCTCTTTCCTTGTAGGGTCATTGTGTGGTTTAGGAATGAGGGTTATTGTGGCCTCGAAAAATTGGTTAGGGAGTATCCCATCTGAATTTGTTTTGTGGAATAGTTTGGAGAGTACTGGTATTAGGTCGTCGATAAATGTCTGATAGAATTCTGCATTGAACCCATCATCAGGACCTTGGCTTTTTTTTTTTTTTTTTTTTTTTTTTTTTTTTTTTTTTTTTTTTTGGTTTGGAGGCTTTTGATGACTGCTTCTATTTCCTTAGGTACTATGTGAATATTTAGATGGTTTACCTGGTTTTGGTTTAACTTTAGTATCTGGTATCTGTCTAGGAATTCATCCATCCTTTAGATTTTTCAGCATTTTTGAGAATAAGCTTTTGTAGTAGGATCTGATGATTTCTTGAATTTCCTCAGGTTCAGTTGTAATGTCTCCACTTTAATTTCTGGTTTTGTTAATTTGAATACTCTCTCTTTGCTCTCTAGTTAGTCTGGCTATGGTTTTATCAATCTTGTTAATTTTCTTAAAGACCCAGTTCTTGGTTTTGTTGATTCTTTGAATGGTTCCTTTTGTTTCTATTTGGTCTATTTTTGCTCTTATTTCGATTATTTCATGCTGTTTACTCCTCTTGAGTGTATCTGCTTTCTTTTGTTTTAGAGATTTCAACTGTGCTGTCATGTTGCTAGTGTATGCTCTCTCCAGTTTGTTTTTGGAAGCACTCAGAGCTATGAGTTTTCCTCTCAGTACTGCTTTCATTGCATCCCATAGGTTTGAGTATGTTGTGTTTTCATTTTCATTATATCTTTTATTTCTTTCATTATTTATTCTTTGACCATGCTATCTTTTGATAGAGCATTGTCTAGTTTCCATGTGTAGATGGGCTTTTTTTGTCTTTGTTGATATTAAAGATCAGCCTAAACCATGGTGATCTGATAGGATGCATGGGAGTATATCACTCTTCTTATATCTATTGAGGTTTGTTTTGTGACCAATTATTTGGTCAATTTTAAAGAAGGTGTGGTTAGATGCTGAGAAGAAGGTGTATTATTTTGTTTTAGGATGAAATTTTCTGTAGATGTCTATTAATTCCAATTCGTTCATAACTTCTGCTAGTTTCACTGCTTCCTTGTTCAGTTTCTGGTTCCATGATCTGTCCATTAGTGTAAGTGGGGTGTTGAGGTCTACCACTATTATTGTGTGGAGTGGAATGTATTTTAGAGCTTTAGTAGGGTTTCTTTTATTAATATGGGTGATCATGTATATGGAGTATATATGTTAAGAATTGAGAGTTTCTCCTGGAAAATATTTCCTGTAATGAGTAAAAAGTGTCCTTCCTTATCTTTTTTGAAAACCTTTGGTTGAAAATCTATTATGTCACATTTTTTTGGCTCCACTTCCATTATGTATTTCTCAGTCTCTGCTGAGACAAAGCAAACGGAGGGGCATCTCCATGTACCCTCTTCACCTAAATGTTCCGTATTTGACAGTACCCTGCTACCCAAGCCTTGAATGCAGGCCTTTAATCTTGTCCCACTGGATTTTTATTGTGCAGAGCCATAAGCTTTCTGTTTTGTTCATGTCAGGCCAGGAGGATGGAGGACATCTCACTGATGCCTCAGATGCTGGCAGCTTTCTGAGCTGCCTGTTTACTGTTGATGGAATTGTTCTGATTTTTAACTAAATGCAAATATAGTCCTTCCTGCCTCATCCCAGAAAATGAAAAAATAATGCTTTTGACACTGTTTCTAGAATTCTTAAAGTAAAAAATGATGATATAATCCAAAAATTCTTACTTCAGAGTATGACAGTAGATTTCTTTAACAAAAACTCAAGATCAAAATTTCTTACTCTTTAAGTTTAGGTTGACTGTTGACTCCTCAAGGGTTTTGATCGATACCACCCAAACCTTTTCCATTTGACATGCTCAGAATGTTGGTGTGTGTATTTATATGTATTTGTTTTGTGAGCACAGTAGCTCCCATGAGGGTGTGCAAGTGTAGGTGCCCACCAGCATCAGTGCCTGCCTGAAACAGTGTCATTCCTGGTCCTGGGGGAGGAGAAGGGTGTGTAAAGGAACAGAGAGCAGCCCTTACTTTGTCTTAAAGAAGACTAATGTTTATTGTTCTCAGAACTGGACTTTTATTTTCCCTCTCAAAATTAAAACTTTTTTTCTTTTGGATTTAATGAAGTATTGCTAGCTGAAGCCAGTTTGACTTGTGAGAGAGGTTAGACTGATGGAAGGTGTGCAGGCTGATTTACAACCAAACCCTGAACCTTTTTGAAGAACAATAAAACATATTTTACATGAAAAAAAAGAATATTTGCATTTGCTTATTTCTTACCAAAAATCTCAGTTTTCTATAATGAGTTTATCAATTAGGCTGAAAATGACTTCAGAACTCTGACATCTAAGACTAGTTTCTGTTTGCTTCTTTGGTATAGATTATGAATAAAATCTTACAGTCTTTGTTGGACTCCCATTCTTTTGTACATTATCTGGTCTTAGAATGGAGGTTTTCTGTAACAGCTTACTCTTTTCATTGTTAGAATTCCATTCAATGTTGTAAATTTGTTTACTGCTTTTTACTACTCACTGATGTTAAACTGTTTGTTTTTTGTCATTAATTTGAAATACATGGCTGATAAACATTTCTGCAATTATGTTTGGCATGATCCTATTATACAAATTATTTACCAGTGGTCACATTTTAGCTAAACAAAACAAACTGCATGGGTAACTGGTATGTGAATAATAGGATATATGATTTGTTCAAACTTAGCAAAAGAAAAAAAAGAAAAGAAAAAAAAATTGTCTTCCAAAGATTTCTGTCCTAATTCACTTCACACTACACTAGCCGGCAATTCATCTTTCAGTTGCTCCTTGCTATTTACAAGTTTGATATTTTCTTTTTTCTTTTCATTTTACCATTCTTTCGTAGATGAGACTTTAATTGACATGGTGAAGAATTAAGTTACGGCCAACTTATCCATGTATTTGCTTTTGTGTACCTGAGCCATAATATGTGAACTTGCATTATAAGTGAGTTGTATCACTATTTGAATGACTACTTTCACGTGCATCTACCTTTGTACTATGCCATATTCGCCTCTAATTGTGTAGTAAAGCTGCCTCAGTTAACCAAGTTCCAATGCATTTTTAGTTAGTGTCACAAATACAGAAACCATGAAATACTATCTGGTGTTTCTTTGAGTCATAAATGTAAATTTATGGGCTGGAGAGATGACTCAATGATTAAGAGCACAACCTGCTCTTCCAAAGGTCCTAAGTTCAATTCCCAGCAACCACAGTGGCTCACAACCATCTGTAATGGGATAAGATGACCTCTTCTGGTGTGTCTGAAGACAGCTACAGTGTACTCATAAATATAATAAATCTTTAAAAATGTAAATTTGTACTACATAATACTCAATTATTTCAAACAGTTTTCTTAACTCTCACCTTTAATTTTTCATTGTTATTTTTTGTCTTCATGTGGCTGATAAACATTACATGCTCTTCTTAACTTGAAACCTCACAATTTTCTTTTTATTCTCTTGGTTTAATTATCTGAACATAATTTAGCAAGTGATTTGCTTTACAAAATTGTAGAACACTTATCCCTATTTGAATTAGTTAAAGCTAATTTGATCCACTAAATATGCCAGTTAACTTTTATTATACAGAAAGGGAAATTGTGTGATTACCAACCTATCCCCCTTGCATTAAAAGTTTAGAATTTTACCTTAAGATAATACCTGATACAACAGCATTGCAGGAATTCACCCCTAATGCCAACGAAATGCAAATTTATGTTTTTTTTTCTGTTTGTTTGTGTGTGTGTGTGTGTGTGTGTGTGTGTGTGTGTGTGTGTGTGTGAAGAAAAACTAAAGCAATTATACCTTCTTCTAATTCTGTCTACCAAGGTATGAATAAGCTCTCCCACTCTGTCTCAGCACCACCAACTAAACTGAGGCACCATCCTGCATTCCTCATCATTGAATTGTGTGCTAAAATAAACCTCTTCCTTTAACTTGTCTATGTCAAATATTCTGGCAAATGGAATTAATGCAGAAAATTACTACTAAGCTTTTGGTTGTTGTAATAGGTGTGCTTCCTAGGATTCAGGAGGCCCAGATGGGATAAGATTGTAGAGGAGTTGGGAACTGCAAGCTGTAGATGTGCCTCGGATGTTTTAGATTAATAGACATTGCAGGAGCTTTAGACGTGAAGTTTTAGACAGGAATATTCAGTAAATGATAAACTATTCAATGATACTTTGTAAGCCATCTTCGTAAAATTTTGGCAAGTTTGAATGTTGCTGTATTCAGCAATTTTTGATGAATTTATGTGTAGGGAAATAGATTAGGACATCATAATATTGACGCTGTAGCATTCACACCTCCTTTGTTTTAAATATTTATTTCTATTTTGTGTTCATGAGCATTTGCCTGTATAAATGTATGTTCATCTTGTACATGCCTGCTGTCTCTGAAAGCCAGCAAATAGTGTTGTGATTCCTTGAAATAAATGTACAGACAGATGGGTTCTGGTAACTGAACGTGGGTCTCCTGCAAGGGCAGCAAATGCTGGAACCTGTTGACCCACATCTCGATCCCCAAGCGTCATTTTTTTCTCTTTGCTTTTAACCAGTCATAAAGTGTGAACTAAAAATAAATTAAACATGAAAGACCTTAAAAGTGGGTAAGGATAGGTACAAGAGTCTTCACAGTATAGACAGGCAGATGTTGTAGCTCGATTGAAAGCTTACTCTCATGGCTAAAAAGAGCTACACCATTTAGAGAAGCCACTCCCATTCACCACTGAAACAATGGGATTAGAGTCCTGAATCCAGGACCTCGTAGATACAAGACACTGGGATCTAAAAATGCACATGATTTGAAGTACTAAAGGAAAAGCAACTATGAGAGGATGAAATAAAATAACTCAAATATAGAATAAATTATGAAATTAAAAATTAGTTAAAAATATGAATGGAAATAAGGATAAAAAGAGAAGGGTTAAAAAGTAGATGTAAGGTCATTCTAGTTTATTTCTGTTGCAGTAATGGTCTGACAAAAACTAAAACAAAACAAAAAGAAACAAATAAACAACAGAAAAAAGGAAGAACAATGTTCATCTGGCTCACAAGCTCTGGTTACATTCCATCCTGGGGAGAAGTGAGGAAAAAGCTGTGAGGGCCACATTACATCCACAGTCATGAACAGACTGCAGTGAATGTACCCATGTGGTAACTGCCTGTGTCATCTAGCTTCATTCTCTCCAATATTGATCAGAAATCTCTGACTAGGGAATGGTGTTGTTGACAATTAGCTGGTTCTTTGAACATACACTAACAATAAAACAGTTATTCAAGAACATCCACATGGGCCAACCCATTCTAAAGTAATTTCTCAATTCAAACTATTTTAACCAGGTAATTCTTGGTCTTGACAACTTTACACATAAATCAAACTATTACAAGGGTGGAAACAAAACAATAAAGACATTGTGATGAATAAGTACAAACCAAGAGATTTAATTACTTTTAAATTTATTAAGAACAAGAGATTATAATCTAATGGAAACTGTGCAAATAAAATAAAAATATTAGAGGGCTAAATATAGGCTAAAAGACTTTTTAAAGAAAAATAATACTATAAAATGGAGTAAAAGTGGTAAAATCTAACCAGTGTAAGAAAAGGGGGAAGTGTCTTTCTTTTTAGTCCTGTAGTATTGGGATCGGCAGATGTATGCAGAAGGCATTTGGAGAGTTGTGGCTGTTGCCTCTTCACATGCCTTCTGTTCAAGTTGGTGTTAGTATACATCATGAGTATAATAAGGACTTATAAATATCCTTTGGTGAGATAAGAAGATCAGAAGAGAAAGTTAGCATTAATAAACTCAATATATTTTACTATCACAGGAACGTGAGTTAGTTTCATCCAGCTTGAGGACTAGAGAAATGGGTCCCAGAACTTTTTTTTTCTTGGACTCATAAAGAAGATCTTGTACAGCAGGCTCTTTCAGCCTTCCTTGGCCTTGTGGTAAATCCCAGGAGTCCTAGATGCACTTAGCAGACAACAGCTCAGCTTGGAGAACAGGAAACTTGGCTCCAGAAATGTCTTGCAAATCTTTTATTTCTGACTTGCTGTGGGAACTTTTTAAGCTTCCTTTATGTTCGCATCCTGTTTGTGAAACCCAATGAAAGATTAAAGTTCTTTTCCTGTGTATCAAGCAGAGCTGGCAAAACTGCAGAGAAATGCATTTGAGATACTAAGTGCACTGGTCAGAACCTTCATCAAGTTCCAGCTAATGTCAGTCGCTGCAGGCCCACATTATCAGAAATTCCTTTGAGGGGTTTTTAAAAGTCATGGTCAGAGAAGCCAAATTTTCTTGTAATTATCTCATTCCTATGTCAAGAAGATAATTAATCAAAAAAAAAAAAAAATAGTCACTACTGTGTGAGGCAAAGGAAGAGAGAAAGCAATCAATCAATCAATGAGTCAGTCAATCAATCAATAAAGGCACCTAGCTAAAGATAATTACCCACAACACCTGGAAAGTAATACAATGCCATGGTACTAGACGCATACATAGCCATATTCCATTGATAGTGGTGGGAACAATCAGTTTGTATGATTACAGATTTAGAGAATCAGAACCACTGGCCTAAAGAGGAAGAATGTGAGGTTACAGGGGAGTACAGGTAAAGACGATGGGTTTCTGAAACTGGGGGAAAGGGGATAACATCTAAAATGGTCCAAAACTTGAGACTAAGAAAAACATCATTTGGGATGATATGGGGGGGGGGGCATTGACAGAGGATGGAATCTGCACAGCCACATTCAGCTATGACAGAAACTCTTGAATTTTCTGAGTGAAACCACCTCAGTGATGATATATCTAATGCTCATAAACATTCAGTATTGTGTCTGAATTTCTCTTACATGTTTGAACATCATATCATGATGTGCCTTCACAAACTCAGATATACATGCCCATAGGAACCTTAAACATGTTCTCCGGCGATGTGGGAGTGAACACTGAGACTTGGGAAAAGAGAAATTATAAAATGCAAGAATACATAAAAATGAGCTCTATGAATCTGAGAGACTCAATTGTACCATTATTAATATATAAAGATAATAATAAAGGCATGTCAACACAAACAAACAGAAAAGGAATCTATTATGAACATACAGAGTAGAAGCCACAGCTCTCCTACCTGAAGACAGGGCAGAAAGAACTCAAAAACCTCCTGACTTCTTCAGTTTTTCACAGAGACCCAATTATAAAGAGTAACAGAGTGAGGGAAATGTCTCCTCCCGAGCACAATTATACTGTTTCCATTTGGTCTATTATTGGTCTCATTTGAGTATGAGGAAACAAATATTTGGTTATAACTACAAAGATGAATAATAAATTAAAAGACACAGTACTATCTCTACTATCTCTACTGGGGAATATGTCATGTAAAACAACCTGGTTTTTTTTTTTTTTTTCAAGGACAATACTGAGGGAAACACTATAACGTCTCTGCTCTACTAATTTTTAAGAATTTGTGTGTGTGTGTGTGTGTGTGTGTGTGTTTTAAGTTTGCCTAAACTAGTCCAAATTTATCTGTGACTCATTAATATAAGACATAACAGACTAAAGCAAATCACCTCACTAAACCTCATCAAATTTAACATGATTGTTATTTTATGTGTCTCACAGAATCACTTGCTGCATATTTCTTGAAAAGAACTACAAGGTAGATATGTAAGCCATGCCCAGCTTCTAGTTCTTCATTGTGGTAGTCTTCAATGTAGCCAATATTAATATATGCCAATTTTAGCATATTAAGGATTGGGCATTACATGTTTCACCTCTTCTTATTTTCATAGAAGCAGATTCCAAATATTTTGATGCATTTTTAACTATAACAATTTATTCTAAAATACAAGAGAACAAAGTTATCATGAGTGAAACATGGGGAAAAAAATCTAGGAATGAGGCTCAGTTGATAGAGTTTTTTAGCATGCACATGCCCTGGGTTTGATCCACAGCCTTACATAACCTATCCATAGGGTGCAAGACCGAAGATCCCAGCACTTGAAGGTTGGGGCACAAGTACTAGATGTTAAAAGACATCTTTGGCTACATAGGGAGTGCATGTTAGACTGAGATAAACGAGGCTCTCTCCCATAATGGTGATGATGATGAGAAGGAGGAGCAGGAGAGAGAGGAAGAAGAGGAGGAGGATGATAATGGAGAAAAATAACTCCACATATGTAATAAACTAAATGGACAAAGCTTAAGTCTTTCGGGAAGCATTTACTTTTATTTGCCAAGATATAAAGGTCATTCTTCAAAAATGAATTCAAATGTTTAATTAAATAGAAAAATCTGGGTTATCCATACCTAGGTCCTTACAAATGGGAAAAAACATTTTGAGAAACAATACAAGATTCCTTAAGTTTATGATTAGAAAAATAAAGTAAAAATGAACATAACCAAAGGCTATGATCTAAAATGTAGCATCCTACTGAGGGAAGCAACTCAGCTATTGTTACTTTTACAGTCTTAGAACATTACATGCCTCTGAGTATTTCTATTGCCTCTCCTCAGGATATATCTCCTTAATCAACCATAACAGAAACATCTAATGTATATTGAAATTTTTCATTGTGCTGCATTGAATTTTTATGTGAAAAACTTTCAAACACATACCGAGTTGCAGTATATTTTTAAAAATCATTTTACATATTTAATATGTGTATATTTGAGTAATAACTAATTATTTAAATATCAAGCCAAGAGACTACAAGCAACATTAAAAACTGGAAGCTAAAATGGCTTAAAAAGACTCAAGTTTAAATATTGTAATTAGAAAATTAAAGTTTAAATAATTTATGTAAGTACTTTCCTTTTTCAGAAATAATGGGAGTGTAGTCATATTACTTTTATAAAAATTATACATAATCTTATCTCAATGTTTTGATTTCACCTCAACATTTAGTGAATAATAAGAAAGTTCAGGTTTCACACTCCTATTAGAGGTTGCTCTTGTAGAATTAGAAAAAAATAGAGTAATTACCTACATAAAGTCATTTAAAAATAAGGAGGAAACATTCTCACATTGAGGATGGCTATGCAAGACATAAGGCACAGGAAGTACTAAGTGACTGAAAGAACAAAGTTATACAGGGAGAATAATCTTTAAAGGTAAACCACATAGGGTCTTGCAAGGATGGCTTTAGGGTTGGGACCTGGGCATCTGCAGATGCCTAGGAAAAATGCCCAGTATTATTAGCAGTGTCTAACACACTGAGGGAAAAACAAGCTCCTGTCACCAGGGCAGAATAATATGGTATCTGAAGAGACAGTAACAGAAATGCATGTTGCAGAGTTTCCACAAGATGACAGGCCATGAAGGGATCCTAATCCAAGAGACTGTAGTTACACGTAGGAATGGTTCTCTTGAGTTATATCTTTTCAACAGCATGTTAGAAGCAAGAAACATAAGGAAGGTTGTGTCATGATGGCAGAGCATAGAATAAAGACTCCGTCATTGTCATATGCTTAGGACTTGGCATGCCGGAATGCCCACTATATTAAATGAAGGTCTGGGTTGGACAGGGTCTGTCTTAAGGGGTTGTGGAATTTTGTGTTTATGAAAGAATGGAATTTTACTATGTGCTCTTTGTGTATCTGTATCTCTCTGGCCTTTCTAAGTAAGGGAAATATCTTTAAAACTGTGGGATGGCAATTGAGCAAGGACAATTTATGTTCATAATAATAAAATGTAGAAAGAAAAAGGAGAAAGATAAAAAGACCAGCTCACGCCACTAACTCACAAGGGCTATGTACCAGAGATATCAGCATGTGACATTTTAATTGTCTTTGACAATTCTCTGAAATTAAACATTTACTGTTGATGTGTCTCTGAGGATAACAAAATTTCTCCAGTAATGATGATTAACATAGAAAACATATTTCACATCATTAGCATTCATTTAATAACCACTCAGCCTCTACTTTCTTTGTGACTATAAAAAGACAAAGAAAACTCAGTCCAGTAAAGTATCTGGGTGCAGTGGCTCCTGATGACCGGGTTAGGTCCAGCTTTAGGTAAACCTTTTCTGTAAGGTTTGCAAGCAATTGTATGAACAGCATTCTTTTATTTTTTGGCTCTTCTTTTCTCCTCACGTTCTCTCCTAATTCTATTGTCCTTTGTCCTTCTACCCTAACTTCTTCTTTCCAATTATTGCCTTTGAATTTGAGTATTCTGAGAAAGTCATGTGTCTGATGAGCTACTCATTGTTTTAAAAGAATGGGAGAGCAATGTACCTCTTAAAACAAAGGATAAGGGACTGGGTAAGGGAAGTAAGTAAGCTGTGTAGTATGACCAGTTACCATAAAAAATATGGTCGTGTCTTTCTCCTAACTGTACTCTACCTTTAATTACCCAATACAGGGTAGAATCAGCTCTCAGAGGATTATCTTGTCCACACCTCTCACACTTCCTAAATGAAGGGATTTGTGGGAGAGATTTAGATATTTATGCACAATTTCCCATTGTTTTTAAGAAATGAGAAATTCTCAGCCCTTAATGAGAAATCATTTCAGTTTGGGAAAAGGTCAAGGCTCACATTTACCCTGTGCCATCCCTGCCCCTGTGACTAATGGGCATCAGAGAAATCACACTCTACAGGGCTACAGGGAGGGCAAGGATGCGAGAACTCCACCCAGTCATGTTAAGCCATGGTTGGAAAAGAATGATGCCACCTGCTCTTACTTCAGGACCCTTGGTTGAATTTAGGCTGGACACTGGAAATTTCCAAACTTTAATTGTGATTAAAAGACCTAAAGAGTGAGATCCACATATTTTGAAAAGTATCAATGGTAATGTCTGACAATGTGGAGTTGTTTAGTGAAAACTGGTAAGTCTTTACCCTGTGCGTAATGTCCTATATGCTGGCAGATTATTGAGCCATAGTGCCTTTGGTCTTGTATGGTACCAGGATCAGATTACCAAATGGCTGGCATCACCACCAACATAGACTCCCAGCTGTCAGCATATTGTGCTGCTGTACTATGTATGCCAATTGCAGGACACAGAGTGACTTTGCCCTGGGATTCAAAGACAAGGAAGTACTCAGAGAAAACGGCATTTAAATCAGTTCTAAAAAATTTAGGAAAAAAAAAAATAAAGTCCATGAATAAACGTAGTGTTGATTGTTTTGTTTGATTTTTTTTTTTTAGAAAATAAGAGGTCTGTGGAATCGTGTGTGTGTGTGTGTGTGTGTGTGTGTGGCATGTGTGCACACCTGTGATGCTCACAAACACACATGTGTGCATGTGCTGGGGTGTGGGTAAGGTGATCTTACTATGTATCCCTTGATGGCATAGAACTGACAAAAATCCACCTGCCATCTACCGTCATAGGGCAGAGATTGGAAATGTGAACAACTATGTTTGACTTGAGATGATATTTCTGTGACAGGTTGAACTCTGACTTGTGGAAATTAGAGGTTACTGAATTAGGAATGGGGGAACAATAATCCTGTGTAGAATAGAATGGACTGGAAGACAGCATATTCCTCCCTCAGTCTCTTAGTTCTGGGTTTACAGATATTTCCCACCATGTATAGCTTTTGAGTTTGTGTTTTATAAAATAAGTTGTACAAATGACCAATTGGAATATTTTGCATGAAATATAATTCCCATCTCAGGTGATCTATCCCAAAAGAACATCATTTAGCATTAGTCACTGTGCTAGAATAAAGCCAACAGAGAAACTAAATGAAAGGTATAAATGTCACCTCCCATTAGAAACCACAATGCTTCTTACGCATTAGGATGAAACTAGGATATTCTATCCAAGTAAAACACAAACATTATTTGTGGGCACACAGCTGAGTGTCATATTTACATTTTGCCTCTTATTTATCACTATGTTCGGAGTTTACTTCCATATAACTTTTGTCTTAGGCCCTACGTCAACAAGTTTAATATTTTAGACTCTTCTCAACAGTAATAATAAAATATTCAACACATAGAAGAAAAGTTATGTTACTGTAGCTACGGAAGATATGTAAATAGAACAATAGTGTGCAATGTCTAAATTTGCCAAGAGCAAACACAGAGGCTGGCTCCTAGGGATGGCTGCTTGGACTGCTTTTCTGCGGTTTTTAAATGCTCCAGATTTTAGTGCCTGCATGTGCATTGTGTTCCATGCTGGGGTGGTTTTAGGCTTTGCCTCTCTGGCTCCAATTCCATTTTATTACACTCCAACAAAGGGCCTTGTTACAGAGTATAGGAAAGAGGAAGGAAGGGAGGAGGAAGAGAGAGAGAGAGAGATCTCAAGACTTCAGTGCTTAACTCCTACAACTAAACAGTGTTGAATAATTTATTGTCTACTATTGAAAACCTACTTCCAAGCTTCTTAAGCAGTGGATGCCAAACATCAAAAATGAATAACAAAACCCAAGTCATTTTTATCACCACTTTATTGTTCCTATGTGACACATTTTCTGGGCAATTTATTGTTTTCCTACTTTTGTCCAACCTAATAAAAGACTTGGATACTTTGTTTCTATCTAAACAATTCAGTAGCAACTGTGGGGATAATGAAAAAGATGATTTATAATCTATTTAGATAATTTCTTGCAGCAGGCTGAGAATTGTCTCATATGTCTCAGCTTAATGCAAAATAATATAATTTACAAACTCTTGGCACTGGAGTGGAATTAAAAGGACCCATGCAAAGCTCTGTTTTAGATCCAGGTGAGGAAATGCCTAACTTGGTCTAATGAAGATGTTTTGTATGTAGTGTTTCAAGAAATATTTTAGAATCTTTTGCATGAATACACGAATACCAGCAAGACTAGAAAACTGATTATCTCGCAAGAAAAACAATTTTGGGAGCAACATGCAAAATGATGACAAACTGAAACAAAACAAGGGTTGTCACTGTCATTAATTTCTTTCCTTAAAATATATCACAGTGGTTCACTTGTATTTCCCACTATTGCCTTTTGCTCACATTTCCCTATTGAAAATTTATCAGTGACATCAGTGTTAGTCAGTTTTCGTTCCTGGAATAAAATACCTGATATAGTCATCTTACAGTCTTTCTTTTGTCTGTTGGTTTCAGAGCACCAGTACATAATCAGTTGTATGTATTGTTTTGTTGTCATTACTGGGTCTATTTTAGGAACACATGCTAGCATAATGCTTCTCCTTTCATATTGGTCAGGATACCAATACATGCATATTAGCCCAAAATTACAGAATACCCATGATATTCCCTACAGAATGTAAGACGTTTAACAAAAGGAAGGCCCAAGTGAGGGTGTTTCAATCTCTCTTAGAAGGGGGAATATAATAATCAAGGGAGGCAGAGAGGGGGAAGGACTGGAAGAGGAGAGAGGGTAGACAGAAGGAAGGTGAGTGCTAGCTATGGGGGAGAATAGGAGAAAAGTCCAGAAGGTCAGGAGAATGAATGGAAATATGCAGCTTCGGGAGAGGGAGTGTAGGGATCCTCTAGAAAGTCCAAAAGACCTGAAACATGAGAGACTCCCAGGACTCAATGTGGGTGACCTTAGCCAAAATGTCCAATAGTAGGGAAAGGAAGCCTACAGAGACCACCTCCAGTAGATATACAGGACCACAAGAGGAGGGACAGGGTTACTAACCTACCATCAAAATTTCTGACCCAGAATTGTTCCTTGCCAGGCCCTCTGGCAGGTAGGGATGAGGGGAGCTGGTTCTTGTCCACTCAGCTGGGGCTGAGCAGGATGGCGACTGTTGGAGACCCAGGTCCCCTCCTTGGTACCACAGAGAAACCACACTGAGTCTGGAGACACATCAAAGCAGGATCTCGGTTTATTGCATCAGCCTCATGCTTGTTTACAAAAGGTGCAGGGGACTGGGATCTCAGACTGCTGTGAGATGACTTGTAGGATGGGGTATAGGATTGGGGGTGGCAATAATTTTTTCCTGTCAGCAGTAACTGGGTAGAAGGAATTTTAAGTAGGTTGTACTGAGTCACTCCTATGCAGAAGTGATCAGTACAAGACAGGTCTATAAACTTGAGTCAGGCTCAGCAAGCTGCATTAGGCCGCACGTCTGAATCCTGTAAGGTATAATAGAGCCCAACAGTTTCTTTCTAAAAGAAATTCAGTGACAATAATGGAGCAAAGAATAAAGAAAAAGCTGTCTCATGACTGCCCCAACTTGGGAATCCCTCTCAAGGATGGGCACCAAGCCTGACACTATTACTGATGCTATGTTGTGCTGACTGAGACAAATGCAGATAAATACAGCCAAACACTAGACTGAGTTCAGAGACTCATATGGTTGAATCAATGGGAGGATTGGAGAAGTTGAAGGCAAGCCAACTCCATAGGAAAGCCAACAACTTCAGCTAATTCAGACCTTCAAGAACTCCCAGAGACTGAGCTAAAGATCATAAAGGGGCTGCTACTAGCTCCCTGTCTTAGCTTTGGTTTTACTACTGTGAACTTATACAATGACCAAGTCAACTCTAATATGGACAACATTTAATTGGGGCTGCCTTACAGGTTCAGAATTTCAGTCCAGTGTCATCAAGGCAGGAGCATGGCAGCATCCAGGCAGACATGGTGCAGGAGGAGCTGAGAGTTCTATATCTTCATCTGAAGGCTGCTAGCAGAATATTGGCATCCCGGCAGATAAAATGGAGGTCTTAAATTTCACACCCACAGTGACACACCTTTTCTAAGAAGGCCACACCTCCCAATAGTGCTTCGTCCAGAGCCAAGTACATAGAAACCATCGCAGTTACTTAGCACATATGTAGGTGAGGACTGCCATATCTGGCCTCAGATGAAAAAGATGAACCCAATCCTGTAGAGAATTAAAGCCCCAGAGAAGAGAGATGCAGGGTTTGGCATATATGGAGCAAAAGCCACTAGGAGCAAATTTCATTGAGCAAGGAGGAGTGCAGAAAGAACTCACTCATTCTGGGTAAAAATGAAGCACCAAACTTTATTATTCAGAGAAAGAAAGTATTTTACTTCTGAAAATAAGGAAAAGTCCCTAAATAAAAATAATAATAATAAAAAAAAACAAATAAGCAACAACATCAAAAAAAAAAACAAAACAAAAAACAAAACCAAAACAACATAGTACACTTCATTGCTTTAAGAGAAAAGACTCAGCTTGCTGTTGATGACAGAAAAAGCCATGTTTGTTTGTTTGTTTGTTGATTGTTGAATGAGAGAAGCTTGTCTCTTACTGTCATCATTCTTAATGTTTATATTTTCTCAGGAGAATAAACTGCAGGATTTCCAATCATCTTTATATTCCAAAACTTCATTCTAAATAAAATAAGGAGTTTCAGCAAGAATATTTACATGTGTTTCTATTAAGACTAGTATCTAAAAATCATTTATTATCTGTCACTAGCTCTACAGGTTTATTGTGAGTTTAAAGCATTCTTATGTCCTAAGTTAGAACAGTTTTGTCAAGAGGGAACTTATCCTCCTTGTGTCTCATTAGTTTTGAGGTTTTGTATAGATAAATCCAGTCAATGTTTTATCTTCTGTTCTTGTACTTACAATAAATTGTCCATTACTAATTTATAACCTTTAGTTATCAGATAATGGTTTCACAGCTAACCTGAAAAGAATGTTTTCCCTGATTGTAAATTTGTTCCAAGCCTGCTTTCTATCCCAGTACAATTAGCTGTGACACATAAAGGTAAACAGAAATCTAATTTCGGTTTTTATACTATAGAAGTTTCAAAATTACTTGTATAAATTTAAGAATTCTATAGAATTATTATTAGGAATTATGAAATCATCAATTTTTCTATATAGCATTACTACAATATAGCACTTACTCATTAATCTGCAGAAGATCTACCCAATGGGGTGGGCTAATTCCAAGAAATCATTATGCTATTTCATAATGACAGGAATGGGACATCAACAATAGGAATCAATCCTGCAGTGAGATCTCTGAAGGCCCAGTGGTTCAGAGTTCACACAATGCAGCCATACAACATGATGAACAATCTCCAGAAAGTCACTTGTTTTACTCAGTCTTTCCTAAATAGCTCCTGACATATGGCTTTGATTTATGAGGATATCTAAATATGTTTAGGCATTAGAAATATATTTTTTAGACCAGTAATGCTGGCTTACTTTTTATCCTAATTCCCTGGGCTCACTAGTCACTGGTTCCTGTTTGCGGAAGTGGCATTGATTCTCTTGGACTAGGCCTTACATCAAAACAGACATTGGTTGGTTTCACCCACAAATTCTCTACCACCATTGTTTTAGCACATTTTTTCAGGGAGGATAGTTTCTAGGTCACAGGTTGGTGCCCACATTTCCTTCTTGGTAGCCTACAAAGTTCTTTCCAATACCAAAGAAACCAATGTAGGAGTGAGGGTAATGTGTAGGTACCACTTGACTTCTTCAGGTTCAATGAGATGTGTGGGTGTTGTACCTAGCAATGGAGCCCCACTGTCATTTTGTGGAGAAGAGCCTTTTGTCTCAGAAACAGCTTATTTTATTTGGGAATTTCCATGGGACCCTCTTGGCCATCTACAGAATGTCTCCAACCACTGAAAGCTTCCTGACTACAGGAGATGACCAGGTGGGACTCTGTATACCCCATTACCAGCAGTCCTCATTAGGATCACCTCCTTAGATTTCAGAAAGTTTCCACTGCACTGGGGTTTCTAACGTCCCACAAAATGCTTCCAATTTCAGCCGTCTCCCCTTAGGCTTTTCATTCCTAGCCCCTAACTCATCTGTATCACCACTCCCATCACCATCTGTCCTGATATGCCTATAACATTTATTCTATTCTCCTTCCACAGAGTTCCCTGCATCCCTCCTGGCCCCCTTGTGTTTATCTAAACTCTTTGGATCTCCAGATTGTAACTTAGTTAGCATTTACTTAACAGCTAATATTTCCTTCAAACTGATTAGATACTATATTTCTCTTTCTGTCTCTCTGTTACCTTGCCCAGCAATGATTCTTTTTTTCTAGTTACATCCATTAGTCTGTAAATTTTATGATGTCATCTTTTTACCTCCATTGTATAAATTCACCACATTTTCTTTTTTTTTTTTTAAACGATTTTATTTTTCAAAACAAAGATAGATGTAAAGATTTTAAATATTTTTTCCTTAAAATTATACATTTTTGTCAGTACTGTTTTTTAAGACATTAAAATAAATTTTACATAAAACCATGTGAATATGTTTTTTAGTCTGTACTTGATTTTTTTCAAGGGCTTGACAGTATGCATTGAAAACGTACTAGTTGCAATAAGCGTAAAGTACATGCAAAACAAAACGCAACATGGAAATAGTCAAAGTCTTCTTGTCTTGTGAATATATGTATAGTTTTTGTTTTCTTTATTTCTTGGACTTCATACAGTCTGTGAGTTGTTTCTGGGGGAGTGCAAGCCTTTGGGGTTAGCATCCCACTATCAGTGACTGCATATTAAGTCTGTTCTTTTGTGACTGGCTTATCTCACTCAGGATGATCTTCTCTAGATGCAGCCATTTTCTTAAGAATTTGGTTAAGTCATTGTTTCTGGTGGCTGAGTAGTATTCCATTGTGTATATGTACCACAATTTTTGTATCCATTCGTCTTCCGAAGGACATCTGGGTTCCTTCCAGCTTCTGGCTATTATGAAGAGAGCCGCTATGAACATTGTGGTGCATATATCTTTGTTGAGTATTAAAGTGTCTCTGGGGTATATGCCCAGAAGTGGAATAGCTGGGTCTTCAGGTAGTACTATATCCAATTTTCTGAGGTATCGCCAGACCGATTTCCAGAGTGGTTGTATTAGCTTGCAACCCCACCAACAGTGGAGAAGTGTTCCTATTTCTCCGCAGCCTCGCCAGCATCTGCTGTCATCTGAGTTTTGGATCTTGGCCAATCTGACTGGAGTGAGGTGGAATCTTAGGGTTGATTTGATTTGCATTTCCCTGATGGCTAAGGATGTCCAGCACTTCCTCAGATGTTTTTCGGCCATTCGGAGTTCATCAACTGAAAAAGATTTGTTTAGCTCTGTACCCCATTTTTTAATAGGGTTATTTGATTCTCTGGTGTCGAGCTTTTTGAGTTCCTTGTACACCTTAGATATTAGGCCTCTATCTGATGTGGTGTTGGTAAAGATCTTTTCCCATTCTGTTGGTTGCCGTTTTGTTTTCATGACGATGTCCTTAGCCTTACAGAAACTTTGCAATCTCATAAAGTCCCATTTGTTAATCTTTGACCTTAGAGCTTGAGCCATTGGTGTTTTGTTTAGGAAATTTTCTCCTGTGCCTATGTGTTCTAAGGTTTTCCCTACTTTCTCATCTAATAATTCCAGTGTATCAGGTTTAATGTGGAGATCTTTAATCCACTTACACTTGAGCTTTGTACAAGGAGATAAGAACGGGTCTATTTTCATTCTTTTGCATGTTGAGTGCCAGTTGGACCAGCACCATTTGTTGAATAGGCTGTCCTTTTTCCATTGAATGTTTACTGCTCCTTTGTCAAAAATCAGGTGACCATATACATGAGGGCTCATTTCTGAATCTTCTATTCTATTCCATTGATCCACTTGCCTATTTCTGTACCAGTACCATGCAGTTTTCAGCACAATTGCCTTGTAATATAGCTTGAGGTCAGGGATAGTGATTCCCGCTGATGTTTTTTTTGTTGTTGAGGATGGTTTTCGCTATTCTAGGTCTTTTGTTATTCCAGATGAAATTGCACATTGATCTTTCCAATTCCATGAAGAACTGGGTTGGAATTTTGATGGGGATTGCATTGAATCTGTAGATTGCTTTTGGTAGGATGGCCATTTTTAAGATGTTGATCTTTCCAATCCATGAGCATGGGAGATCTTTCCATTTTCTGAGATCCTCCTCAATTTCTTTCTTCAGAGGTTTGAAGTTCTTGTCATACAGGTCCTTCACTTCCTTAGTTAGAGTCACACCAAGGTATTTCATAGCTTTTGTAACTATTGTGAAGGGTACCTTTTCCCCAATTTCTTTCTCCACATGTTTGTTTTTTGAGTATAGGAATGCTACTGATTTGTTTGAGTTAATTTTGTATCCGGCCACTTTGCTGAACTTGTTTATCAGCTGTAGGAGTTCTCTGGTGGAATTTTTGGGGTCACTCAAGTACACTATCATGTCATCGGCAAAGAGTGATGTTTTTATCTCTTCCTTTCCGATTTGTATCCCCTTGATCTCCTTTTGCTGTCTAATTGCTCCAGCCAGGACTTCCAGTACTATGTTGAATAGGTAGGGAGAGAGTGGGCAGCCTTGTCGAGTCCCTGATTTTAGTGGGATTGCTTCAAGTTTTTTGCCATTAAGTTTGATGTTGGCTGTTGGTTTGCTGTATATTGCTTTTATTATGTTTAAATATGGGCCTTGGATTCCTGTTCTTTCCAGGACTTTTAACATGAAGGGGTGTTGGATTTTGTGGAATGCTTTCTCAGCGTCTAGTGAGATGACCATGTGATTTTGGTCTTTAAGTTTGTTTATATGGTGGATTACATTGATGGATTTCCTTATGTTAAACCATCCCTGCATACCAGGGATGAAGCCTACTTGGTCATGATGAATGATGGTTTTGATGTGTTCTTGGATTCGGTTTGCAAGGATTTTGTTGAGTATTTTTGCATCAATGTTCATAAGTGAGATTGGTCTGAAGTTCTCTTTCCTTGTAGGGTCTTTGTGTGGCTTAGGTACAAGGGTTATTGTAGCCTCAAAAAATGAGTTGGGTAATATTCCATCTGATTCTATCTTTTGGAATAGCTTGGTGAATATTGGTGTTATATCCCCAATAAATGTCTGATAAAATTCTGCACTGAACCCGTCTGGACCTGGGCTTTTTTTGGTTGGGAGGCTTTTGATGACTTCTTCTATTTCTTTAGGTGTTATAGGGTTATTTAGATGGTTTACTTGGTCCTGGTTCAACTTTGGTACCTTGTATCTGTCTAGGAATTCGTCCATTTCCTCCAGATTTTCCAATTTTGTGGAGTATAAGTTTTTGTAGTAGGATCTGATGATTTCTTGAATTTCCTTAGTTTCAGTTGTTATGTCACCACTTACCTTTCTGATTTTGTTAATTTGGATACTCTCTCTTTGCCCTTTAGTTAGTCTGGCTAGGGGTTTATCAATCTTGTTGATTTTCTCAAAGAACCAACTCTTTGTTTTGTTGATTTTTTCAATGGTTTTTGTTGTTTCTATTTGGTCTATTTCTGCCCTAATTTTGATTATTTCTTGCCGTCTACTCTTTTGGGGTAAATCTGCTTCCTTTTGTTCTAGGGCTTTTAGTTGTGCTGTCAGGTTGCTGATGTGAGCTCTCTCCAGTTTCTTCTTGGAAGCACTTAGAGCAATGAGTTTTCCTCTCAATACTGCTTTCATTGCATCCCATAGGTTTGGGTATGTTGTGTTTTCGTTTTCGTTGAATTCTAGAAAATCCTTAATTTCTTTCTTTATTTCTTCTTTGACCCTGCTATCCTTTAGCAGAGTGTTGTTTAGTTTCCATGTGTATGTGGGCATTTTGTTGTCTTTGTTGTTGTTAAAGACCAGCCGTAGACCATGGTGATCTGAGAGGATGCATGGGAGTATTTCAATCTTCTTATATTGATGAAGGCTCGTTCTGTGTCCAATTATGTGGTCAATTTTCGAGAAGGTGCCATGGGGTGGTTAGAAGAAGGTGTATTCTTTTACTTTAGGATAGTATGTTCTGTATATATCTATTAATTCTAGTTGGTTCAAAGTCTCTGCTAGTTTTGCAGTGTCCTTGTTCAGTTTTTGTTTCTCTGATCTGTCCATTGGTGAGAGTGGGGTGTTAAAGTCTCCCACTATTATTGTGTGTGGTGAAATGTATTTTTTTGAGCTTTAGTAGAGTTTCTTTTATGAATGTGGGTGATTTTTTATTTGGAGCATATATGTTAAGGATTGAGAGTTCCTCCTGACAGATTTCCCCGGTAATGAGTAAAAAGTGTCCTTCTTTATCTTTTTTGATAACTTTTGGTTGGAAATTTACTTTATTCGATATTAGAATAGCCACTCCAGCTTTCTTCTTGGAGCTGTTTGCTTGGAAGTTTTTTTCCCAGCCTTTTACTGTGAGATAGTGTCTGTCTCTGTCTCTGAGATGAGTTTCCTGTATGCAGCAAAAGGCTGGATTTTGTTTATGTATCCAGTCTGATAGTCTGTGTCTCTTTATTGAGGAGTTGAGCCCATTTATGTTAATAGATATCAAGGAATAATTGTTTCTGTATCCTGCCATTTTTGCTTTTTTGGGTTGAGTTGTGTCCGTGTTTTTTTTTCTTTTTTTAGTTTTCTTGTTTAGGAGTTTTCTTGTTTTTACTAGGCTGTATTTTCCCTCCTTGTATTGGGTTTTCCACCTGTAATTCGTTGTAGTGCTGGGTTTGTGGTCATATATTGTGTGAATTTTGATTTGTCTTGAAATATCTTTGTCTCTCCATCGATGGTGATTGATAGTTTTGCTGGGTATAGCAGCTTGGGCTGGCACTTTTGCTCTCTTAAGGAGTGCATGATGTCTGTCCAGGCTCTTCTAGCTTTCATAGTCTCTGCTGAGAAATCGGGTGTGAGTCTGATTGGTCTGCCTTTATAAGTTACCTGACCTTTTTCCCTTACTGCTTTTAGTATTCTTTCTTTACTTTGGGCACTTGATGTTTTTACTATTATGTGTCGGGAGGTATTTCTTTTCTGGTCCAACCTATTTGGAGTTCTGAAGGCTTCTTTTATGCTCGTGGTCATCTCATTCTTGAGGGTAGGGAAGTTTTCTTCTATGATTTTGTTGAAGATATTTACTGTGCCTCTTAGTTGATACTCTTCTCCCTCTTCTATTCCTATTATCCTTAGGTTCGGTCTTCTCATTGTGTCTTGTATTTCCTGGACATTCTGGGTTAGGAGCTTTTTGTTTTTTTACATCTTCTCTGGCTGTTTTGTCTATGTTTGCAATGTTGTCTTCTGCCCCCGAGATTCTCTCCTCGATCTCTTGTAATCTGTTGGAAATGCTTGCTTCTGTGACTCCTGATTTCTTTTTTTGGTGTTCTGACTCTAGGGTTATCTCTTTTAGCGCTTTTTTTATTGTGTCAATTTCTGTTTTAATTTCCCTCTTCCATTCCTTTATTTCCTCGGTTCTGTTTTCGTCTCGTTCTTTGAGTTCTTTGAGTGTTTTTCTTGTTTCTTCTTTAAAAGCTTCTGAATCTTTTTGCTTTTCCTCCCTTTCTTGTTTAAGTAACTCTATCAGCGTCTTGAGGCATGTTTTCAGGTCTGTGTCTTCTTTCTCTGGAGTGTTTGGAATTCCTATGTTTGCTACTATCGGAGAGCTGGGTTCTGGTGTTGCTAGATTGTCTTGGTTTCCTTGGGATATACTCTTTCTCTTTCCTCTTGCCATTTTGTTGTCAGTGATATGTTCTTGCCTTTCCCTTGTATCTGGTCTGTGTCCCTGGTACACTTTCCGTGTGCACTCCTCAGAGATCTCTCTACTCCCCAGCAGCCCAGGTTCCGGGTGGCAGCTGGACCAGGCTCTGCTCTGCGTACTGAAGTCACCTCCGGGTGGGAACAGATGTTCCTAAGATTTGTTCCTGGACACAGTAGCTCAGCCTGTACGAGCCGCCTTTCCGGCTGGCGGTTGGGCCAGGCTCTGCTCTGCGACCTGAAGTCGTCTCCGGGTGGGAACAGAAGTTCCTAAGATCTGTTCACGGTTACTGGATCGGGGAGGACAGGGCAGGTCAGGGCAGGGGGTGCCCTTTCCGTGTGCACTCCGCAGAGGTCCCTCTGCTCCCCCGCAGCCTAGGTCTCCCACTCACCAGTTGCTCAGCCTGTACGAGCCGCCTTTCTGCCCACATTTTCTTTTTATTCCTTTTCTATTGAAATTTCTTTTCATTTACGTTTTAGATGTTATCTCTTTCCCACAATCCCATCCCCACCTCCCCCTTGCACTGCCTTCATGAAGGTGCTCCCTCTCCCAACCACCCTCTCCCACCTCAGTACCCTTTCATTCCCCTACACTGGATAAAGAGCCTTCTCTGGACCAAAGGCTTCTCCTACCATTGATGTCAGATAATGCTATCCTCTGCTGCATATGTACCTCGGGCCATGGGTCTTTCCATGCAAACTCATTGGTTGGTGTTTTAGTCCTTGGGAGCTGTGGTTGTTTGGATACTACTGTTCTGTTTAGGGACAGGTAGGTTATTTCCAGTTTCTGGTTATAATGAATAACACCTTATTGAGCATAGTTGAGCCAGTGTTCTTGTGTTAGAATGTCTTTTTTGTATATGGACAATAGTGGTATACTTGAATCTTGAAGTAGATTGATACCTGGTTTTCTGAGGAATCACCAAATTGATTTTCATAATAGCTGTATAAGTTTGAGCTGGTATCAGATCAGCAATGGAGGAGTGTTCCCTTTCCTCCATTTACATTCTACCGAGCATAAGCATTGATTCTTGTGTTATTGATCTTAGCCATTTTAACACATGTAAGATGGAATCAATATCAAAGTAATTTTGATTTGCATTTTCCTAATGGCTAAGGATGTTGAACATTTCTTTAAGTATTTCTCAGTCACGTGGGATTCCTCTATTGAGATTCGGCAATGTAGATTTGTGGAAAAATTTTAATTGGATTTTTTATGTATATCTATTCTCTTTAATTCTTTATATTTTGGATATCAGTAGTTTATCAGCTGTGCAGTGTGGGAAAAATTTCCCCCACTCTGTAGGGTCCATTTTGTCCAACAGACAACATCATTTGTCTTAGAGAATCCTTTCAGTTTCAAAGAATCCCGTTATTAATTGTTGATCTTAGTTCCTGTGCTACAAGTGTTCTGTTCAGGAAGTTGTCCTGTTCTAGTCTCCATTTTATATTCTATCAGGTTTAGTGTATCTGGATTTAAGTTTATGTTTTTGATTCACTTAAACTTCAGATTTGTGATAAATTATAAACATTATTTTTTGCACTGTTTTACAAATTTTCCATGCTTTTTCTTTCTAACATTGTTGATTTAAGAAATCTTTCTCTGGCTTTTATTTAGTTTAAGTAAGGGTTTGGCTATCTGTTAATTTTCTCAAAGAATCAACTCTTTGTTTCATTGATTGCTTAAATTCCTCTATTAATTTCTGTTTTATAGATTTCAAGCCTCACTTCAATGATTTCTTACCACCTATTCCTTTTGTTTAGCACCTTTTAATATGCTGTTAAATTGGTAATATGCTATCCTTTCAGTTCTTGTTTGTTTGTTTGTTTTTATGTAGGTTCTTAGTATAATGCTTTGTTTTCTAGTGTGTAATGAACTTCCTTAGGTTGAAGTTTTTCCTTTATCACCATTTATTTGTGTAGCTGATAAGGATTTGTAGTAGATATTGTTGAATTTGGCCTTATTATTCAATATCTCATTTCTCCATCTATGAAAATTTTGCTGAGTATAGTAGTCTGAGCTGACATCTGTGGTCCCTCAGAGTCCTCATTACATCTAAGCTCTTCTGGCTTTTAAAGTTTTCATTCAGAATTTAGGTATAATTTCAATAAGTTTGCCTGTCCTTATATGTTACTTGGTCTTTGTCCCTCAAAGCTTTTATATTCTCTTTTTAAATTATTTTTATTATTTAATGATGAGGGATTTTTTTCTGGTACTATATATTTGATGCTCTGTATGTTTGTTTTACCTTT
Organism: Micromys minutus; assembly: GCF_963924665.1. Lineage (NCBI taxonomy): Eukaryota > Metazoa > Chordata > Mammalia > Rodentia > Muridae > Micromys > Micromys minutus. The sequence continues at coordinate 30,412,636 of NC_137983.1, read as the reverse complement.
TGTAGACAGCTCATTACTTAGCTTAGAAACTATTCTATTAGGATAGAAATTTTTCTTTTATAATTTTGTTAAAAAAATTTTGTGGTCTTTGAGCTGGGCTTCTTCTCCTTCCCCTATACATATTCTTATAATGGATCTTCCCATAGCCTTCCATATTTTCTAGTTCTTGTTTCATGAAATTTTTAGACTTAACATTATATTTTACCAATATATTCATTTCTTCTGTCATATCTTCAATGCCAGAATTTCTCTATTCCATCTCTTGCATACTGTTGGTGAAATTTGCCTCTAGATTTGTTTAAATTCTTAAAATTTTCATTTCTAGAATTCCTTCCTTTGTTTTAATTTATTCTATTTTCAATTTTATGCCTTGAAATTTTTTACTTATTTCATTACACTGTTTATTTGTGTTTTCCAGGATTTACTTAAGTGATTCGATAATTTTCTCCTTAAGAACATTCATCATATTCATAAAGGTGTTTTATATCATTTAATGTACTTCAGCTACACTAAAATTATTTAGAGCCTGCTGTGGTGGTATAACTGGGGTCTAGTGGGAACATTTTCCAGGTTGTTGTTGACTGTGTGTTGATACTTCATCTTAGCATCTGGGGTTGAGATGATTAGTACTCTAAGTGCTCACTTCTGGATTTCTCTCTGATAGATGGGTGTTTTGCTTCTTGGATTCCTATCTGGATACTAGCTAGACACTTGTTACTAGCTACACAGTGACTAGTTTGTAGCTAGACAGTTCTACTAGGCTCAACTTGATCTTCTGCTCTCTGTGGATACTAGGCATGTGCATCGTAATGTACACTCATGCATTCATTAAATTAAAAATAATCTTGAAAAATTCTCAATATGAAAATGAGGATCAAGCTATGTGAAATGGAGATTATATACTATACTGAACTGACCTATGTATGAATTAAATTTATTATTATTTATGACACTTAGCAGATTTCTAAATAATTTCTTTCATTTTATGAAATAGTAGATGGCCACAAATTAGTACTTTTATGTGATTAAAGTGTCTATGCATGGTGAGTGTGGAGGGGTGTCTGTGTGGTGTTGTGATTTTGTCAAATTGACACAAACTAGTGTCATCTGGGAAGATTGAATATCAACTGGGGAATTACCTTCATTAGATTAGCCTGTTGGTTTATCTGTAGGCATTATTATTATTATTATTATTATTATTATTATTATTATTATTATTATTATTAATTGGTGTGAAAGGTCCTATCATACTGGATGTTGCCAACCCTGAGCAAGTGGTCCTGGGTTATATAAGAAAGCAAATAAAACAAGCCATTTAGATGTCATGGAGAGGAAGCCCATAAGATATATTCTTCTAGTTTTCTGCCGTTGGTTCCTGTCTCAATTTCCCCCTATAAAAGACAATGATTCAGATTTGTAAGGCAAATAAATCTTTCCCTGACCCACATTTGTGTTTGGTTAGTATTTTTTCCCAACTAGAAAAAACAAACTGGAACAGGTATCCTCATCACTCACATGGTTCCTTCTCCGCTAAGAGAGGGTCAAAGTCTTTATTCTATGTACAGTGAAGGTTTTGTTTGTTATTGGTTAGTTTGGTTTGATTTTCTCTTTTAACAGTCTGTTTTTGCAGAGTTGTAACAAACTTCAACCCAGTGATAGAAACACAGCCATGCCTGTGAAAATTATGAGTGTTTATGTAGGTGTTGGAATCTGAAATTTAGTTGTCAGTCTTGTGTAGCAAATGGCTGAACCATTTCTCCATCTGAAGGTAATTTAAAAGTATTATTTCTTTTTTATTCTTGTAACATTTTATGCTTGACCATATCCAAGACCCAGTTTCCCATTCTCTTCAGGCTTCTCTCATCACATCTCCTTCACAACTTCTTCTCTCCTCTTTACTCCTCTCCTCTCCTCTCTTCTCCTCTCCTCCCCTCCCCTCCCCTTCCATCTTCTCTTCAAATTTAGAATCTATATTCAAATTACTGATACTCAAATACACATTGATTTGGTGCCCTCCACTGGAGTCTGTATAACCTACCAGTGGTTACATTTTAGCCAAATGCAAGTGTTTGGCTCATATACATAAACTTTAAACTAAGAATAGTTTCTCCAAGATTTTTGGGTTAATATCCACATATCAGTAAGTGCATTCCATGTGGGTTCTTTTGTTTTTGAGTTACCTCTCCCAGGATGATATTTTCTAGTTTCATCCATTTGCCTAATAATTTCATGAAGTCATTGTTTTTAATAGCTTAGTAGTTCTCCATTTTGTAAATGTACCATATTTTCTGTATCCATTTCTCTGTTGAAGGATATCTCAATTGTTTCTTATTCTGGCTATTATAAATAAGGCTGCTATAAATAAAGTGGAGCATGTGACCTTGCTATATGTTGGAACATTTTTTATAGGTTTATGGCCAGGAGTGGTATAGGTGGGTCTTCAAGTATACTATGTTAGATTTTTGAGGAACCATCAGACAGCAATTCATGGACCACATGAAGCTCAGTTAGAATGAAGACCAAAGTGTGAATGCTTTTCAGTTCTTCATAGAAGGGGGAACAAAATATTGATAGGAGGAAATACAGAGATGAATTGTGAAGCAGAGGCTAAAGGAAAGGCCATCTAGAGACTGCCTCATCTGGGGATCCATCCCATATACAATCACCAAACCCAGACAATATTGCAGATGGCAAGATATGCATGCTGAAAGGAGCCTGATATAGGTATCTCCTGAGAGGCTCTGACAAATACAGAGATGTATGCTTGCAGCCAACCATTGGACTGAAAACAGGGTCCCCTATGGAGAAGTTATAGAAAGGACAGAAAGAGCTGAAGGGGTTTACAACCTCATAGAAAAAACAATAACAACCAACGAGACTCCCCCAGAGCTCCCAGGGGCTAAACTATCAATCAAAGTATACACATGGAGGTACCCATGGCTCCAAGAGCATATGTAGCAGAGAATGTCATTATCGGGCATCGATGCGAAAAGAGGCCTTTGGACTTGTAAAGGCTTGATGCCTCAGTGTAGGGAAAAGCCATGATGAGAAGGCGAGAGAGAGTTGGTGTGTATTTCTGAATAAGATTACTGATAATTTTTCTCTTCACCCTTAGGATACTGTGTACATTCTTCTAGCACTGTCAAAACTAGATATCAAAAAAAAAATGTTTCCAGAGTATTTCCTGTCTTATTTCTTTAAATAATACATTCAAGGTGCTTGATAGTTTTACATTAGTGTTTTGTCATGTCTATTTTCAATAAAGACCCAATAGAGTTGGAAAGAACCCACCTTCTCTTGTGGAATGGAATGATGAGGCAAACAAGGGAGGAATATCCAAAATGACAAGTTTAGGAAAAAGATTTATGAAATCCCAAATTTTATACTGAGCACAAATTTTGGAAAGGAGATGTCTAGCATGGCTGAGAAAAATTCTCTTCCATGACGCTTTGAGCTATTAAACAAAAACTAAGTGCCAAGTATGAGATTCTTGGAACTTCTGTTCATATGCAGTAATTGTTAGATTAGCTGGACCATAGCCTGTAAGTCTGCTGGGTGATCTTTCCAAACAATACTTACATCCTGAATAATTTTATTTAAATCCTGATGATGTCTTTGTAATCATGCTAACATTTTCCCACCTAATCACTTTTTAATAAAATAGTAATAAATCCCCTTTATATATCACATTATTTATAACATGTAATGCAATATATATATATACATACTCATATGTATGCATATTCACATAAATGTGCGTGTACTTGGATTTGTATATGTAAATATACATATTCACTTCATATGTTCTGTTATTCTAGAGACCCTTGACTAATACATATGTATGGACATCCAGCTATCTCAAGACTAAAGATTAAAAATCCTTTCTTCCTTTCACTATATATGTTTAGCACCTATTGAAAAATAGGTGAGCATAATTGCAGCATACTGCATTTTTAAATTCCTCTTCTCTGTCATTTGACACCTCTAGGTTGGTTATATAATTATTGTGAATAATTTTATAAAAATTATTGACATGCAAGGAATTTATAGGATATCTCAGCCTAGAGTATTTGGGGAAATGCTTAGGGGTGGAACAATGGGTTATATAATAACCATTGTTTTAGTTTTATGAGTGCATTCTCTTTTCATATTGGCTCCCATTGGTGAAGACTGATGGCACATTTGTCTTTGCTTGTAAAGTTCATTGATTGAACCAAATTTTCAGTGGTGAAATGACTAAATAAAAAGCTGCCATAGAAATCCTTTGTTCAAAATCCTCCAATGACTTCTCTTCTCAGAATGAAAGGCAAGGTCCTTATGATGGTTTGCTATAGCACCCATGTTTCATAACTACTTCTAGATTTGTGACTTGAGTTTTCTTCAGTCTTTTCTCTACTCTGCTATGGTTATTTTCTTTCTGTTGATGGAACACCTCAGAGGCACTCCCCTATAAAAATTACATGGAGCAACTTATTCTGTAAGGACCATGTCTTAGTTTGCATGAGACAGCTGTTATACTATAATGGCTAGATCTAGATGAGATGCTAGTCAATGTGCACAAAACCTACACAGGTTTAAGACAGATGGCATCGCTACATTGAAAGGGGGAAGTGCACATGTGAGGTTGGTAGGTCCTACTGCTAACCAAGAAGCTATCTTCAAATGATACCCACTGACAAAAGGAAAAATCAGTTTTCTCTAATGGAATCCAAAGGGAGGCTCCATGATCAGGAGTAGTTGACCAACACAAAGCAAACTCAATTGTATTTTGTGTTTAATTATTCTTTCATTGTGCTTTGTTTTGGCTTTTTATTTGTCTTGTTAGTCCTTTGCTTATTTGTTTTGGCATTTTATTGTGGGGATTTTGTGTTTTGTTTTTATGATATTCAAAGAGAAAAAAATGTACATAGCATTGGGTGGCTGGACCTGTTTGAGGTGGGAAGGATGCATGAAGCATTGGGTGAGAGGAAAAACATCCTCATTATATTTATAAAATTGTGATTAAAAAAAATAAACAAAAATCCCCACTTTCTCACAGAAATATTTTCTTAATATAAATTATCAGTTCATGTGACTACTAATGATTTTTGTTCTATTTAGCATATGAGGACTTACACATAATATATATATATATACATACACACATATATGTGTGTGTACATAAATTATGAAAAATTTTATACTTAGAAAATATACATTATAAATATATTATTTGTTTTTCATTTAGCCTCTCCCAAAATGGCAATTTTTTATTTTAAAACACTAATCAGAAACTAGCACTCCTTATGTATTCTTTTATTATGTAATACCATATTCTCGGTGGTTTCAATCAGTTTCTGGCCTATTTTTCTTAACATTCTTAAAAATTAATTCTTTAGTTGGTATATCAAATTACAGGTCCCTTAAGTTTCTGTATTTTATGACTTTCTTACTATAAATAATATGTGCATAATTTGTCATGCATTTCAGAAACTCTTAATTTTGTCTTCAAGATGGAATGTGTTTATGATAAAATACTTAGCAAGTTCCTCAGAGATGACCAGGACAAAATGCTGTTAGGCTTGTTCGCACAGGAATGCTTTCAAGTCAGTCTCCTGTGATCAGTCCTCTGAGGCTATTATATCCTTCACAGAGGAAAGAATTGTTGATCTCCCCATGTGTATCAGACTTTTAGGAAAAATATCATTTTTCTAAACTATGCCCCACAGATAGAGTCACAGAAATGTGTGACAAAGTAAAAGACTTTATGAATAATGAAAATATGAATACAAATATGCAAAAGCGTCCAGTACAGTTTTGTTGATGGAAAGATACTGGAGAAGAGAAGTTCATATACTATTGCTTTATGACGGGTGAGACTTTTAACATAAAAAGCATTTATTTAAACATTAAATTATATTCTATATTTTATTCAATATGGTGTTCTGCACAAGTGTAAAATATGTATTTTTCACTTCTTTTCTTTGCTAAGAGGGGTTGCATTATTTATTTTACTCGCAGATGCACTTAACTGGCATTTCCTTTATTACTAATCCTTAGAGAAGGAAATAATGTATTCTTATTAAATTGTTTCCTTTAACAAGATGTGATGTGTATTGGAAAACTAATGTCTTTAAAAGTTTGGAAAATTAAAAACAGGATGGATCATTTGAAAATCTCTACAGAGGCCTATAAATACTGTTTTTACTTAGATAATCTAGGAAACGCTGCTTCTGCATTTTATTGCCTTAAAGGGAGAAAATACAAAGAAATAAAATCAGTAAGTATATCACTGAACAGAAAGTCAATAGAATTAATCCTAAATTTAAGTTAAAGTTACCCAAATGAACACATTGTAGAAACTATTCCACATTCTTGTCTCCCATGTGCTGTTTCTCCTTCTATCCTGACTTGAATATAAAATATAGTTTAAGAACCTCATCAACTTTTCAGTAAATTATGTTGTTGTAGATTGTAAGATGATTCTGCCAAATGTTAGTATTCTCACAACCCACAATTTGTTTGGAAGCTCCAGAGAAAGATGGACCCAGTAGCAGTAAAATATAAATGTTAGTTTTCTGTGGTCAATATAAGAATCTGTTTCTGTTAGTCCATAGTGTATTGTTAAGATATATGTATCCCAGAACCAGTAACATAAGTAGGTTGAATCTTAAAAATAGGGTTTCTATTGCTTTTTGAAACACTAGGGCCAAAACTAAGCTGGAGAGGGAAGGATTTATTTAGGTTAAACTTTCAAATCTTTGTTCACCACTGAAGGCAGTCAGGACAGGAATCTGGAGGCGGGAGCTGATACAGAGATCATGAAGTTGTGCTCATCACTATTAATCCTTTTGGCCTTATCAGTCTATATTCTTATATAATCCAAAACCACCAGTATAACAGTGACACTGCCCACAATGGGTGTAGCCCTCTAACAACATAAAATCACTTAGTAAGAAAACACCCTATACGGTTGCTGATACTCCAATCTTATGAAATCAATTCCTCAATTGATGTTCTCTACTCTCTGATGACTCTAGATTGTGTCAAGTTGTTATAAAAACTAGCTACAATGTGTTAGATTTACTTATAGCTTTTTTTTTAATTCTGTGCACTGATTTTTCTAGTGACTGAAACAGTTTGAAATACTAACAACAAAGAATGAAGATTTCTATTCCCACACAGTCCCTCCCCCCAATGTATTGTCAGTTGTTTGATTGGACTTTGCTATTCTGAGGAGGCTATGATTAAATCTCAACGTTATTTTGCCTTGAATTTTCTTTATTTTTTATTTTTATTTTTATAGGGGTGGTGAACATTATGACTGAGGTATACTGATCCTTGTCATAGTCACAAAGAACTCAGTAGATGCTGGATCATCCATGTTTATTGCTGCTTTATTTCCTATAGATAATAAATGGAAACAGCATAAATTTCCTTCAGCTGATGATAGAATAATGAAGATATGGTGTCTCTACCCAATGGAATTCTATTTACGTGCACAGAAAACCAAAGCAATGAACTTTGCAAGTAAATGGATGGAATCAAAAAGAGTATATGAAGTACTCTAGAAAGAGAGGTGTTGCGTGTTCTTTCTCATTGGAGTCTCTGAGCTCCAATCCTTTAGGTGTATGCAAATATTCTGGTATTGCTGCAGACCAAGGAAGTGAAAAAGGACCATGAGCAGGGTAGGAGACTTTAACAATAGTGACAGAAGTAACAATGTACAAGTAATCTAATCTGGGAAAATAAGGGGAAGACTCCTATTAGGGAAAGGAGAGGGAGTTAGTATAGAATACAGGACGTAAAATAACAGTAAAGATGGCTGTAAACTATATCAGATCATACTATTATCTATCTACCTAAAGTTTTTAAACAAACTATAGTATATATAAGCTCATGTATGAAAATATTTAACAAAATCCCATGCACCAGGTTTCAGAAGCCTTCCTTTGATCAGTTGAACAGGGTTGTTCAAGAGAATCTGAAGACATTAGAGACTATTACTGTTGATGTTGGATGTCCTCTAATGTGGAAAGTGAGTCTTTGCTGCTAAAGACGCTATTCATTTCAGACATGGGGCCCTGACTTGGAACTGACATGATTGGCCCTTCCCTGAGAACTACCTTTTATTGAACCATAAATTTCCATTAAATCTTTCAAAGAAAGAAAACAACCTAACCAGCTATACCCAAGAACCATAACTATTAGTGTGGCTGATTAACATTAAGGGTACAGTAGTGCATGTATGCCTTCATGGTAACCAACAGATCTCTCAGTGGACTAAGAGTTGTACAATTAGATGGATACCATCCCTTGTACTGGAAACCTAGCCAAATGCTTACTTACTACTAATAAAACCATGGGTCTTGTAGGAGAACCCACAGCTACTATTTTACCAAACCATTCTATTTCATAGCAATATTTGAAATATATATCTTTATACTTGCAGATATACTTCTCATCAAGGATGTTTTTTTTGCAACAGATGGAGACCACTTAGAAAACTACAACCAATTATAAAACAGATTTGGGGTACCTTGTAGTGTGCCTAGATCTGCAAAATATTTTTCTTGTACCTTATGTTCAGAGAACACTGCAGAAAGATTGTAAGAACCAGATGAACAGGGAACTTGATGTGAAATTATGTACCTAGAAATGCCAGAAAACACACAGCTCAATAACAAACTATATGTATAATCTTAGATTCAAATACAGTTTCTTGAGGCAAATGGGCCAAGTACCTTATTTGAGTACAAGTCCTGAACTTTCACAGTATCCTCTCGTTCTTCAGGGAGGAACCTGTGGTTTTACAGGTTCTGCAGTGCGCTTCTATTTTCCTTTTTCAATGGTTTAAGTGAAGTATCCAGACTCTTACCAATGTGGATAGGTATCTTGGGATACTTATGTTCTCTCTATCAAAGAGTTTCTCATTAGCACACAGAGTGGGATCCAGAAGGTTCAAGTATTCATATGTCCTTAAAAATATACTGGAAAGCAAGAGACAAGAGGAAATAGCTACTCAAGCAATGGAGAGGACACGGGAACAGAAACTGCCAGAGGACAATGAGTTTTGGAACACGTGGATCATAGATCCTGTGACTGACAAAATGTAAGTTAACAGTTAGAGGTTATGAAAAAAGAACAAACACAAGTGTGATAAAATGCCCAGCAATGAAGTGCAGTTAGAAGGGGAGCCTGGACAGAATGGTTAAATGAAAAGGTACAGCTAAGTAGGACATGCCCAACAGTGGGGAGAGGGAACCTATAGAGTGTACCTCCAGTAGAAATACAGGGCATCAAGTGGAGGGATGGGGTTGCCATCCCACAGTCAAAAACTCTGACCCAGTAATGTTCCTGTCTAAAAGAACTGCAGGGACAAAAATAGAGAAGAGGTTAAGGGAAAGGAGGGTCCAGCAACATGCCCAAATTGAAATTAAAGGCCTGACACTATTAATGGTGCTATGGTGTACTTACAGACAGGAACCTAGAATGGCTGCCCTCTGAGAGGCTGAGAAGACAAGACAGCTGACCAAGACACAGATACTGTAACACAATGTATTTTTTATCACATTTTCCCCTTTTCCAATTCCTTTCTTTAAACAGATAAAGGTAAAAAATGAAAATTATTAAAACAGAAATTTTGGATGAAAAAACAAAGCAGAAAGTAGTGCAGAAGAAAACAGAAAGAAAGCAGATAAATTTTATCTTATTGAGATATTAGGTGGTAATGTTTTGAAAAAAGTCATACTTGTAAATTTTTAAAATAATCAAAATATTTATCACATTTTCTCTTAATTTCATCCCCAAATATAAACCTCCTCTGTAAAATACTTAAAAATTAAAATTTTATTCTTCTACCTAAAAATGGCATTATTTTTGTTACCTTAATTATCCAAAATATGACAACTGAAACATGTGTGTTTGAAAAATAAAGAAGCTTACAAAGTAAATTAGTGTGAATGTTTTCATTTATTTATTCCTTAAGGATTGCCATTTTAGAATTCATTCTTACTGCACTACAGAAAAGATGTTATCACACACACAAACACACACACACACACACACATACACACACACACACACACACACACACACACGCACACCCACACACACCAATGACATTCTTAGAATGATTTCTTTGTCCACTAGAAAGCATTGAGGTTGCTTTATGGTCTAAGTCTCTTTGCAATCATATCATTTTCTCTACACAAACATCCACTCACAGTTCATTGTTAGTAATGGAAGTATAGTATGCTGTCCATAGAACTGACATTCACAAACAAACTTGGAAGCCTCCTTAGGTTCTGATACCTCTTAAAACCATCCTCCATGCTCACTTATATCTGCTTTAATTATGTTTCCAGAAAAATAAAACAGATTATTATAAGATTAGTTTATTTCAGCTTAGTATTCTTTCTCTATCTATTTTTACTGCTCTTTTATTCTTCCAATTTTATGCTGGAGATGATGCTTTCCCATGTTGAGCCATGAGATAAACCACCCAAGTCTGCTGGGTAATCTTTTAAAACAACACTTACATCCTGAATAATTTTATTTAAATCCTGATGATGTCTTTTATAATCAGGCTAACATTTTTTCACCTAATTATTTTTTAATAAAATAATAATTGTTGTGGACAGTGTTACATTTATTTAATGGACATAGCCAAACTTATATTTAATTGGCAGGTACATATGAGTTAATTATAATGAAAATAAGATTGAACATAAGAAGACATATGTAATGAGGATGTGAATAAATAAATCATTTGTACCAAAATCTTAATTATCATAGTCATTCAAAATGCTTATTAAATGCATGGTTGATATATAATAACACTTAATCCTTATTACTTAAGACAAGTTAGTATTATCTTTTATAAATAACTCTATCCTTATAGTTCTAAGCTGCAAATTAAACAAACAAACTAGCCATTTTTTTGTTATAACTGCAAATGGAGACATTATGCTTATACAAAGTGTATTAACTCATCTGAATCTTCAAGAAGTCTACGAAGTAAATATTTCTACTATGAACATTTTAAAGAAAAAACTAATATAGTCTCACGTGTAATATGTGGTTTCATTCCAACCTTCATTTGCATCTCTTTTAACTCAAAAATTCACTTTGTAATCCTCACTTCATTGTGTCCCACATGGATACCCATTTTTATGACTTTGAAAAGATACATGTTTTACATACATATTTTCTCACCATTCCTCTTTCAATTCTTATATTTCTCTTGATGCAGAAAAAATTAATCAAGTAAGTTATGAAGCAAACAAACACTTAGCTCAGTACTATGAGTTGGGGATAGAGCTGTGATTTAGATGGTAAAACACACACACACACACACACACACACACACACACACACACACACACATGTTTTGTAAGCATGAAACAAGCCTGTGATAATTTTTACTTCAGGTAGATTATCTACATGTGCCTTCCTGGAAATTAGCCTTTCTGTTAGCAGTAAATCAATTATTTTATTCTCTTGAATACAGAACATTTGCTAATGTGTGGAAGATAAATGGCCAAAGGATCCAGGGCCCCTGCTGCATTGCAGATGAAATAAAATTACTTTAGACAGAGTAGGCAAAAGGAGCCCTAGAAGACTACAAGGTAAAACATATTGTTAGATTTCATGAGATCCTAAATTTAATGAATGTGAATAAGCTGGGGCACAAGAGTAGCAGGCAGCACAGCATAGCCTATGGCTATCAGACATTTCCTGTTCCAAGAATAGCTCTGTGGGAAGAAGGAAAATAATGAAGGTAAATGTGTTTAGGGAGAGAGAAAAACAGCTTACTTTTGCTTGCTGTTGGACATCATAACTTGTCTTCTTTTGTTGGCCTTTTGATCTCTTTTTTATCTGTTTATCATTATTTTGTTATCAATTCTAACTTTAATTTTCTAGGCTTGTTGTCCCAAATATCTCCATAATACATAATACTACAGTCATATGATGCAAAGTTAATGACAAAAATTATGCTACAAATACTGAGACAGGTGTTCTACCAAAGCAAAGAAATGTTAATGAAACATGGCATGTGCGTGTATCAGGCTTATAAGATAATAGAAAATTCTGTTTCTGAACCCGAATAGTGACCATAAACATGTTCATGACTCTTGTATTATACGCATTCTATGTGGGAACTTTCTGAGAAATGCTAATAGAAACATATCTTTACAAATCCACCTTTCATCCAGCCTGCCATCAAGTTACTAGTGTGTTTTGTTATCAGTCATAACAATGTTTTCAAGTGGATTTGTCCCATTCAAAATTAATTTGCCTTTCAGAAAAAATTGTTCTCTTTAATCAATGTAACTAAGTTTTAGACTCCATGATACTTCATATTTTACTTTTGGCTCAATCATGCCTTTGATTCAGAACTGTGAATATATGTGTAAGATGTGCTATTTAGCCCTAAGGTCATTTACTGAAAAACGGCAAGAAATTGAAAACCACACTCTTCCTCAGACAAAGAATAATGTTGAAAATAACATGTAGTTATAGATAGATGAAAACAAAAAAATAAATCTGATTTTGACTTTGTTTGCTATTCTGAGTCAATAGGGCCTTACAACAATTCCCTCCCTTGTGAGACTCCCATAAATATAAACTATGAAAAAAATTCTCTTTTGATTCCATGTTTTCTGTGGTATTCAATAAACAGAAAGAATGACATTTGTTGAGAGGCTCATTCAAATCAGATAAGATGAAATTTCTTCTATGGAAATCAGACCCACTGTCTTTTGTATTATACTGGGTCTCTACATAGGTTAAAATGAACAATATGTATAAAGTCAATATTTAATAAAAAGGAAATTTATTTTTAGCAATCCAGGAAACCTAGTAAGTGTGATTTTCATATGGTAGATGTAATCCATGTGCAAGTCAATTTAATATAATATGCAACCTGTTTTATATAACCCATGCACATCATGATAGTTGTAATTTAATGTAAATCTGTGTGAATCATTTATGACAATTAACCTACTACCTAATAAAGAAAATTGCTTGGATTTCAAAACCTTCTTCTACAACAACATTCCAGGCATCAATTTAGTAGGATGATAAAGATGTCACTCATAGCATATCAGTGAATGAACAAAAACACGTGACGTAAGGTCCAGTAGAAAAGTGAAGCTCAGTGTCATGTGGTCGTACTGAACATATACTCTTCTTGCTTATATGAGCACAGACGTTCATGCCATCCAAAGGCTATTTAAAGTAGAATATAAGTTACATTTCAAACTATAAGCGCAATGTGGCTCCATTTGTGAGGTACCTCATTTCACTAGAAGCTTTTGCTGTGCCTGTGGACATTGTCAACATCAATCTACTTCTGTAACAGTGCAGAGGCAGCTGACAGAGGCTTTCTCCACACTCTGGGAATAAGCTCACTGCTGATCCTTAGACTACATAATACAAAGCACAATGACTATGGCTGAGAAGTGTTGACTTGATGCAGTGGAAGTTTTAAGGTATCACAGAAAAAGCTAAGTCCTGTTCTGGAAGAATCAGTAAATATATGTGTGGGGAAGTTACCAGCAGCAATGCACATGACCCAGTGGCATCTACTTGCTCTATGACAGATTTCATAAAAGAGGAAAAACAACATTAAATGACCTTGGTAATGTGATCATAATGCCTATTCATTTTCCATGACTTTTTCCTTTGATAGAAAATGTCTTCATTTATATGATAAAGAAGGCCTGCTCTTTGCTGTGACTGGAGCATTTGCCAATTCTCTGTTCAAGTGCTTTTAACTCCTGATTAATTGGCAATTGGACAAAATTACACTTTCATTTTCTCTCTAGGCTGACTGAGTCAATTTAAGACAAGCGTCCTCAGAAACAGAACATTAGTTGAAAGAAAAACAAAAGTGCTTTATGTGATATGAGTTTTTTCTCTACATAAATGTAACCATGAAAAGGTAACACAGAGGCACCAACAGTTTGTCTTGCAGTTTTCTCACAATTCATGGAAAGAGGCAGAAAATGCTTCTGCATGTAGGATGGACACCAGAAGGCTTGGGCATGGCCACTACCTGCTGCTGGCATCTCTTGTCCAGTTGACTAGACAGGGGAACCTGTGCCCTTTATAGCTTTTTGCTTCTTGCCCATCTGGTAAAGTCACAGAGAAAATAAACGATTTTATATGGTATAGCCATAATCAATTTTTTTAGATAATACACAATGAAATGTATTTGTCTAAACCTGTACCATGTCTTTAGTCTCTGTATTTTTACTTATACAGATCTAAATTGCCTATCAATGTTTAAAGGTTATTTAACCTTTAATGCTTTGATTTTAAGCACAGGTTTTTTTTTACTGTACATTTCATATAACCAATGGCTCAATTAAATATATATATATATATATATAGTTTATAATATACTATATTGTTCAAATTTTATCTGTAGCATAGTCTACATATGTCTAAAATTACTTACTTGGATCTTACTTAAATTATATTTTATAGATTTAAAAGGACATGGCTGTTCTTTGTGCTTTGCCATATTTATCTGATCATATGAATGCACTATTATTTCTTTTCTAATAAACAACTTTATTTTAGAAACAGAGATAAATGTACAGGTTTTAAAAAGCATTTTTGCATAAAACTATATGAATACATTTTTGTCAGGACTTGATTGTTTTTAAAGGTTTGATAGTATGCATTGAAATCTTACTAGTTACAATGAGCATAAAGTACATGTCAAACAAAATGTAACATGGAAATAGTCTGTTATTTCTTTTAGGTCTCCTTTTAAAATAGAATTCCACAAGTCTGCAAAGCTCTGACTACTGCAGTATACTATGATTAACAAAGAAACTCAAACCTGACCAACATGCTGAGGACAAATATTAGTAGAGTCCTCAGCCACACAGCTAGACATTTTATGACCTCTTGCTTCTAGATTCAAGGACACTGTAGAAGATGGAGCAAACATATCATAAGAGCCAGAATCAGGGAGAACCGGAGAGAAACATAATTTGTTGGACATAACGGAACCATATAGCCAGGTTGCTGCTTGTTCACAGATACAAGGTCAAACTACTCAACACTGTACCATGGATCAGGGAGGTCCTTACATTATCCTCTCCTACCTAAGAAACTATTACCATCTAGCGGTTCTGAAGTAGAGAGAGTCCACTTTCTTTAAGGCCACTGATTGACCATGCTACAGTATATGTATACACAACCACGAGAATATAGCAGCAAACATTTAATTTAGTGAAATCTTTTTTCTAACAAACAAAAATTTAAAGGAGGTGGGGTAGGCTAAATATGAGAAGACTTATAACAATGAGTGTGTGATAAATCTGTTAAAAATCAGATTGTATGTAATTATCAAAGAATTATATTGAAAATGCACTGGATTCAACCTTTGAAATATGCAGATTAGGTTATTAAGAGATGTTATTCTACTAGAGGTGAACACAATGAGTTCCCTCTTCCATCTGTTGGGCATTCCATCTGAAGTCCCTCCCTTTGAGTCCTGGGAGTCTCTTACCACCCCACCCCAGGTCTCTGGGGCTTTCTTGGGGGTTTCCCTCACCTTCATTGTTATCCTTCGGGACTTCTCTCCTGTCTTTACTATACCTGATCATGTTGCTCCTCTCCCCCTCCCCTTTCCCTCTCCCACACAGCTTCCTCCCTCCCTCTGCCACCTGTTAATTACTTTACTCCCTCCCAAGTGTGATTGAAACATCCTCACTTGGTCCCTTCTGTTTTTTAACCTTCTTGAGTTTTGTGCATTGTATCCTGTGTTTTATGTACTTTTGTTGGTTAATTTCCACTTATTAGTGATAAGGTTGCCATCCTATAGTCAAAATTTCTGACCATATATATATATATATAACTCCAGGAACGTAATGGAGAAAAGACTGAAGAACTAATGGTCCATTGACCAGCCCAACTTGGGATTCATCTCAAAGGGAGGCTCCAAGGCCTAATATTATTACTGATGCTATGATGTGCTGATAGACAGAAATCTAGCATGGCTTCCCCATGGCTTCCCCTTGAGAGGTGTAACAAGCAGCTAACTAAAATAGGTACAGATACACCCAACCATTTGACTGAAGACGGGGACACCTGTGACTGCAATAGGGAAAGGCTGGGAGAAGCTGAGGAAGAGGGCAACCCTATAGGCAAACCAGTAGTCTCAACTAATCTGGGTCCTTGAGATCTCTCATACACTGATCCACCAACCCGGCAGCATACACTAGCTGGTCCAAAACCCTAACATAGCTAACAGAGGACTGCCTCATCTTCCCTCAGTGGGAGAAGAAGAGTCTAACCCTGGGGAGACATGAGGCTCCAGGGAGTGGGGTGACTCAACAAAAAGTGACATCCTCTTGGAGATAGGAGAGGAGGAATGGGATGAGCAACTGTGGGAGGGTGGACCAGAAGAGGGGCAATGACTGGTCTGTAAAAAATATGTATATAGATAAAGAGAGAGGGGGTGGGGGAATGTCTTTCTAGACTTACTCTTTCCAGCAGCTTGCTGGGACCCATGTTCTGGTGTTGATTACAGAAAATTTAAAAGTATTTCCTCTCTTTGTCTTGGAAAAATTTCTTCAACTATTTTTAATAGAATACTAGTGTTTTTGGTAAATTATTATTTCATGGAGTATAATTCTGTTCCTTGCTTCAGTCCAAGAACTGGAGTTTTATATCTACTAAAATCCACAAAGAATTACTCTGGTGCTTCTACTAAGACCTTGCTGGTTCCCATGTATCATTTACTTATGTTTAGTTGCACAAGATTCCCACAACATTGGATATATAAGCATCCTGACCTGGAGAAGAGAGAACTGGAAGTTTGACCAATATCTGAGTATTGTGTGTATATTTATATATCTATGTTGATGGGAGAGAGGTGGGAGATTTTTCTGACTGGCATAATCACTAGTGAGGTGCCTATTGCCCTATTAACTAGATGACTTTCATACTTCAGCAAGCAAAACAAATGACACTCATTGGGGCATCACCGGAGAAAAAGAGAAACATAAAATTAGCATCATGTCTGGACAGGAAGAAAGAATTTAGTACAGGTAAAGTAGAACAGGGTAATTATGGATTACAGAGTATATGATACAGATATATATATATTATAAACATGTATAATATGGCAACAGACCCCTTGTTTTTGTTAGGGTTTACTGCTGTGAATAAACTATGACCAAGGCAACTTTTATAAGAAGATGATTTAGGGCTGGAGAGATGGCTCAGTGGTTAAGAGCTCTGACTGCTCTTCCAGAGGTCCTGAGTTCAAATCCCAGCAACCACATGATGGCATACAACCATCTGTAATGAGATCTGATGACCTCTTATGGTGTGTCTAGACAGTATACTCATTTGTAATGAATAAATAAATCTTAAAAAAAAGATGATGATGATTTAATTGGGGATGGCTCAGAGATTCAGTCCATTATATCATGGTGGCAACATGAAGGCTGGCAATGGCTCAGGAGAAGCTGACAGTTCTAGATCTTCATCTGAAGGCTTCTAGGAAAAGACTGGCTACCAGGCAGCTAGGAAGAGAGTATTAAAACCCATGCCTACAATGACACACCTACTCCAACAGGGCCATGACTGCTAGTAGTGCCTCTCCCTGGGTCAAGCATATACAAACCATCATATCCCTTATTACATATAAATAAAATATGCAAATAAAACAAGAATTTGAAATAAACATTCCAGTAGGAGTTATTCTAGAGAACCATATGTCATTACCAACTCTAATGAGCTGGTCATGAACTCATGTGTGCCACAACTATATCCTATGTAGCATCTTTTAAGTATAATAATATTTTTCTCAAATATTATTCAGCACATTCAGTAGAGATTAGACTCTGAGAGTCACAAGTGGACCCCTTATACAAAGAATGCAGCTTTTCCTATGCTGCCCTTCTCCACAGCACATGTGAAGAACATTACAACAAATTCCCAACATGACAGAAGAAAACCAGGTGCAAATCAATATGCATAGCAGTAACTAGTATAGTGTATTTTAAAATTCATAGTGAATTTGGATTCTGCCAGCAAGGTGTGATGATTAAGGTTAGGGGAAAATAATGGATACTGAATATTCAGAAGTGTATCTATTTCAGCCACAAAAATAACAGAGGAATAATCAAAAATATTCCAATGGATAATAAATCTTAGCAGTAAAATCAGAGTATTTCTGAAGCAAGTAAAGAGGTTGAAACCTCTGTATCTAGCTTGTCCTGTTGCCATTTCTTTTCCATTGTATTCTGGAACAAGCTTCTTAAAGTCACGGACAGGATCCAATGTGGGGTTCTATAAGGGAACACAGGGGTCCTAAAAACACTGAAAGGTTCCTGAGTGCACAAAATACATACACAACACAGAACCAACTATGGATGAATCTAAGGTGTGCATGTGTGATTAGTGAATTTTACACTTTCTGACCTCATTGCAGCCTTGATGCTCAGCACATAGCCTGCGGACTTTATGCTTTATATGATGTCCGGTCGCACAAAATGAGTGAATACTCTCTTAAACAACTCAGTTCAGAATTAAGGATGTCACATGTGAAGAGTGGAGTGTAATTACTGTACATGAACATTTTCAATTCATGTAAAAGCATTTCTCATTATAAAAAACTGAAGACTTCAATATTTTCTTATCATTGACACTTATATATAAGTATCAAATTCTTGAACTGTGTTTTATTTTAAAAAATGATGTTTGAGTTGCAAACTTGAGTTTCATAAAAGAAATCTTGGATTGGAATTAGGATGGGATTTTTGAAGGCATTTAGAAATGACCTTCAGTCTACCTCTGACATTTTATAATACATGTTTTGTATTGGTGTTCTCTTTATTGATTACTATAAATCTAATACAATGATATTTAGAAAATAATGAAGATTCTGTAAGTCTGGGGTACCAAATATTTCACAAAAATTTAACTATTTTTGTAAAAGTAAACATTTCTCAGTAGTGCAATTTTTTCATCTTTAATAAATGGCAAAATTGCACACATTCCAAAGATTGATTGAATATAAATTTTCTTATAATTTGTTGTCAGTAAATCATGGCATGGTATACTTATTTTGTGTAACAATATACACAATTTGTATACATTTTATCAAAAAAACTATTGAGTGAAAAAATTTTAGAAAGCATGAGCTAGAAAAAGATATTAAATTTCACATCACTTTTTGCCAACTGTCTAAACTGCCTGATCTAAATAGGTACTTGGTAATAAATTTAATAGCTTAATGAAACAGAAAAATATATTGATTGTGATAACTTGGTCTTTTCAATTTCAATGACAATTATATTTCTAAATATGGAAATTAAAATATATATTTTATTGAATAAAATATGTCCCCATGATTACTACAAATCTAATCACTGTGCAGGGACTCACATTTTCCCTGGAACGTTATTACCAATCTTAAATTAAACCATTTCAGACCCAATGTTTTCAAAATGTTGGATACTACAAGGTAGAAGTAAGCTTTCATAGTGCAGACATTTATGCGAGGTAATGTTTTTACCTCTGAGCAACAAAATGCTACAATATTCAGTCATGAACCAACATCTATTTTTAATTAAAAACTTACCACAGCATCATAATACTCATAATAACAGATATATTGCAGTGTGTAAGTGTTATAGAGAGGTGAAAGGTATCCTGGAAGTCAGTAGTCAAGTAATATCATATTGTCACACTGTGCAGCAAACCTCACAGTAGATTTTTATTCACAGGGAAAAACATAAGAGAGTAGCTGCCTCTGTTGTAGCAAGGTGGTCATAGGGGTTTAATGTCCTGATTCCGTGGCAAGATCAGAGATTGGTAAAAATTTGTACTTACTCTTGGGCATTTTTCCTCATGTGGAGAAAAACCTGGCCACTGTGAAGTATAGAGAGGCTGTAATGACAGTTGCAGCCAATAGAAAAGTCTAGAGAATGAAGTACCTACTGCTGTTGCCCTACAGGGCTTACAGTGCATGTTTAGGATTCCCCACACAGCACTGTAAATACATGCAATAAACCTGTTTGTACCTCTCTTTTGGTTTTTATATTTAGGTTTCATTTTTAGCAGTATTTGTGGGAATCTATGATCTAATAATTACAAGCAAGGAAAAGTAATATCTTTGTTTGGTTGAAATAGCCCCAGAAATCTTTCCATATATTGTTAGTTAACATGGTGTGTACCAGTGATAGAATTCCTTCTCTGCTTGAGTAATTATATTTTAATTTGAATTGCTGAATTTAAAAAACATGAAGACTTAATTTTAGCCAAATGCTTTCTCTTTGTTTGCAATTATATAATTTCTTAATTCTATAATTCAACAGTTTATATTCATTGACTTAACATCATACTTCTTCTTCCTCCCTCCTTTTTATCTTTTCATTTGAAATTCTAAGGCAGATCATACTTTTAGTACGAACTACTTTAAACTTGACCTGGCATGTTACTATATTTATATATTCTTGAGTTTAATTTGTTAATGACTTGTATGGTAAATTTTCCCCAGTGATAATAAAATCAATTTCTAATTATTCTATTATAGCAACTTTAATTTAGTTTGCCCCTCCTCAGAATTGGCTTGTGGAATCCTTTTTCAATTTCTAGATTTAAATTAAGACTGACACTAGGTACCCTATTGCAAGTAAGGAAGAAATCATTTGCAACAAATAATTTTGTGAAGTGAGGAGAGGATTGTTTTAAATACATATCTAATCATAGTTATTCATGCTTCTATTCACTTAGACAGCTGTGTCCTTTGTTAGTTTTAATAAGTTAGATTTCTTAGTTAGGGTTTCATTTGCTATAAAGGGATACCATGAACAAGACACCTCTTCTAATGGACAACATGTAATTGGGACTGGCTTACAGGTTTAGAGGTCCAGTCCATTATCATCACGGCAGGAAGTATGGCAGCATCCAGGCAGTTATGGAACTGGAGGAGCTGAGTTCTACATGTTACTCTGAAGCAAACAGATGACAATTACTGTCTTCCAACCAGGTAAGAGGAGAGTTTCATAGCCCACCACCACAGTGGCACACTTCTTTCATGAGTTATTTGTATACCTTGGATATTAGGACTCTATCTGATGTGGGAATGCTAAAGATCCTTTCCCATTCTGTTGGTTGCCATTTTGTTTTCTTGACAGTGTCCTTAGCCTTAAAGAAACTTTGCAATCTCATTAAGTCCCACTTGTCAATCTTTGACCTGAGAGCACGAAACATCACTCTTTGCAGATGACATGGTAGTGTATTTAAGTGACCCCAAAAATTCCACCAGAGAACTTTTACAGCTGATAAACAAGTTCAGCAAAGTGGCTGGATACAAAATCAACTCAAACAATTCAGTAGCCTTCCTATACTCAAAGGACAAACATGTAGAAAAAGAAATTAGGCAAAAGATACCCTTCACAATTGTCACAAACAATATAAAATACCTTTGTGTGACTCTAACTAAGCAAGTGTATGACCTGTATGACAAGAACTTCAAACCTCTAAAGAAGGAAATCAAGGAAGATCTCAGAAAATGGAAAGATCTCCCATGCTCATGGATTAGAAGGATCAACATTTGAAAAATGGCCATCTTACCAAAAGCAATCTACAGATTCAGTGCAATCCCCATCAAAATAACAACCCAGTTCTTCATAGAGTTGGAAAGAGCAATGTGCAATTTCATCTGGAATAACAAAATATCTAAAATGGCACACTTCTTTTAATAAGGAGGCATTTACTCCAATAAAGCTACATCTCCTAATAATGTCACTCCCTGAGTCAAGCATATTTAAACCAATTTACTGGGATTTATAAAAACTGGGTTTATTACAATTTTTTTTAGGGATTGATATTCTAAGTGAATATCAGAATAGATGAAGAGATGTGAAACAATGAGAATATTTGTAGATGAGAGTGCCCAATTAAACTTTGTAAAACCATTTTAGAACACAGGAATTTTCACATTTTCCTCAAAGTTAAATAAATATATGCCCATTGTCACAGAAACTCTACTTTTTTGGTTATATTTTGGATGATTTTAAGAAAGTTTGAAAATGTGACCCTACAGATGTGTGCCAGCATTTAGAATATTCTCATTTGTAAAAGCCCCAATCAGAAAATAAACCATCTTTGAAAAATAATACCATAACTGGTCCAAAAAGGAATAAACAGTTATGATCTATTAATATACAAGGGTACTATTCAGTAACAAAAAATATTGATTCATGATTACAAGAAATGAAAAGAATTAATCTTAGAAAGTTTGTGTTAAATGAAAAATAATTTCTAAAATATCAACTCAAAACAGTAGGCATCCTATGGTTATTGGATGTCTATCAATTAGCCATACAAATGATTACAAATGACGGGTAAAATGAACATAAACTTAGATGATTAGATGTCTTTAAAGTAGCAGTCCAGGAAGAGGTAGGACTTTGGAAAGTTCTATCACACTGGCAGCAAGCAAAATTCCAATCCCAATAACAGCAAGAATAATGAACATTTAAGATAATTCACTACACAATAAGCTTTGGTTTTATAAATTTTTGTGGTGTTTTACAATAGTTTGTTAGTAATTATGTTGAAATTGTTACATTTTGAGGTATATATTTGCATGCCTGAAAACAGTAGATATGATATTCATTAAATCTTATCAATTAAAAAGTGTTTATCCTGTAGCAGAATAAATTTGGGGTCAAAAGTTTAAAGGGTGGGTTGGTATCCTTGTCGCTTCTTTGGGATTCCTGCCTGTCCACAAGAGGTGGCCTCTTCAGGTTCTATTTCATAATTGCTGTAAGTCTCAGCTAATGTCACCCCTATTGATTCAGGGAGCCTCCCCTATCCCAGCTGACCGACACATCCTCAAGCTGCCTCTCCACCCTTGCCAGCCGCAGATTTCCATTCATTCTCATGGACAACTAGCCTTCTCTGTCTCTCCCCACTTTGGATCCTGAACCCCCCAATTTTCTTTCCCATCCCCTCTCCTCCCTCCCAGTTCCCTCCCTTTATCAACCTCTTACAAATATTGTATTCCCCCTTCTACGTGAAATTCAGGAACAGAAAATGGAACAGAGACAGAAGTGATGGCCAAGCAATAACCAGTCCAACAGGAGACCCATTCCATGAAGAGGCACTAATACCTAACACTAGGCTTGCTGACAGGAGCCTAGCATAGCTCCCTTCTGAGAGGCTCTACCCAGCAGCTGACTCAGACAGATATGGAGACGCAATCGAAACACTGGCTAGAGTTTGGAGATTCTGACAGAAAAGTTGGAGGTATGTTTGAGGGTCCTGAAAGGGACAGGAATTCCACAGGAAGATAATAATATCAACTAATATAGACACAGGTTCTTTCAGAGACTGAACCACCAACCAATGAGCATAATCCCCACAGACATATGTAGGAGGGTCTTCATGTGAGTCCTGAACAACTGGAGTGAGAGCTATCCCTAAAGCTGTTGCCTGTTTGTGAAATTTGTTCTCCAACTCAGCTGAATTGTCTGCCCTGAGTAGAAGTGGGTGGGGATACTCAGTGTGGACATCCATGATCTCAGAGGAGAAGGACATAGGTAATAAGAAGAAGGAATGTGGGACCAGTGACTTTGATGAGGGACAATGATCAGGATGTAAAGTAAATAAACAAAAAATTATCTTGTGCCTAGTTCTTCGTAAATATTTTTATACTTTATGTATGATTAATAAATATATTTACATCATTTTATCCATTTTATCCATACTTCCTATCTCCAATTTGTCTTGCATAACACCCGTAATCTAACTCATGACATCTTTATTATTATTGCACATAAACATATATAACCTACTGAGTACTTTTAGTGCTGCATATATGTGCATATATATGTATATATATATATATTTTTTATATATATATATATATAATGTTAGATAGATATATAGATATATATAATCCGAGGGAAAATTGATCCTCTTTCAGCAATTAATTGCATACAGCTCTTCATCTGGGTCCAAAAATCAGGCAATTTCTCAATCCACATGCCTTGTCAAGAAATGTCATGATTGTTTAAATTTAAATACACCATTTTTATAAAACTGAATAAATGAATACAGTTTTATTTGACTGCATATGTTCTAATTTATGATTATTTTCTCCTTCAGAACTATTTCTGAATTCCACCATTAAACAGATTTTCTTCCATTTTTTTGTCATCAGCTCTCTCTACACATTGTAGTTAAACAAAGGGATTTCTGAAGATCATCCAGATGCAAACAATACACGCCCCTTTTCTCCTTCCTATATAGTCAGAGCAACAGAGAGATCATACCTCTAAAACAGGGGAATAGAGAAGCATATCAATGCGTTGTTTAAGCAAACCCTGTAGCAAACGACTCTAGGCACTGGTACCAGTCTTGCCTTAAGTCACATTTAACATACTTCTTTGGATAGATTGTGCTGGAATGAATGAGTATTATTTAACCAGCTTAGGTGCTAGGAAGATTATCCTTAAGCAACCATTGTGTTGACAGGTGGGAATATTTTCCTTGTCAAGTCTAGAAGAAACTGTCTACAAGCAGTTGTCCTAGTCCCCTGGTTCTTGTTATCTTTAAATCCTCATTGCTATGATTTTCTCCTGAGCCTTAGGTCTAAGGGTTGTATTGCAGATGTTTCAGTAGTGGTTGAGCATCCTACTTATTCTCTGTGCATTGCCCAGTTGTGGATCTCTGTGACTGCCTCCATCTGCTGCCAAAAGAAGCTGCTGATGAAAAGTGAGCACCACAATTATGTTTGGGTATAAATGTAAGAATTTAAAATAGAGTTAAAATTTATATTTGTACTATATTCTCCACCATAGTTTATAACTTCTCCAGGCACAGGTAGTTGATTTACAGTGATAGTCATGAATCTCCTCCGGTTCTGTAGGCTGGTTTGACAGCTTTTAAAAACTCCCAAGATATGTGTGCCACTATGACATAATAGGGGTATGTTGTGGTGCTGGATAAGACTAATGAATGTTTTTCTCCTGTAACAGCTTGCATAGACTCTTCTGATACTAAAATAGCCACTTGTCATAAAGAAGGTTTCTAATTCAGTTCCATGTCTATTCCTCCAAGTCCGCTGTCCAAACTGTGTGGCATCTTCAAACTCTAGGATGCAAGCTATAATGAGAGTTCACCAGTAGGCTGGGTTGGCAGGTTACCAAGCACCAATGTTCCATTGTTTCTGTGTCCCTCTGTAGCTAGGGTTACAGCCATAAGCTTCTGTGCCTGTTTTATGTGGTGTTCATAGTTGTCGATGAAAGATTTTCTCAATGATAACTTCCTTCACCCTTACAATGCTTTTTCTAAATCACAAGTAAACACTGCACACATAATTAATGTGAGTCCTTTTCAATTAATGAACCACTATTCATGAATCAGTATCTTCCCTAAAATGTTAATATTTTCAACACAGTGTAGATATGTTTGAAAAGCATAGTAAAACTAGAATACAAATGTATCTCCTGGTATCTTCTTATGAACAAAGGCTCTCTATAGAGATAAATGAATCAATGTATCAAAAATAAATGATACAAGGGCAATTGAAATGCTCAAAGACTAGTTTCCAAGACAATAAATCATATTTTAAAGTCAGCAAGAGAACAGGTCTCGGCCCCTCTGCCACCTGGGCCAGCAGTTCTCAGAGATAAAGACCTGGTGAGAAGGGGATCCGAGTTGCCAGGGGACAGAGAGATCTCTACAGAGTGCGCATTGAAATTGCGCCCCTGCCCTAACTGATCCAGGGCCCAGGAACCCAGCATTGGGGCCTATGTACCAACCCGGCAGCTTTGGGGTGCAAAACAGGGCTCGGACCATCTGCCACCTGGAGCAGCGGAGATCCAGGGACACAGACCAGGTACAAGGGAAAGGTAAGAACATATCACTGACAACAAGATGGCAAGAGGAAAGCTAAAGTGCATATCCCAAGGAAACCAAGACAACCTGGCAACACCAGTACCCAGCTCTCCCATCACAGCAAACAGCGGAATGCCAAACACTCCAGAAAAAGTAGACACAGACCTAAAATCATACCACAAGATGATGATAGAGATCTTTAAACAAGAACAAGAGGAAAAGAAAAAAGAATCAGAAGCTTTTAAAGAGAAAACAAGAAAAACACTCAAAGAACTAGAGGAAATCAGAACCAAAGAGATGAAGGAATGAAAGAAGGAATTTAAAATGGAAATTGACACAATAAAGAAAACACTAAAAGAGATAACCCTAGAGGTAGAACACCTAAAAAAGGAATCAGGAGTCACAGATGCAAGCATTTCCAATAGACTACAAGAGATGGAAGAGAGAATCTTGGGGGTCAAAGACAACATTCAAAACATAGACAAAACAGTCAGAGAAGATGCAAAACCCAAAATGCTCCTAACCCAAAATGTCCAGGAGATCCAGAAAACAATGAGAAGACCAAACCTAAGGATAATAGGAATAGAAGAGGGAGAAGACTATCAACTAAGAGGTACAGTAAATATCTTCAACAAAATTGTAGAAGAAAACTTCCCTACCCTTAAGAATGAGATGACAACGAGCATAAAAGAAGCCTTCAGAACTCCAAATAGGTTGGACCAGAAAAGAAATTCCTCCTGACACATAACAGTCAAAACACTAACTGCCCAAAGCAAAGAAAGAATACTATACTAAAAGCAGTAAGGGAAAAAGGTCAGGTAACATATAAAGGCAGACCAATCAGAATCACACTCGTTTTCTCAACAGAGACTATGAAAGCTAGAAGAGCCTGGACAGACATCTTGCAGACCCTAAGAGAGCACAAGTGCCAGCCAAATCTGCTATACCCTGCAAAACTATCAATCACCATAGATGGAGAGATGAAGATATTTCAAGACAAATCTAAATTTACACAAACACAGCACTACAACAAATTATAGGTGGAAAACCCAATACAATGAGGGGAACTACATCCTAGTAAAAACAAGAAAACTCCTAAGCTAGAAAACCAAAAGGAGAGACACAGACACAACTCAACCTACAAAAGCAATAATAGCAGGAAACAACAACCACTATTCCTTGATATCTATTAACATAAATGGACTCAACTCCCCAATAAAGAGACATAGGCTATCAGACTGGATACACAAACAAAATTCAGCATTTTGCTGCATATCTTAGTTTTTTATATTAATACACTGTCTTATTGTAATTATGATAGGCTGATATCATACTTAGTAATAGGCTTATAGGACTCCTCACTGAGGTATTTTATCCCATGCAGAATTTTCCTGCAAGTTATGTTAATATTTTCCTATGATATTTAGAATAGTCTGTTTAACTGAAATCTATATTTTGTAATTGAATTATTATTAAATATTAATTACTTCAGTCTTCTTTTATAAGACTATGTATTAGTACTGTTAACATTTTTAATATTTAATTGTCAAAATATTTCTACTTATTATTATATCTAGGTAAAATATTTGTATCTTCTTTTAAATTTTTTTATCTTCAAATATATAATTTTTTAAGTGTTGCAAAATTTTTGTCAGGATTTTTGACAATTTTATGTATGTATAAGATGAAGGCTTATTACTCTCACAGCCCTGTCTATGTACCTTGATCTTTTATTACTACCCATTTCTTATTGATCTTTCTCCCACATGCATTGTGTTCGATTATGTTTGGTTTGGTTTTGTGACCAGTTGAGTTTAATATCTATTTACTGCCTGTTTGGAACAATCCAATAAAACCTGATGGTCTCAAATAAATAAATAAATAAATAAATAAATAAATAAATAAATAAAAACGATTTGCAGAAAAAAAGAAAAGTTAATAATATTGTCTAATGAGTGATGATGATGATAATGATGATGATAATGATATGAGAAACCATTAGTTATATAGAAAACCTCTGAGCTATTTTTAACTTTTCTTTGAATATATAAAGTATCCTAAACAATATTTGTATAAAAAAAATCTATGGTGGATGCCTGTGAGCAGTTAATTTGGAACAATACTCCATTAGTGTATTGCTAAATGAATTCCACTGGCATGTAAAATAGCATGTGTAGAAATTATCTAATGTTACAAAATAATAAATAATTCCAAAATATTCAAAAATAAATAAATAAAGTCAGCAGGAACACTGTAGGGGCATGGTAGACAAGTCTCTTCCATTCAAGTACCATCTTCCATTACCACATATATCAATACATTTTAATTATCCTTCTCTTTTTATCTCATCTGTATTTACCCAGGAGTACCTTTGTACACAGGGCAACTGGCAACTTACACCACCATCTGAACACCCCCCGGGGGCTCTGTGGTATACAGAACAACAGACCCAAAAAACTGAAAGTCTTCCTGGAATTTTACTTTATACAGTGAAACAGAAACCACAGTGGATAGCTGTACTCCCACCCCCCAGAACAGCTTCACAAAGAACAACAGCTTGACTGCTCCTTTGAAGAATCAACAGTCTGAAAGCATCCAAAGAGATTTACAAGATTTACTGTAGCTGGGGCAAAAGATCAGCTGCTTCTCTGCCTCTGTGAAGACCTTCCAGTTGGAAAACCCTGGATTAGGTGGGCTACAGCCAGGGCTGCAGGCCTACTAGGGGACCTGAAGCAACCAAGGGACAAAAGAGGCAGACTCCAGATATAATCACTCAGACTATCAAACACCAGGGATAACCAAATGGTGAGAGGCATGTGCAAGACCATAAGCAACAGAAGCCAATACACTTGGGCATCATAAGAACCCAGTTCTTTCACCACAAAAAGCCCTGAGTACACCAACACACCTGAAAATCAAGAAACTGACCTAAAATCCTACCTCATGGAGATAATAGAGTTCTTATTATATTATCTTATTTATCTAGAGGATAAAAGTAATGCAGTAGAAGAAATACA
Source organism: Micromys minutus (assembly GCF_963924665.1). NCBI lineage: Eukaryota > Metazoa > Chordata > Mammalia > Rodentia > Muridae > Micromys > Micromys minutus. The sequence continues at coordinate 30,383,750 of NC_137983.1, read as the reverse complement.
GGAAAACACAGGTAAAGACATAGAAGCCCTTAAAGAGGAAACAAATTCCTTAAAGCAATACAGGAAAACACAATCAAACAGGTGAAGGAATTGCACAAAGCAATTCAAGCCCTAAAAGTAGAAATGGAAACAATAAAGAAAACACAAATGGAGAAATACCTGGTGTGGAAAGCCACGATAGCATTCGCCATCACAAGATGGCACTGACTTCCATTTCGGCAGCCTGGCCCCTCCCTGTAAACAAACTGTGTGTGCCTGTGCAAGAGTGTGTTCCCACCAAGTCTTTGCCCACCCCAGGGCATGCCAGTGAGATCATGAGTAAGCGACCAATTAGACGTGGACACGCAGCCTTGGGGACTATATAGGGAACAGCTCACGGGGCCTCGTGGTCTTCCTCTTCAAGATGCAATAAACGCTTTGCTGCAGAAGGATCCTGGTGTTCCATGTGGGTTCTTGCTGGTGAGACAGTAGTGTGGGAAAACCTGGAAGTAAAAAACCTAAGAAAGACACCAAAAAAAAAAAAATACAGATACACTAACAGAATACAAGAGATAGAAGACAGAATCTCAGGTGCAGAATATTCTTTAGAAGAAAGTGACACAACTGTCAAAGAAAATTCAAAATATAACTATTTCTAACCCAGAACATCCAGAAAATTCAGGACACAATGAAAAGACTAAGTATAAAAATAATCAGAATAGAGAAAGAAGTCTCTCAACTCAAAGGACCAATAAACAGCTTCAACAAAATCATAGAAGAAAACTTCCCCAACCTAAAGAAAGAGATGACCATAAAGGTCACGGAAGCCTATGATGCAACAGGAAAAAAAATACTTTTGTCACATAATAATAAAAACACTAAACACATTTGGGATGGAGAAGAAAGGAACCACAATGGGGAAGGAGGGATCTGGGAGGGAAATTGGTAGGGAAGGGAGGAAACATGATCTGGTATTGGGTGGAGGAAAAGGACTGAAGTCCCGAGGGCCAGCAGAAAGTATGGAAACAGGCATGCCCTGGAGGTAGAAAGTTGGGAGGACCCTCTAGAATGTACCAGAGACCTGGAAGGGGAGAGATCCTCAAGACTCATAGGGAGGAACTCTAGATAAAAAGTACTAAGTGGAGAGAGGAAACTTGTAGAGTACCATCAGCATCAAGTGAAGGATGGGGTGGCTATTCCACAGTCAAAACTCTGGCTCATCATTGTTCCTGTCTGAAAGAACTGCAGAAATGGAAATGGAGAAGAGTCTGAGGAAATGAAGGTTTAGCAAAGTGGGATCCAGGCTCAAAGTGGGATCCAACTGAAGGGAAAGGCCCAGAGGTCTCACACTATCATTGAGGCTATGAAGTGCTCACAGAAAGGGACCTATCATGACTGTCCTCAGAAAGACCCAATGAGAAACTAAAAAGGTCAGATGCAGATATTTGCACCCAACCAATGAATAGAAGCTGCTGATTCCTGTGTTTGAATGAGGGTAAACCTGGAAGAAGCTGAGGAGGAGGATGACCCTGTAGAAGAACCAGCAGTCTCAACTAACCTGGACCCCTGAGATTTCTCAGACACTAGATCACCAAACAGGCAGCATCTACCAGCTGTTATGAGGCTCACAACACGTATACCACAGAGGACTGCTGGGTCTGGGTTTAGTCAGAGAAGATGCACCTAACCCTCAAGAGACTGGAGGCCTGGTGGGGTAAGTGTGGTGGGGACATCCTTGTGTAGACAGGGGTGCAGGGAGAAGGTATGATATGTAGAACAGTTGGGAGGGTAGACTGGGAGGGGAACAAAATCTAGGGTGTAAAAAATAGAAAAAATATAATAAAGTAGTCTGGGAAGTGTTTGATGATGAATAAGGAAAAAGAAGTTGAGTTACTAGAAAGCCATCAGCTACATAACAAGCTTCTTTTCAGGACAGAAATAGGAAGCTTGGGTTTATACTGGGAGAAGTAAAATGTCAGGGAATGAGAATACATTCTGGTACACAGTGTATTATACTGCCAAGGCAGTTGTCACACTCTGGTAGCATTGACTCTATTTGCTTTATAGAACATTACCTATATGGCTTTTAATTTTAGAATTTAAGAAATTTGGAGAAAGAACAGCTCTGGAAGGAAAATCAGAAACAGATGAGTAAATTGATCATTAACTATACTCTTATATGGTGCTGTGCTGGTTGGTATATACTTGTCCCAGGGAGTGGCAGGATTAGGTGTGGCCCTTTTGAAGTAGGTGTGTCACTATGGATATGACCTTTAAGACCCCTATTCAGCTCCTGGAAGCAAGTATTCTGATAATTGAAGATGTAGAACTCTTGCTCCTGCTCCATGCCTGCCTGGATGCTCCCATGTTCCTGCCTTGATGTTAATGGACTGAACCTCTGGTCCTGCAAGCCAGCCCCAATTCAGTGTAGTTCTTATACAGAAAAAAAAAAAAAAAAAAGAAAAGAAAACCTGTGGCTCTCTAGTACCTCTGATATCAAGAGAATTTCTCAGGTGATTGTTTTAATTCTACCTATTATTCAGTTATGACATTTCATTCCAGTTGAAATGTTTATTTACTTCTCAGTGCTATGTTCAATTAAATATAAGATAGGAATGTTATAAATAAATGATAATTTATTGTGTTTCTCAAGTTAAGAGAATATTTGATAAAATATAATTCTTACCATCAGTCAGTCATCATCAGTCATCTGGATGCCCAAAGATGAAGATGAAGTGCTTTCAAGCAATTAAGTTACCCAGACCTGTAACACATCTGTGCTAGATGAGGTCCAAGACCAGAAAGGAAAAGTGTACACAAACTCCTACCCTTTCCATAACCCAGATAACCACTTAACATAAAAGTTAGTATTCTCCAAGGGACTGTCACTAGGGAAAAAGAAACTATTTTTAAGATCAGACCCCATCCCCAGAAGTAGATGGCCAAGAGAAAAGCAAATTCAAGGATATCTTTGGGGGGTATGAAGGTTCTTTGTCTTAAGATGTTGTCAGGGCATTTTTTTTCAATCCCCTTGTGTGTTTCTGTGTCTATATGCACTTATAACTCTGTTTCTTATTTGTTCTGTCCTAATCTGATTTCTGTGGTTTTCTTTGTTTTATTATTACTCATTAGATGCCTAGTTCTTTTTGAAAAAGAGAAAGAGAAAGGTAGGGAATCCAGAAAAAATGAGAGGCAAGGTGGGGGGAAACTTGGAGGAGCAGCAGGAGGATAACCATTATCAGAATGTATTGTATGGAAAAATATATTTTCAATAAAATGAGTATAGCCTGCAGCCTTATGGGAAGAACAAAATTATCAACTAAACAAACTCACCACAGCACCCAGGGACTAAAACACCAACCAATGAGTTCCCATGGAGAGACCCATGCTGCATATGCAGCAGAGGATAGCATTGTCTGACATCAATGAGAGGAGAGGCCTTAAGTCCAGTGAAGGCTCCTTTTCCCAGTGTTGGAGAATGCTAAGGTGCTGAGGTGGGAGAAGGTGGTTGGGAGACGGAGAACCTTCATGGGGTCAATGGGAGTTGAAGGTTGGATAGAATTGTGGGAATGTAAATGCAAAGAATATCCAATTTCAAAAGTTGAAAAAAAAAAATACCAGTTTTTCTCTTTCTGACATATAGTACTACATATCATTTAGAGATATATAGGAGACCTTGGATTTTTACCAAAAATTTTAAAATGCTGAATAAATTTTTCTTAGATGTTTTTAGTTAAAAATTATAAAAACTAATATAAAAAGTTAAATTTAACTAATCAAATATGTAATATTTTATTGCTTTGTTTTTCTACTTAGTGAGTCACCCCCTAACAAATTAACATATTTGCTTTTTAAGACTTCCTGTTCCCACTTCTTCCTATTTAATGCTGCCATCATTGTGATAAATATCTGCATATTTTCTTCAAGGTAAAGTTTCAGACAGTGACTTGGCAATGCCATCTTACCTTTCTCTTCCATGCACCTCACCTAGGTTAATGCATGTTTATACAAATCATCATTTGCTGAAAGCAGCAAACAGAGGTTCAAAGCAGTTGTCTTAAATGATTATCCTCTTAATTACATTCAATGTTTATGTAAAGTGTTGAGAACATTCCGATTTTTTTTTTTTTTTGATAAACAATGTTTATAAAACTGTCTGTCATCTGTCTCAGTGGAGGTCAGGTGGAATCAGTGACTAATGCATGGTTCAATTCTGTGACAGATTTTTGTAAACCATCCTCCATTCCTTCCTCATGCCATGATTTTTATGCTGTTCGATAAAGTTAGATAAAAACCTCCTTCCTGTGACAGACAGGCATGACACATAGACACACAAACAGAAACAGATAGAGGGATAGATTCACAACAGAACTTCTAGGTAGGCAGAGAGACAGACTAATACAACAGATAGGGTAAGGAAGAAGTTGGGAACATGAAGTAGGAAATTCAAATCCAGGTTCACACAAGTTAAATGACACCAAAGGGAAGTGATTTATTTTTATGTCCTTCCCTTTGGGACACCTACAGATTATCAGCAACTAGGAGCATGTCAATACATTACATTTAGCAGCAAGAGTATATGGTGACAGAGAATAACGTAATTGGTAAAACCTTACAACTATTTTTAGCATATTTAACAGCAGTCTTGAGAGGAAAATATCACAGTGTGTGAGAATAGATGAGTTTAGAAAAGATCATGCTGCCTGCTATTTCCTCAGAAAATGGCAGGTTGGATAACTTAAGTAATGACTTAAGTTTAGAAGGTCAAGAAACATGTCAGCTGATGAGTGCGTATGAAGACAGCATGTTTGTCGTGGGAGAATATAGCAAAGCTCCTTAATGTAATGGGAAATATGGACACATGGATTTCACACAGTATAGAGCTGGGAGAGGACACAGAACTGGATTTGTGCTTGATGTGGATAAAATAGATCCAGAGAAATCAAATAGGGTCAAGCTTGATCAAATTCATCTGAAAGGGAATTTGTCTGGAATCAATAATTAAAATGTATCTTGACTCATGATCACTTGCTGTTATATGAAACTTCTTATTAAAACAATCATTTTTGCTATGTGAAGTTTTATTTGATATGAATGCCAATTCCTATAAATACATTGCATCCTCAAGACAATGTTTTTTATAAAGATTACTATCACTAATATCTTTTGCAAAATCTGTGAAGCATGTGAAGCCCCTGTTATATCTGGCTATTACAGAAAAGTCTTTCCTTCAGAACTTTTAATTAGTTTTGAGAGAACATTGTTTGTAAGAAAGAGGGGTCACACTGTCTTGCTTTCAGCCACAATCCTTTGTTGAATATGTTGTTGTCCAAGATTCATTAATTCTATTCTTCTTCTTGTTGCGAGCACTCATTACTTTGCTCATTTGAAATCAGAACAGGTTAGGTAGGTTGAAAACTTTTTTTTCTAAATGTGTGTCCTGAAAATAAACAGCCTGCAAGATAAGGCTGAGCAGGGAGTGCTTGATGTATTACACCTCACTGGCATCTGACAAGCCTTACTCCCCAGTGATACAATTTTTTTCTAATAATTTAGTCTCAGTCTATTAAAAGACAACTGCAGATAATGCACACAGTCAGGCAGTAGAGGATGGCCAGGACAGCTTCCGGAGAGTCAATCTCCCTAAACTCATGAAAAAAGTGCTTTCCACTGGTCTACAAATATTTCAAAATAATTATCATTTTTGAATGATTAAATATAATAGGGTGAAAAGCATTTTTGTGTTTTCTACTCTGTATAATGTTATTAAAACCAAGATTTAAAATGACAGTGAGCTATTATTTCCCATTTTCTTACAACTAAATGATTATTTTTTTATTGCTTTATGAGGTCCAGCCCACTACAGATACTTGAATTCATTAAGCATCATACCAAGCAGCAATAAATTACATTATATTTCTAATATTCTTTTTTGCAATGTTATTTAATGTATACTTAGTATCTGAGGAAAAGAGAACATTTAATATTTAACAGGAATGTTTTGATCAGTGTTCCATGAAAGTGCCACCAACTTACTTTATCCATGCTGGTAGTTAGGGCAACTTACTATGGTCTAGAAATGAACTTGCTTTCTGTAAGATACACAAAGTATTTCTTTTTTATTGGCTATTTTATGTATTTACATTTTAAATAGTAACCTCTTCCCAGGTTTTCCTCCACAAACTTACTATCTCCCCCCTCATGCCTCTGTGAGGGTGTTCCCCTCCCACCTAACCATGCCCACCTCAACACCCTGGCATTCCCTTACACTCGGGAACAAACCTTCATAGGATTAAGCTCTTCTCCTCCTGTTGATGCCAGGACAATGCCATCCTCTGCTACATATGTGGCTGGAGCCATGGATCCCTCCATGTGTACTCTTTGGTTGGTGGTTTAGTCCCAGTGAGCTCTGGGGAGTATGATTGTTTGATACTCTTGTTCTTCCTATGGGGTCACAAACCCCTTCAGCTCATTCAGTCCTTTCCCTCACTCTTCCATTAGGGACCCCATGCTCAGTCCAATGATTGGCTATGAGTATCCATCTTCATATTTGTCTGGCTCTGGCAGAGCCTCTCAGGGGACATCTATAACAGGCTCCTGTCAGCAAGCACTTCTTGGCATCCAAAATAGCCTCTGGATTTGGTGTCTATATATGGGATGAATCAGAGGGGGCAGTCTCTGGATTGCCTTTCCTTCAGACTCTGCTTCATACTTTGTCCCTGTATTTCCTTTAGGCAGGAGCCATTCTATGTTAAAATTTTAGAGATGAGCAGTAACACCAACTCCGAAACAGGGGCCTCACCTAAGCTCTGAATATGGTCTCTACAGGTTCTTTTTCTCTTTGTTGGACATTTCAACTAATGTCCTCCCTGTTGGGTCATGGGAACATCTTGCTTTCCTGGCATCTGGGACTTGATGGTAGCTATACCAAGTTCCCCATCCCTCATTGCTGCACACCTCTGTTTGAATTCCTAAACCTCTGTATATCATCGCTATCTCTTCCCATACCTGATTCTGCCCCCTTCCTCCCACCTCTACCTCTCTCCCAAGTCCCTCCCACTATCAACATCCCTTGAGTATTTTGTTTCCCCTTCTAAGAAGGACTGAAGCATCCACACTTTGGTCTTCTTTCTTGAGCTTCATAAGGTCTTTCAATTGTATCTGGTATTCTGAGCTTTTGGGCTAATATCCACTTATCAGTGAGTGCATTCCATATGTGTTCTTTTGTCACTGGATTTCATCACTCACAATATTTTCTAGTTCCATTCATTACCAAGCAAGTGAAAGATCTGTATGACAAGAACTGCAAGTCCCTGAAGAAAAATTGAAGATCTCAGAAGATGGAAAAGTGCCCTAAGCTTACGGATTGACAGAATTAATCTAGTAAAAGTAGCCATCTTGCTGAAAGCAATCTACAGATTCAATGCAACACCCATCAGCATTTCAACTCAATTATTCATAGAGTTACAAAGAGCAATTTGCAAGCTCATTAGGAATAGCAAAAAATCCAGGATACCAAAAACTATTCTTAACAATAAAAGATTCTAGGAGAATTACCATCTCCAACATCAAGCTTTACAGATTAATTGGGATAAAAACTGCATGGTATTGGTATTGAGAATGGCAGGTAGATAACTGGAATATAATTGAAGACCCAGAAATAAACCCACACAACTATTGTCAGTTGATCTTTAACAAAGGAAATGAAACCATCCAGGGAAAAAAGACAGCATTTTCAACAAATGGTACTGGTTCAACTTGAGATTAGCATGTAGAAAAATGCAAATCAATCCATTTTTATCATATTGTATAAAGCTCAGGTCCAAGTGGATCAAAGACTGTCACATAAAACTAGATACATTAAATCTAATAAAAAAGAAAGATCCTCGAACATATGGGCACAGGGAAATTTTCTTGAACAAAGCACCAATGGCTTATGCTCTAAGATTAAGAATCAACAAATGGAACTTCATATAAGTATTTTTGAAATGCTGAGTGTCCAGGTAGAAATCAAGACAAGGATGCCATTGCCCACTCATTTCAACTACAAAAGCCAAATTTCTATGATAATAAGTACAGACAAAATCAACTCTGGAGGGATGAAGTACAATTGGCCACAATGAAACTAGCCTGGCAGTCCATCTGATCACCTACCCATGGATGTCCCATACAGTCCACTCACTACACAATATTTTTCCTCATTGGTAAGTATTTTTCCTGGCTAGGGAAAATAATTCTGCCTCCATGCTACCTCCAGATGACTTCCTTAACTTTACAGTAACTTTTCTCATTGCCCTGGTTTAGCTAAGTTGTGCCTGGATAATGTCTGGGTAATAAAGCAAACTATAACATGCTGGCTCTAACAGCTTCATTTTCTACTCTTAGCCTTTTTTATAACATCAGAGACAAAGTTCTCCATGTAAGAAAAAGATTATCTCATACACACAAATTACAAATTCTCTAAAAACAATCACCACAAAAACATATTGTTTAAAAAAAGACTAAATTCATTACACAACAGGAAATTACAATAAAATTATTGTCAGTGGCAAACCTGAGGGTGTAGCAGTCCTGTTATAGAAGGTCTATTCTTTATAGAAATTTATATTTCAGGACATAAAAAGGACAAATATGACAGAGCGGAGCCTGGCCCAACAGCCAGCCGGAAAGGCGGCTCGTACAGGCTGAGAAACTGCGACCTGGAACAGATCTTAGGAACTTCTGTTCCCACCCAGAGACGACTTCAGGATGCAGAGCAGAGCCTGGCCCAACTGCCAGCCTGAAAGGCGGCTCAAACAGGCTGAGCAACTGTGACGGGGAACAGATCTTAGGAACTTCTGTTCCCACCCGGAGACGACTTCAGGACACAGAGCAGAGCCTGGCCCAACAGCCAGCCTGAAAGGTGGCTCGAACAGGCTGAGCAACTGTGACGGGGAACAGATCTTAGGAACTTCTGTTCCCACCCGGAGACAACTTCAGGACACAGAGCAGAGCCTGGCCCACTTGCCAGCCGGAAAGGTGGCTCGGAGAGGCTGAGCATTGTGACCAAAAACAGATCGTAGGAACGTCTCTTCCCACCCGAACGCAACTTCAGTACACAGAGAAGAGCCTGGCCAAGCTTCCACCCGGAACCTGGGCTGCCGGGGAGTAGAGAGATCTCTGCGGAGTGCAATCGGAAAGTGTACCAGGGACACAGACCAGATACAAGGGAAAGGCAAGAACATATCACTGACAACAAAATGGCAAGAGGAAAGAGAAAGAGTATATCCCAAGTAAACCAAGACAATCTAGCAACACCAGAACCCAGCTCTCCGATAGTAGCAAACATCGGAATTCCAAACACTCCAGAGAAAGAAGACACAGACCTGAAATCATGCCTCAAGACGGTAATAGAGTTACTTAAACAAGAAAGGGAGGAAAAGCAAAAAGATTCAGAAGCTTTTAAAGAAGAAACAAGAAAAACACTCAAAGAACTCAAAGAACGAGATGAAAACAGAACCAAAGAAATAAAGGAATGGAAGAGGGAAATTAAAACAGAAATCGACACAATAAAGAAAGCGCTAAAAGAGATAACCCTAGAGTCAGAACACCAAAAAATGAAATCAGGAGTCACAGAAGCAAGCATTTCCAACAGATTACAAGAGATCGAGGAGAGAATCTCGGGGGCAGAAGACAACATTGCAAACATAGACAAAACAGCCAGAGAAGATGCAAAAAACAAAAAGGTCCTAACCCAAAATGTCCAGGAAATACAAGACACAATGAGAAGACCGAACCTAAGGATAATAGGAATAGAAGAGGGAGAAGAGTATCAACTAAGAGGCACAGTAAATATCTTCAACAAAATCATAGAAGAAAACTTCCCTACCCTCAAGAATGAGATGACCATGAGCATAAAAGAAGCCTTCAGAACTCCAAATAGGTTGGACCAGAAAAGAAATACCTCCCGACACATAATAGTAAAAACATCAAGTGCCCAAAGTAAAGAAAGAATACTAAAAGCAGTAAGGAAAAATGGTCAGGTAACATATAAAGGCAGACCAATCAGACTCACACCCGATTTCTCAAAGAGACTATGAAAGCTAGAAGAGCCTGGACAGACATCATGCACTCCTTAAGAGAGCACAAGTGCCAGCCCAAGCTGCTATACCCAGCAAAACTATCAATCACCATCGATGGAGAGACAAAGATATTTCAAGACAAATCAAAATTAACACAATATCTGACCACAAACCCAGCACTACAACGAATTATAGGTGGAAAACCCAATACAAGGAGGGAAAATACAGCCTAGTAAAAACAAGAAAACTCCTAAACAAGAAAACTAAAAGAAGAAAAAAACACAGACACAACTCAACCCAAAAAAGCAAAAATGGCAGGAAACAGAAACAATTATTCCTTGATATCTATTAACATAAATGGTCTCAACTCCCCAATAAAGAGACATAGACTATCAGACTGGATACGTAAACAAAATCCAGCCTTTTGATGCATACAGGAAACTCATCTCAGAGACAGAGACAGACACTATCTCAGAGTAAAAGGGTGGGAAAAAAACTTCCAAGCAAACAGCTCCAAGAAGTAAGCTGGAGTGGCTATGCTAATATCGAATAAAGTAAACTTCCAACCAAAAGTTATCAAAAAAGATAAAGAAGGACACTTTTTACTCATTACCGGGGAAATCTGTCAGGAGGAACTCTCAATCCTTAACATATATGCTCCAAATAAAAAATCACCCACATTCATAAAAGAAACTCTACTAAAGCTCAAAAAATACATTTCACCACACACAATAATAGTGGGAGACTTTAACACCCCACTCTCACCAATGGACAGATCAGGGGAACAGAAACTGAACAAGGACACTGCAAAACTAGCAGAGACTTTGAACCAACTAGAATTAATAGATATATACAGAACATACTATCCTAAAGTAAAAGAATACACCTTCTTCTCACCTCCCCATGGCACCTTCTTGAAAATTGACCACATAATTGGACACAGAATGAGCCTTCATCGATATAAGAAGATTGAAATACTCCCATGCATCCTCTCAGATCACCATGGTCTACGGCTGGTCTTTAACAACAACAAAGACAACAAAATGCTCACATACACATGGAAACTAAACAACGCTCTGTTAAAGGATAGCAGGGTCAAAGGAGAAATAAAGAAAGAAATTAAGGACTTTCTAGAATTCAACGAAAATGATAACACAACATACCCAAACCTATGGGACGCAATGAAAGCAGTATTGAGAGGAAAACTCATTGCCCTAAGTGCTTCCAAGAAGAAACTGGAGAGAGCTCACATCAGCAACCTGACAGCACAGCTAAAAGCCCTAGAACAAAAGGAAGCAGATATACCCAAAAAGAGTAGACAGCAAGAAATAATCAAAATTAGGGCAGAAATAGACAAAATAAAAACAAAAAAAAAACATTGAAAAAAATCAACAAAACAAAGAGTTGGTTCTTTGAGAAAATCAACAAGATTGATAAACCCCTAGTCAGACTAACTAAAGGGCAAAGAGAGAGTATCCAAATTAACAAAATCAGCAAGGAAAGTGGTGACATAACAACTGAAACTAAGGAAATTCAAGAAATCATCAGATCCTACTACAAAAACTTATACTCCATAAAATTGGAAAACCTGGAGGAAATGGACGAATTCCTAGACAGATACAAGGTCCCAAAGTTTAACCAGGACCAAGTAAACCATCTAAATAACCCTATAACACCTAAAGAAATAGAAGAAGTCATCAAAAGCCTCCCAACCAAAAAAAGCCCAGGTCCAGACGGGTTCAGTGCAGAATTTTATCAGACATTTATTGGGAATATAACACCAATATTCGCAAAACTATTCCAAAAGATAGAATCAGATGGAATATTACCCAACTCATTTTTTGAGGCTACAATAACCCTCGTACATAAGCCAAACAAAGACCCTACAAGGAAAGAGAACTTCAGACCAATCTCACTTATGAACATTGATGCAAAAATACTCAACAAAATCCTTGCAAACCGAATCCAAGAACACATCAAAACCATCATTCATCATGACCAAGTAGGCTTCCTCCCTGGGATGCAGGGATGGTTTAACATAAGGAATTCCATCAATGTAATCCACCATATAAACAAACTTAAAGACCAAAATCACATGGTCATCTCACTAGACGCTGAGAAAACATTCGACAAAATCCAACACCCCTTCATGTTAAAAGTCCTGGAAAGAACAGGAATCCAAGGCCCATATTTAAACATAATAAAAGCAATATACAGCAAACCAACAGCCAACATCAAACTTAATGGCAAAAAACTTGAAGCAATCCCACTAAAATCAGGGACTCGACAAGGCTGCCCACTCTCTCCCTACCTATTCAACATAGTACTGGAAGTCCTGGCTGGAGCAATTAGACAGCAAAAGGAGATCAAGGGGATACAAATCTGAAAGGAAGAGATAAAAACATCACTCTTTGCCGATGACATGATAGTATACTTGAGTGACCCCAAAAATTCCACCAGAGAACTCCTACAGCTGATAAACAAGTTCAGCAAAGTGGCCGGATACAAAATTAACTCAAACAAATCAGTAGCCTTCCTATACTCAAAGGACAAACATGTGGAGAAAGAAATTAGGGAAAAGGTACCCTTCACAATCGTCACAAAAACTATGAAATACCTTGGTGTGACTCTAACTAAGGAAGTGAAGGACCTGTATGACAAGAACTTCAAACCTCTAAAGTAAGAAATTGTGGAGGATCTCAGAAAATGGAAAGATCTCCCATGCTCATGGATTGGAAAGATCAACATCTTAAAAATGGCCATCCTACCACAAGCAATCTACAGATTCAATGCAATCCCCATCAAAATTCCAACCCAGTTCTTCATGGAATTGGAAAGATCAATGTGCAATTTTATATGGAATAACAAAAGACCTAGAATAGCCAAATCCATCCTCAACAACAAAAAAAAAATCTGCGGGAATCACTATCCCTGACCTCAAGCTATATTACAAGGCAATTGTGCTGAAAACTGCCTGGTACTGGTACAGAAATAGGCAAGTGGATCAATGGAATAGAATAGAAGATCCAGAAATGAGCCCTCATGTATATGGTCACCTGATTTTTGACAAAGGAGCAGTAAACATTCAATGGAAAAAGGACAGCCTATTCAACAAATGGTGCTGGTCCAACTGGCACTCAACATGCAAAAGAATGAAAATAGACCCGTTCTTATCTCCTTGTACAAAGCTCAAGTGTAAGTGGATTAAAGATCTCCACTTTAAACCAGATACAGTGGAACTATTAGATGAGAAAGTAGGGAAAACCTTAGAACACATAGGCACAGGAGAAAATTTCCTGAACAAAACACCAATGGCTCAAGCTCTAAGGTCAAAGATTAACAAATGGGACTTAATGAGATTGCAAAGTTTCTGTCAGGCTAAGGACATCGTCAAGAAAACAAAACGGCAACCAACAGAATGGGAAAAGATCTTTACCAACACCACATCAGATAGAGTCCTAATATCCAAGGTGTACAAGGAACTCCAAAAACTAGACACCAGAGAATCAAATAACCCTATTAAAAATGGGGTACAGAGCTAAACAAATCATTTTCACTTGAGGAACACTGAATGGCCGAAAAACATCTGAGGAAGTCCTGGACATCCTTAGCCATCAGGGAAATGCAAATCAAAACAACCCTAAGATTCCACCTCACACCAGTCAGATTGGCCAAGATCCAAAACTCAGATGACAGCAGATGCTGGCGAGGCTGTGGGGAAATAGGAACACTTCTCCACTGTTGGTGGGGTTGCAAGCTAATACAACCACTCTGGAAATCTGTCTGGCGATACCTCAGAAAATTGGATATAGTACTACCTGAAGACCCAGCTATTCCACTTCTGGGCATATACCCCAGAGACACTTTAATACACAACAAAGATATATGCACCACAATGTTCATAGTGGCTGTATTTATAATAGCCAGAAGCTGGAAGGAACCCAGATGTCCTTCAGAAGACGAATGGATACAAAAATTGTGGTACATATACACAATGGAATACTACTCAGCCACCAGAAACAATGACTTAACCAAATTCTTAAGAAAATATCTCCATCTAGAGAAGATCATCCTGAGTGAGATAACCCAGTCACAAAAGAACAGACATAATATGCAGTCACTGATAGTGGGATGCTAACCCCAGAGGCTTGCACTCCCCCAGAAACAACTCACAGACTGTATGAAGTCCAAGAAATAAAGAAAACAAAAAATATACATATATTCACAAAACAAGAAGACTTTGACTATTCCCATGTTGCGTTTTGTTTTGCATGTACTTTACGCTTATTGCAACTAGTACGTTTTCAATGCATACTGTCAAGCCCTTGAAAAAAATCAATTACTGACTAAAAAACATATTCACATGGTTTTATGTAAAATTTATTTTAATGTCTGAAAAAACAGTACCGACAAAAATGTATAATTTTAAGCAAAAAATGTTTAAAATCTTTATATTTATCTTTGTTTTGCAAAATAAAGTCGTTTAAAAAAAAAGGACAAATATTTCTGTCTTTAAGATATATCTTATCTATGGTGTACCTTCTTCCTAAAGACTCTAAATCATTAAGACTAGCGTAGCATGAGTGTACATTCATGTTTAAATGTGGATCAAAATGTAAATTTTCTTTTAACTAAATAATTATATCTGTATATGTTGCAGTAAAAGAAACTTGGCTAATACACCCAATAGATGCACTCTGTCTTATACAATGATTAAGATGACTCACCCATTACTATGCATTCTCTAATCTATGTGAACATAAAGTCACCATGTCATGACACCATCCTTTTCCTACATCCTGACAACAGACTGCTGGTATAATCTCAGGTAGATTCCTAGTTTTTGATTTTGGAGTAATTTCAAAAACAAGAAGTTTCTGACTTATCTTAGAGCAGTGTTGCAGTCTAGCCAATCTGGAAGCAAACTTCTTGTTAGAGTTGAATTGATCATCTCTATCCAGTTCCTGGAACCTGTGACATCAATGCTTACAATCTTACTAAGATGACATGGCCTCTTATCACCTACCCATGTCTGTAAACACTTGTCTTTGCACTCTAATATGAAGAAGTAAAGATACCAAGTATATTTTTTTTTGTGGCTGTGAAGTCTTAGTTTATTTGTAGTATTACAGCTGAGAATATCTGAAGCTTCCTCATTTAAAATGTACATAGATTTTCCAGCCACTATTATAACATATCAAAGTAAATAAAGAAGGTGGCAGTAGTCTTGATGTGTGGTAAGTGGGGTGGAGAATTTACTGTTCAGTCAAATATGCTGGTCCTTCCCTATAATATCACATTTCTTTCATTCCATTTTCTTTTGAATAAAGAATAGTGACACGGTCAATCTCTCTGGCCTCAAGGACTATAGACAGTGCCTCTATCCTGGGAGAAACATCAGTGTCAATGGCCTAATATGAGTTGAAGCCTGAGAATAGGGACAGGCCAGCTGCTGCAGGGATGCTCTTCAGATCACTCCTGACTCTCCTCTTTGGTACTAATGACTTTATGCTTTATGTTACACCAGTACTCGTCCAATTCTTCCCTCTCCTGCCTTCTACTACATATGTTAAAACAATAGAAATTAAACTGCTCCTCTTGAGTTCAATAATTCAGAACTTATGCCTTTACTAAAAGTACCTATGTTCTCACTACAAAAAAATAAGAATGGAAAAGCAGACAGTTACAATTTCCACCCTCTGGGCCAGTGCTGTGGTTCACACATATTTTGCCTATATTTTGTAATGTAGTAATCCCTCTACCCACATTATTCATTACTGTCTAGTTTTCATGGTCCATCCTGTTTCCTCCATTTGTCATTTCTGGTGCATTTGTGTAGCCTGGTTGGAAATGGGATCAAAGGAGGAGTCAAAGTAGAAAAAGAATCTGTTTGCTTCTGCAGTAGATTTTTTAAATGTGTTTATTAATTATATATGAGCACGCTGTAGCTGTCTTCAGACACACCAGAAACAGGCATTAGTTCTCATTACAGATGGATTAGAGCCAACATTTGGTTGCTGGGATTTGAACTTAGGATCTCTGGAAGAGTAGTCAGTGCTCTTAACCATTGAGAAATTTCTCTATCCCCACAAATCTTCAGTAGTTTTAATTACATTTTATCAAAATTATATATAATATGGTTAAATAAGATATCATAACATGAAAAATATGATTTAAAATGTATATGAACTATAAAACATGATCTTATAATGGGCATGTGACAAACCTGGAAGAGTGAAAATGTATGAAATTGAGTTCATACGTTTTTTTCTATGATTTATTTTCTGTATTCTTTTTGATTTCTAGTCTATCCATCTATATTTAAAGGTACATACACAGTGCTGCTATAGTTTGCCCTGTTTGCTTGAGGTTCATACATTAATAGCTTTGTTCTCAGTCCCTCACGTTGCAGGGAGATAGTAAAAGCTTAAAAAGGTGGACTCTAATGATAATCTGGCTCATTTTTTTTTCTTTCTGCTTGTTTCTCAGGTGAGTTCAAGCTCTCTACCCAACACATATTTTGCAGATGATATGCTCACTCAGAATCACCACAAAAATATCAAGTTCCTAGACAGTGAAATAAAACAAACCTGTTCTCTTTTATGTTCATAATCTTGGGCATTGTGTCATAGTAATTGAAAGGTGTTATACTAATTGTTGGGATCTGACTTTTAAGGTGTGCATTTAATATCTGTGAATTTTGATACAAATAATTATTTTTTCCTGCAAAATTATCATAATTTAATACACCCTGTGCCTAACAAGTTAAGATTTATTTATTTAGTCTTCTATAAGTAATATTATGTTTGTTTCCAAAATAAAAAATATAAAAAGATGATTACAATCAGATCAATGGATGCACTGTGTAAAATTATATTAAAATATTTTTTAGACATTGTATTTCTGCCTGATTCATTTTTTTGGAAGGGCAACCCCCTCTCTCCCTCTCTTTCTCTTCCTCTCCATATCCTTCTCTCTATCACTTCCACCCTCTCTCCTGCTCCCTAACTTTTGTTCTCCATCTCCCTTTCCTCACACCTGCATGCATGAACTCCTACGCATGTGTGTGCATGTGGGCATGCATCCATGCACACACAAACATATATCTTAAAGATGGCTGAAACACTACTCGTGACAGACTTCAGATGTGGGTACATAAGTAGCTATTTTCATCAGCTTATTAAACATCAAATTTTGCCTAAACTCATTTTGTTTTTATAATGTTTTGTTGCACACCACAAGGAAACAGATAGATGTGTTCAAATTTGGCTTAATGCCATTACTTTCTCTAGAACGGGAAGCGTATGGGCATATGGTCTCCTTCCTAAATGCTCAAAGCTGAAAATTCTAGCAAGGATCTTCCTAAAACTAGAAAGGGACCCACCTCTCTAAGCTACAATACCAGTAGACTAGATATAACCTGCATGATACCTAAGAATTTGCAATTAATTCTGAGTTCTATAGTATGCCATTAATTTTTTTGCATTAAACAGCACAGATTAAGCTTATACTATAAAAATTCATATTCAATTTGAGACTGTGGGAATTATGTTTATAATTTTATAAAATAACTAAAAGGAAATGTATAATATACAAAATGGCAACAACAGATTGGGAAAAAATCATTACCAATCATACATCTGATATAAAGCTAATATTCAATATATACAAAGAACCAAAGAAGTTAGACTCTGGAGAACCAAATAATTTGATTAAAAATAGGGTGTAGAGTTAAACAAAGAATTTTCAACTGAGGAATATCGAATGGCTGAGAAGCACCTAGTGAAATGTTCAGCATCCTTAGTCACTAGAGAAATGCAAATTGGAACAACCCTGAGATTCTGCCTCACACCAGTCAGAATGACTAAGATCAAAAATTCAGGTGACAACAAATGCTGGTGACAATGTGAAGAAAGAGGAACACTTCGCCATTATTGATGGGATTGCAACCTGGTAAAACTACTCTGGAAATCAATCTGGCATTTCCTCAGAAAATTGGAGGACCCTGCTATTCCACTTCTGGGCATATACCCAAAATATGCTCCAAAATCTACCAAGAACACATACTCCACTATGTTAATAGCAGCCTTATTTATAATAGCCAGAAGCTGGATAGAACCCAGATGTCCCTCAACAGAGGAATGAATATACAAAATGTGGTACATTTAGACAATTGAGTACTAATTAGCTATTTAAAAACAATGACTTTATGAAATTCTTAGGCAAATGGGTGGATCTAGATAATATCATCCTAAGTGAGGCAACCCAGTTACAAAAGAACATACAAGAATGTACTATCTGATAAGTGGATGTACTGTCTGATAAGTGGATAGCAGCCCCAAAGCTGGAAAAACCTAAGATACTATCCACAGACCACATGTAATTCAAAAAGTTGGAAGACCAAAGAATGGATGTTTCAGTCCTTCTTAGAAGGTACAACAAAATATTATGGGAAATACAGAGACAAAGTGTGGAGCAGAGACTTAAAAACAGGTCATCCAGAAACTGCCCCACCCAGGGTTCTATCCCATATACAGTCACCAAACCCAGACAATATTGTGGATGCAAAGAAATGCATGCTGCCATGTGCCTAATATAGCTGTCTCCTGAGAGGCTCTGCCAGAGCCTGAGAAATACAAAGTCAGATACTCTCAACCAACTACTGGACTGAGAACTGGGTTCCCAATGGACGAGTTAGAAAAAGGGCTGAAGGAGCTGAAGTAGTTTTCAATCCCATAGAAAGAACAACAATATCAATGAACCAGACCCCTTGAGCTCCCAGGAACTAAACCACCAATGAAAGAGTACACATGGAGGGACCCATGACTCCAGCGGCATACGTATCAGAAGATGGCATTGTTTGGCACCAATTGGAGAAACAGCCATTTGTCCTGTGAAGACTTGATTCCCCAGGATAGGGAAGTGCCGGGATGGTGACGTCGAAGAGGGTGGGTATGATGGAGGAGGACCAAGCAGGGAAAAATGTATTAGATAGGGGGATTAGGGACGGCAAACTAGGAAATGAAGTAATAGTTGAAATGTAAATACATAAAATATTCAATTTAAAAAATGTTTGTCATCAAGCAACAAATAACAATGTCTCCTGTTAATCAGAGCAAACAGAGATGACACCTGTGTATGGCCATGTTACTTGATGAACATAATGTCCAGATCATAGCTAAGCCTGAGACACCTCAACAGAATGTGAGGGGATTAAACAGGTTAAATCAGAAAAGCTCAGAGAACTCTCATGAACAGAATAGAACTCCGGAAAAGAAAGATACACACAGAGAAATAACTCTTTATCCACCTATATTCTTAAGCACATGTATGCATGCACACAATGTAAGACAAAGTAAATATTTCTTTTATTAATCATTCCATTCATTTATATTTCAAATGATTTTCCACTTCTTGTTTACCCTTTTACTAACAGCACATTCTACATCTGCCCTTCTTACTCCCCTTTACCTGTATGAGTGTGCTCCCCTACCCACCTACACTCTCCTGCCTCATTGCTCCTGCACACAGCTCCATGATGGCACATCAAACCTCCCCAAGAGCAAAGGATGCTCCTACTGTTGCTGTCAGGCAAGACCATCATCTGCTACATATGTATCTGAAGCAATGGATTCCTCCAGGTAGACTCCATGGTTGGTGGTCTAGCCTGGGGGAACTGTGTAGTCAAGCCAGCCTATGCTGTTTTTTCATTGGTGCTGCAATCCCTCTCTGCTCCATCAGTCCTTATATCAGTTCCCCATCCAGGTTTCCTGAGCTCAATCTGATGATTGGCTCCAAGCATTTATATCTGTCTTGATCAATTGCTGGATGAACCTCCCAAGAAACCACCACACTAGATTTCTGTCGGCAAGCACCTCTTGACCACTGCCACAATGTTGGCTTTGGTGTCTGTAGACATGATGGATCCCCAGGTGGGGCAGTCCATGGGTAGCCCTTCTTTCTGTCTCTGCTCCAATTTTTGTCCCTATTCTTCCTTTGGACAGAAACATTTCTGGGTTAATAACTTTGAGATGTGTGGGTGGCCCCATCCCTCTCCCAGGGGCCATGCATCCTCTACTGGAGGAGGTCTCTACAGGATCTATCTCCCCATTTTTTGTACATTTCAGCTAAAGTCATCCCTGTTGAGTCCCAAGAGCTTCATGTTTCCCTGGTGTCTGGGAACCTCCAGAAGCCATCCTCAGTTTTTCATCCCACTGTAACATATTTTTGTTTCATTTCCTGACACTCTGTGCCTCTCTCACATCTCTGGCAAAGGAAATCTTTATGAAATCATTAAATTTTTCAAAATCTGAAACATTAATTATAAACACTCGGTTTCAAGAGGATAAGTAAGCCCCAAAATAATAATAAGGAAACTGTTACAAGTTGCCATAGACTTAATTCCAGTAATAATGAGAATTGTCAAAAGAAAACGAGTAGAAAGTATAGACTGATGGTGTCCATCAGTTTTCTTGGTTGAATCATAGATTCAGGAAGACAATGGATGGAATAATACTTGGAAGGATGAAAAAATAAGATACTGCCAATGCGAAACAAGAATTGTATTTTGGAAGAACAATGGTATGAGAAAGTTCCAGAAATACAAACGAATAAAACTTCATGTTTCATGAGATGATGTTCAGTAGCATACAAAAGTATTCTATAACATTATGTGCCATTTGGATTTTTTTCAATAATAGTTCCAATAAATAATCTTAATATAAAATTAATTCTATTGAATCATATTCATTGATTACATGTTGTTATCCCCAAGTTGTCCATTCATATTCTTTGTATATTTTTATTGGTTTCTTTTACTTTTTTGTATTTTAATATGAGAATTTTAAATATTTATATATGGCTATAATCATCATTCTTTTATAGTTGTTTAGATAATAACCATTCAATTTTAGATATAATGTAAAACTTGTGATTGTGTGTGCATATATGAGAGAGGGGGGGGTGGAGCAAATGGAGACTTGTATTTAAGTGTTTTTCTAATTCAGAAGGTATTTGATTCCCTGCAGTAGATGTGCCCTACATGGTGCTAGGAACCTGAGGGCCTCTAGAAAAGCAAGAAGTGCTCTCACCAGCTAAGCCATCACTCTAGCCACAAATTGTTAATTTTAAATTAAATTAATTTTGATACAAATTGTTGCTAGTAAAAACAATTTATTACAATAATTAAATAGTCTTTACACTTGTTCTTAGCCAAAAGACTGAGAACCAATGTTAAATAGTCTTTATCATTTCATGTTAACATCTTAAATTAAAAAAAAAAAAAAAAAAAAAACATTTTGCACCATGAAAACTAATCACAGTTACTAAGGTACATTTAATCTGTACTCACCAAGAAATCTGTTTCATGTTACATTCTTTCCTACATGTACTTTATACTTATGGTCACTAGTGGGATTTCAATGCATGCTATCAAACCTGTAAAAGAATTAAGTACTGACAAAAATATTCATATAGTGTTATACCAAAATGTTTTTAAAATATGTACATGTATCCCTTTAATAAATAAAGTTGTAAGAAAAATAATTAAAGGCCAGAAGGCTCTAAAAGATGTCCAATTTAAACTTGAGAAGGCTGTTTCCTACACAAATATAGGCTAATAATTCTGATTCTATTGTCTATATACTGAAATATATAAATACTAATGTACATTAAAAAAAACTAAGGTACATTTAAAGAATACTTGACTCCAAACTTCATGATACAAATTCTAGTTACTATAGTAACAATACTATAAATAATATCTACTAATTCCATAAAGTATAAACATCACTAACAGTTCCCACTTGACAAATGCAAAGTGCCAGACATACACTAACTTGAGCATCTTGTCACTTCAGTTCTCCTGATGGTGGCTCACTCTCCATCTTATGAACTTTATATAATGGCAGCATTTAGGCAGTGGGTTCTTATGCAGTGGTTTCTTTCTGATTGCACATAATGACTTAAACAATTACAGAAACAAAAGAAGCGGTTGCACAAAGATGGCTAAAATTAATTAAAAGAAAATGATGGCCCTGTAACTAAACTTCATATTAAGCAGAAACTGAGTTATAAATAATATGTTGTGAGAATATTATCACATGGCATCTGGAATATTCCCCTTGTATAAGAATGGCTGCAAAGAACCACAGCAAATGGAGAAAGCACTTGTGACCCAATGGTCTGCAGTAAGAGACAACAGTTGATAAGGAGGAGCTCATGTGGCCCTCACATGCCTGGAGATACTCAGTCTTTACTCATGTGGGCCCTGGGAGGATGCCGTGCTCCACACGTGAACAGTGCTAACTGGATCTTGGACTGGGTGGAATTTAAAAAGAGAGGACATAAACACAGGGGTGATTCACAGTCAAGAAGGTCTGCCGGAACTGAGACTGTGAGGTAGGTATGGTCAAATTGCGTTGTATTCACGTGAAATTCTCAAGTAATGATGTAAGATGCACTAAAGAAAAAAATGCTTATACATTTGTGGAAGCCCCTGGAAGTATTTCTTTGACTTCATCGCAAGGGATATAATTCTAGAAGCTAATTCAAACATCCTACAGTTTACTGACACTTAACAAGATGCATACTGCACTCACAAAATGGGAACAAAGCAGATAATATGGTTTTAATACAAAGAAATACTTTTCATTTTGTACCAAAGACCCTAGTATTATCAGATAATGTCAACACACCTCCACACACATACACACAAGCACACCACATGTGCAGTGGTTCAAAAGGCCATAGATAACCATTACTGGATTCAGCTCTCCTTAATTATCTAACAGCACATCTCTGATACACTCCTTACTGGGTCTTGTTTGCTGTACAGTTGACTTCATTATTGCTCCCTTCTATTACTGCTATCAGTTCTTCTCTTCCTTCTTTCTCCCCCACACCTGTCCCAGGACTAGGAACCTTCTTTTCCTTCTTTATGGATATCCATTTTTCTACTACTGCCTGCCCCATGTCCTCCCTTTTAGCTTTAATTTTAATAGTGTTTGTCTTTTAAGCTCTCTTTTCAATAACTGTGTCCTCCTCATCTCCCTCTTTCATTTTGCACTGTTTAGGAGAAGTTGCAAATGTGGAGTCACCATAGGGATTTTGTGTCTTCACTTTGCTTTTGCTAATGCCTTTCCTCTTTCACTTACTTTTTCTTACAGTTCTCTCTTCCAAATTTTTCAGTTTGGCCTTGAATCTGGCACAGCTCTCAACTCCCACTGCAGAGAATGATACCCCATTTCTCAGCATCCCCAGAGCTTCACATTTATGATCTATGAAATAAAATTGATCATTTGCATATTTTTCTTTCTCCAAAGGTTAATAACCAACAATAAGTCAATGTGGGATTTAAAACTAAGTCAGGAATTTTGTTAAGGTAGAGCAGACCTAGACCTGGAGACCGGTGTGGGCACACACTTGAGGATTAGATAACTCCCAGCTCCCTGACTTGGAATAGGTACCATGCTTGTCACATAAAATATGTGACCTGTTGTCTGAAAGACTCAAGACAGAGTTCTTCATCCTAATGAGGTACCTAGATGCCTAGAAAATGTGGCCAATAAGCTTTCCTTCCCAGTCTTTCCTCCCTGTAAAAAGTATAAAATCTCAGGCCCTCCCTGAGAAGTGGAGTGCAGTTTTCACATATATTTTCCATCAATGACAATAAACGATTTGGAACCAGAGACTATTTCTTTTCATTAATATCCACCATGGAGAGCCATAAGAAGGGCTTTGCCTACAGAGCCTCAGTCTTATCTCCCTTTAAAGGCATCTCTGAACTCCTAGCCACAACCACCACCAAGCCTGACACCTGTCAAGCCAAGGAGTCTCCCTGCTGGAACTAGCCAAAGCTTGCCTTCCCTGTTCTCCATTTTTCCCACTCCCCCACTAGATGCACCCCTAAGACCCCAACTCCATTCTCTGCTTTTCTGTGATTTCGAATGGTACAAGGCCCTCATTGAAGGTTCAGGAATCCCTGAACTAACTCAGGATTTCCCACATCCCATACTGTTCTTTCCCACCCTCAGAGAGGTACTGTGGCACCTCCCTATAGCCCACCATGGTATAAGTACAAATTCATATGTGTTCTGCTTCCTGAAGTGCCCAGCGGTGGAGCAGACTCATGCCAACACAACCCTACATACCAGTTTTAATGTTTTGGAAGAAAATGTAAAAGTCATAACACAACCCTTCTCTCACCAACTCTGATGATCATGTTCAGTTAAGTTTTCTCCGTCGTGGCCTTACACTGTCAGGACCACTTCCCCTACTACTCATCTTTAGATTTGTCATCTGAGCAGCATTTTTTTTGGAGTAGTAAATGGAAGTATTGTGCATATTAGAATTTTCTTACAGCATATGTGAACATAAAATTGTCTGAGTATCCAACTGAGTGAAGCCTTTACATCTTTGCTGATAGCAATGCTTCATGCTTGATAACTTTTATGTGATAATGACTCTTTTAAGGACTTCCAGGAAACCTTAGTCACCATTACTACTCTGTCTCACGCTACAATACCATAATGCTGTTATTAAAGTATGTTCAGCAAATGTTGATGTTCCAAAAGGGAGTATCCATCATTTTATAAGTCATGCTTCAAGGGGTTTTCTGGATTCTTCTTGGTCCTTTAATGTAATATAAGTTCTTATGAATAAAAAAGTATTTTTTTTTCTAGATTTAGTCTCATTACGATGAAGGCTAATGTATAAGCTTTGCAAGTGTTTTAGAATCCCATCTTCATAGGATAATGGGATTATATTGTTATTTTTATTTTATGGCATTTTAGTGTGTGAGAGTGATTAGACAGAGACAGAGAGACAAAGGCAGAGTTAGAAACACACACACACACACACATACACACACACACACAGAGAGAGAGAGAGAGAGAGAGAGAGAGAGAGAGAGAGAGAGAGATTATGATGGCTAGAGTATAGTTTGGAGGATCTGGGTCTCCCCTTCCATCTTGAGGATCCTGAGATCAAACTCAGGCTCTTCTACGCATTCATCTGTCATACATCCCAATCCATTACATTATTTACCCAAATCTTTACCTACAGCACATTTTCCTTTTGTTGTGCCTATTTTTAGTTGTGCTCCTTGTTTAGCTTTCCTTTCTGGTGACACTTTTTCTGGAATCTGCACTTTCATCAATTTGATTTTTTTTCTCATATTCGTAAGATGTAGCTGTATTTCAAACTTCATCGCATGGAGTTTGTGAGTACTTTATACATACAATAGTCCCCAAATTTCCTTTGTCCAGTGTCTGGATGACCATAGCTCTACTTCCTGTTACTTTACTTAGCCAACTGTAGTAAACTAGCATAAGTGTCATTTGATCTTTTGAACCAGCTTGTGTCCTTTAGATTAGAGTCTTTAACATATAACCATGTTTCCTAATTTGTCAAAACTTCCCTCATTGTTAATGCAGAATAATACCCCACTGTGTATGTGTGACCATGTTACATCAGTTTGCATATGGACACATATTCTGATTGTGGATAGCTTTTAGCTATTTCAAAACCTGTTATTGTGCACATGTCGGTAACTGTTTGATTAAAACTTTTTCAATATTTTCAGTTCATATTTAGCACTGGGGATACTAGGTGCCGTAGCACTTCTACTTCAAACTTCATGAAGAATCCCAAGGCATTTCCAAAGCATCTGTATCATCTTGATTTTCCATCAACAACTTTAAGAGAAGACTACATTTTTGAGGAGTAGAACAAGATACAGGAGGTAATTCAGACAAAGTAAAGGTAAAAAGTTTTAAACTGAGGACGTCAAAACTGTTTTCCATATATGGAACTCTGTGGTTTGGAGAATTTCTTCAGAATCATCTTCTTTCTATACCCACATATAAAACAAACTAATGAGGTAGAGTGTAGCAAGGGAGAGTTTGTCTATGTTTGGACTTCAGAACAACAATTAGTCAAAAGAGAAAGACGTTATTTTAATTTTATGTTTAAAACTAAGATTTATTTGTTTGCTAATTTGTTTTATGTTGGTACTGAATATTGATCCCAGGAGCTTTTGAATGCTTGCAAGGGCCGTGCCATTTACCCTACCCAGAAAAAGTTTTATATAATTGACCTTGCCACAGTAATAAACTGGATATCTGCTAGAAAGAAAGCAGTGTGATGTTGAAGAGAAAACATCTCCCAGACGTTCACAAACCAATGTTACCTTAGAAATGAATCACTGGGAAGTTGGAGATGCCTACTTAACCTTTCCTTTAATTATTATAATAAACATCTTAGCAAAACTAATGACTGCAGTGGGTTATCAAGAGGAGCATCAGAGGCCTGATGAGTGATGAGCCGCTTTAGTTTTACTTGCAGTGACTACCCTGAAGGCCACTGCATACAGAGCGATGGTTCTCAAGTGCTTTCTTAATTATGAGAGAGAATATCAAATCAAGTTAAATAATCCTGTATTTCTACATTGTAATCAATCAGGAGATTAACCAAGAAATGAAATATTACATGTGATTATATTATGTTGTATAATATCATTTCTAAATAAAAATTATGAATGTTTCTATAGATTTATTTCATTACAATTGTGTATGTGGAATGTGTGTGTGTATGTTTGTGTGTGTGTGTACATGTGCATGTGCATGTGAGTGTGTGTGTGTGTGTTAGTGAAAAGAGAAATAGAAGTGGTGAAACATGGAAAGAATATGTGTGAGTGTATTTTAGTGTGTGGCATACATAATGTGTGTGCAATTCCATGTGGAAGCAGAAGGAGAATGTAGAAGCCTTGCTTAACCATTCTCCACATTACTCCACTGAGACATGGGTGCTCACTGAACCTGAAGGTAGGCTCCTGCCTACCTTGTCACAGCAGTTTATCTCCTCCTGACTTCCTCAGCCCCAGGGTTACAGGTGGACACAGCCACACCCGCCTTAGGACATGTGTTCTCAGGTACAAACTCAAAAGCTTATCTTTGTACAACATTCACTGTGCCAACTCCCTGTACCCTCTCTCTCTTCTTTCTGCCCAATTTTCCTTCTCCAATTTTCTAAAAGATACACTTTCTAAGCTTGTCTATATTAAACCACATGCCTATAGGCAATGGACCTATGTTCTATTTACAATACTTATAATATCACAATGCCTATAGAAAAAGCATATCACAACTTGGGAGGGCAGGGGCAAGAAGAATATCTACCATATTGGTGAGCACGTGCATGTAGGTTTGGAACCATTCAGATGGCACAGATGTAAAGCTACTTTACTTAGGTTTGTGGATATACAGCATATGCTGATGTTGAAATATAAACACTGTAAGAGCAGCTGTGAGGTAATGAAAGCACTCACATCATGTTAGCCTTAATCAGAATAGCTCTTGAGACAGTAATGAAGTTGATATCCTGAAAGAAGCAGCTGGCTTTGTTTTGCGTGGTAATTCCCAGCAATCTGGATAAAACCCAGCTGCTGATAACTCTGATAAATTATGTACCATGCTGGAGTTTTACTTTTTCTCTGTCATAGTTGAACATAAAGTTTCACAAGGTTTGTCTTGGTTCCTTTTTAATATATTAGGAACGGATACTTTGCAGAGAATTAGATTTTATATATGAAATTACACAGAAGTTGATTTAGGATGTGACGGAGCTGCTCCTGCTGCAGTATTTGAGTGCATAATGGTAAATTCTGACCTTGTCAGAGGGAGACAGCTGAATTATGATTCAGAGCCTGTGAAAAATGATATGTCTCCAATATTAGATTAATCTCCTGCAAACTTTACTATTCTGCATTACCAAGCCTTGTAAATGTCATCTTTATCCGTCATCTTGAAGTATTTTGATGTTGCTTGTACAGTAATTTTGATTTTCTTTTCAGTGTCTCTAAAGAGACAGTTATTTCCCTATTAAATTACACTCTACATTTTTATTACAAATTCCATCAAAAGATTTATAATATTCCTTTGAAATGAATAATACTTGGTTAGTTTCATGTAAAGCATCAATTAGATGGATAGAATGAAATGTTAGAAATTAAATACCAAGATGAAATGAATGGATTTGTACTCAAAACATAATTATTTACTAATAGAATATTTGATTTGTTAGTGTATTGTTCTGGCAGAATTTGAAGTTGCTAAATTTCCAAGATTATAATGTTCAGAGAACATAAATGATATTCCAAAATGAGAAAGAAAGCCAGGATGCAGAAGTCTCAGTCCTTCTTAGAAGGGAGAACAAAACAGTCACAGAAGGAAATACAGGGGCAAATAGAGGATCAGTGATTGAAGAAATAATCACTCAGAGACTGCCTTACCTGGGGATCCACCCCATATGCAGCCACCAAACTGAAATACTATTGCTGATGCCAAGAAGTTCTTACTGGCAGAAACCAGATGGAAGTCTCCTCAGAGGCTCTGCCAGAGTCATACTGATACAGTTGAATATGCTTGCAACTAATGGATGGAACTACAAGCTAACATCCTGAGAGAGGTAATCCAGTCACAAAAGTACATACAGGGTATACATGATAAGCAGATACTAGCCCAAAAGCTCAGAATACCCAAGAAACAATTCACAGAAAGACCTTATGAAAAGAGAAGAAAGACCAGAATGTGGATGCCTTAGTCTTTCTTCAAAGGGAGAACAAAACACTCATGGGACCACACACAGGGACATATAGAGGAGCAAAGACTGAAGAAAAGATCATCCAGAGACTTCCTCACCTGGAGATCTATCATGTATGCAGCCACCAAACACAGTCACTATTGCTGAGGCCAAGACTTTCAAATACAAAGAAACAAGCATCTGATACCCAAGAGACAGCATCAAACAATTAGTTCCATACTCAGTAGAACATAGCTTTCATGCTGGCACACTTTAACAACTTTATTATATCTCTATTCCCAAAATATTAGATAATGTCATTCAAATTCATTGTACATTGCCCTCTTTTGGTAGCTTTTTCAGATGCTTTCAAAATCTTTTAAGAATTTCTTACAGCCAAGTTGAGAGTAAAGAGTTCCCATTACACTGAAGTCTTCAGAAGTCTTAGAACATTTTTATGTAATGCTCCAAACACCGTTACTTGTTCTTTCAATGTGCACATGAAATCAAGAAGTAACCTGGTTTTCAGAAACTCCTTAAAAATCTAAATTCATCTATAGATGGATACTTGAGCCAGGGTGAGAATAGAAACTTCACAGGTTTGAAACCCAGACCAATTATCAACTGTAATTATAACTTAAATAATGCATTCTAGGATGTGAAAGCACACACACATTTGGTGTGTGTGTGCGGTGGGGTGTTCAAATACATACAACTGTGCATGCTGAGAAATGACTCTAGGAATTGAAAGAAAGAAATCCACTACAGAGGTACATTCTTATCTCTTTTTAAACAATTTTGAAACATTAATTGTTTAAAACTTTTGCTTTTTTAGATTTATGTTTATTATTTTTAATTGGCACATGTGTGTTGGGGCAGATGGATATGTGCACATCAACACAGGTGCCTTTAGAGGCCAGAGGAATCAGATCTCATTTAGCTAGAGTTATAGGAGATTTTGAGCAAGCTAACATAGGAGCTAGAGACAGAAGTTGAGTGTAACAGCAAGAAGTGCTCTTAACTACTGAGATATTTCTATAGCCCCTGGACTCATTATTTTGGTGTAGTTTGCCATTCCCTGGTAAATTATCAATGTGGCAATTAAGAGTCATCAAATCTTTACCATGTGTGAGATAGTAAAGTTTGCTCCCTATGACTTCAATTCTAATTTGTAAGAAAAATAGATTTATCACAAGCTACATCTGAGACATGAAGCAGTTTGTGTAAATGTCCTAAGGTTACAAAGCCAGGAAACTATAGGGCCATCAGATAGCGTGTTACTCCCACTTCAGTACCTAAGATCACAACCACTACTGCTCTCTATGTACGTGAAAAAGAAACCGATTCTATCTAGAATTGAGTGCCCAAATAGTTATGTATTAATACAATAACCTTTCAATGCTTAAAGCATTGTTGTATATTCTTCAGTTTACACTGTGTACATATTTAATGTAGAGTCCTTATATTGGATTTGAAATCACAGATCCCAACTAATCATTCTTGGTTTCTTAAGGCATAAACTCTTATGTTCTTTCTGCTTCTTTCAGCTTCAAACTCTTATGTACAAAGTAGAATCTGGCCTTTGCTTTCTAAGTTAGACACCAAGATGCATTTCAATGATAAAATAGTATTCAACTATATATTCCTGCATTAATATGTTACCCTTTGAACTAGATTTATAAGGTTTAATTACATATAATATTCAGTTTCAGAACATTTTTTTCAATGTTAAAATGTATTTTGAGCAATTAACCTTTGATTTGCCAATCATCCCTGATAATTCTTTAATCTTCTAGATACGTTTTATGCATACTAATGCACATATTTGTATGGTACTATATATATAAATATATATATTAATTTATTTATATTTTATGTACATAAATGTTTTAATTTTAACTCAACCTTTGCAATCGCATAAACATTTTAGGTTAGACTACTGTAAGTTATGCACATTTATATGACCTTATTAAATATAGACCATATTTTCTAATTAGCTCTTGGATTATTAATGATTTAAGGTCCAAGAGTACCACATTCTGAGAGGGTGTTATACACTTATTTTTTTTTCCTCAGAAAGACTGAGGCTTTCACTTTTTGACATTTGGTTTTCTTGAGCTTTGTATGGCCTGTGAGTTGTTTCTGGGGTATTCAGAGCTTTCTGGGGCTAGTATCCAATTATCAGTGACTGCATATTATGTCTGTTCTTCTGTGACTGGGTTACCTACAAGGAAGATATTCTCTAGATGCATCCATTTTCCGAGAAATTTTATAAAGTCATTGTTCTAATAGCAGAGTAGTACCCAATTGTGTAAATATACCACAATGTTTGTATTCACTTATTTACTGAAGGACATCTGGGTTCTTTCTAGCTTCTGGCTATTATAAATAGGCCTGCTATGAGCAATGTAGTGCATGTGCCTTTATTGTATGTTGGAGCATCTCTGGGATACATGCCCAGAAGTAGAATAACTGATTCTTCAGGTAGGATTATGTCCAATTTTATGAGGAACCACCAGACTAATTTCCAGAGTGGTTGCACCAGCTTACAACCCCTCCAACAGTGGAGAAGTGTTCCTCTTCCTCAGCATCCTTGCCAGCACCTGCTGTCATCTGAGTTTTTGATCTTAGCTATTTTGACTGGTGTGAGGTGGAATCTTGAGGTTGTTTTGATTTGCATTTCCCTGATGACTAAGGACAACGAGCACTTCCTTAAATGCTTCTCAGTCATTCTACATTCCTAAATTGAGAAAGTTTTTTTGTTTAGCTCTGTACCCCATTTTTAATAGGATTGTTTAATTCTCTGGTGTCTATCTTCTTGAGTTTATTGCATATATTGGAAATTAAACCTCTATCAGATGTGGGGTTGGTAAACATCTTTTCCCAATCTGTTGGCTGCCATTTTGTTTTCTTGATAGTGTCTTTAGCCTTATAGAAACTTTGCAAAATCATTAAGTCCCATTTCTCAATCCTTCTTCTTAGATCACAAGCCATTCGTGTTCTGTTCAGGAAACTTTCCCCTGTGCCTATGTGTTCTAAGGTTTTTCCTACTTTTCCTTCTAATAGTTTCAGTGTACCTGGTTTAATGTGGAGATCCTTGATCCACTTGCACTTGAGCTTTGTACTAGGAGATAAGAAAGGATCTATTTTCATTCTTCTGCATGCTGAATGTTAGTTGAGCCAACACCATTTGTGGAAGAGACTATCCATTTACCGTTGAATCTTTTCAGCTCCTTTGTCAAAAATTGAGTGACCATATGTGTGAGAAGATACATTTCTGTATCTTCTATTTTGTTCCATTGATCAACCTGCCTATCTCTGTACCAGTACCATGCAGTTTTTAACACAATTAATATAGCTTGAGGTCAGAAATGATGATTCCCACAGATTGTTGAAAGTAGATTTCAATATTCTAAGTTTTTTGTTATTCCAGATAAAGTTGCAAATTACTCTTTTCAGATCTATGAAGAATTGAGTGAAAATTTTGATGGGGATTGCACTGAATCTAGATTGCTTTAGGTAAAATAGCCATCTTTACAATGTTGATCCTTCCAATCCATGAGCATGAGAGATCTTTCCACTTTCTGAGATCTTCCTCAATTTCCTTCTTCTGAGATTGGAAGTTCTTGTCATATAGGTCCTTCACTTGCTTATTTAGAGTCACACCAAGGTATGAAAGGTGCATTCTTAACATAAATGATGGGCTAAAATTCATAGTCAGTCTTTTTTTAATTTTATTGGATATTCTTTGTATTTACATTTCAAATGTTATACCCTTTCTCCCTTTCTCCCTCCCTTCTCCTTCTCAACTTGATTCCATGAAGGTGCTCCCTCTCCCAATCACCCTCTCAACCTCAGTGTCTTGGCTAATGATGATGTTGCTTTTCCCATGTGGATGCAAATCTTTCAGCTATTTCAGTCCATTCTCTAGTTCTTTCATTGGGGTCCCCACGTTCTGTGAATTGTTTCTTGGGTATTCAGAGCTTTCTGGTCTTAGTATCTGCTTATCAGTGTGTACATACCTTGAATGATCTTTTGTGATTGGGTTACCTCACTCAGGATGATAGCTCCTAGTTCCATTCATTTGCCTAGGAATTTCATATAGTCATTAATTTTAATAGCTAAGTAATACTCCACTGTGTGGATGTACCACATTATCTGAATCCATTGCTTTTTTGATTGACATCTGGATTCTTTCTAGCTTCTGGCTCTTATAAATAAGGCTGCTATGAACATGGTGAAATGTGTGTTCTTGTTTGATGTTGGCACTTCTTTTGGATATATGCTCAGGAGTATTAAAGCTGGGTATCCAGGTATTGCTATGTCCAATTTTCTGACGAACTGCCAGACTGATTTTCAGAGTGGTATACCAGCTTACAATCCCACCAGCAATGGCACAGTGGCTAAGGACACTGTCATTAGGACAAATGAACTATTATTAATGTTTCTTAATAAACTATCCATTGAAAATAAAACACAAATATATTATGTATGAACAAATATATTATTTAACTATTATTATTACTCATAAAGCTGTCTGACTGAAATACAAGTATATATGTACGTATATAACGCAAAAGTTTGTATGAATCTTCCAAAAATTTTACAAATATAATTCATGTTTAAAATGTTATGAAGTGGTATTTAAAGGAATTGGTGGTACAAAACTTTGGTCTGAGCACTTGAAATATAGAGGCAGATAGATCTTTGTTTTCAAGAAAAGCCTGGTCTAGAAAATGAGTGAAGTCCAAGAAAAAAAGAAAAGAAAACAAAACAAAACAAAAAGTCATGCTCAATCTTTACACACCAAGAACACATTGACAAATTCCGGGTTACACCCTGTATTACATGTACTTTTTGCTCATTGTAAAATAAAAAAGAAATAAGTTATATAATAATTGATTTAAATCATAACTTTTTAGAACAGAAAACTTAAATTAAATGCATAAATGAAAAAAAAAAGAAAATGAGTTCCAAGACAGCCATTGCTACACATGAAAAACATGCCTCAAAAATCAATAACTCGCTAAATATTTTTAAAAATCATACACAGTTTTTGGTAGAATATAAAATTATTTTGTTTACTGTAAAGATATTAAGTGATTCTATTAAAATGTGACATAGATGTTGTTTCACTCAAATTTGTCTTTATTGACGAGTTCTATATATGTAATTGCACTGAATTAATGTGTGATTTGCAAAACTTTTGACACATTTACAATAGAGTAAAAATCAAAAAATGTTTGCACACTCGCCTTAGGGTCATTATTTTCTACAGCAAACACATGCCTGAGAAAAAGAAATCTCTGAAAAGAGAACTGAGCAACATAAGCATATGGATATTGGACTCTTTACATTGTCATCAACGAAATATATTTTCCCTAAAGTGAGTCTGAGTAAAGTAATTATAATTTTCCCATATATGACATGTCTTCTTAACAAATGAAATCCATCAGATAAGGTATAGCATACTTTGTTGCCACTGTAACCTCATTTAGGGAGACATCTAGTAGAATAACT
Source organism: Micromys minutus (assembly GCF_963924665.1). Taxonomy (NCBI): domain Eukaryota; kingdom Metazoa; phylum Chordata; class Mammalia; order Rodentia; family Muridae; genus Micromys; species Micromys minutus. The sequence goes on along the minus strand of NC_137983.1, from coordinate 30,349,611 downwards.
TACACCTAACTGGCTTTAAGCATGTCTCTGAGTTCTCGTCATTTCTGTTCGTCTTGAAATAATCTTTAGGAAATCTACAAAATGCAATAAATACTAGCAATGAAGCAAATGAGCATTGATTTGAGTACGCTATTCTAATCATCTAACCACTCTACAAAGATTACATTCATAGGAATGATGCCTTGCTATCTTTCCATTCATGATGGAAAACATTAGTAGTTTCCATTCAAACTGGGTGAAATCTATACACATTATAGACAAAAATTTATTTTTCTCAAAAACTATCAATGTGAATGTTAATTTAATTAAACACAGGACACTTATAAATAACCAGAATACAGACTGGGCCCATATCTAGCCTCAGTAGCCAACTCAAACATATCAAATCAACCATCAAACTAGTTAATCATTTTAGTTCTTATAAAGTGAAATGAGCTATCTGAAAATAGTACTCTGTCAGTGGAAGAAGAGTTAATTCTACACTTGCAAGGATAAGGCTGAGACTTCCAATCTTTGAAAAATGCAAGGTCTTATAGGGCAAAGGCTCAAGCCACTTATTTTGTTATGGGTTTTTATGTAATGATATAACATTTACAAATATAACCTTAAAGTCTCAGTTGCTGAAGACAGAAGACCTAGCGCATAGCACAGTGGTACATAAGATACTCTCTAGTTTATTGGGTTGTATGTTGGTACAATTGTTGAACCGTTTATGCCATTGAGGCCTTAGACTTCTGTCCAGGTCAGTGGAGTACACACCATATTTTTATTGCAGTTTGTTTTATTAATTTTTGTGCATGCATGTGATACCACAGTGTAACAAACAACTTTCAGGAGTCATTTTTTGTTCTACATTACATGTTTTAGAGAAGAAACAGAGATTCCCTCAGATGGAAATTGTGGACAAACTCAAAAATCTCTCAGAAGAACCCATTTTGATTTGGTGTTTGTGTACACCTGTCTTCCTTCAACAGGTTTCAAAGATTTGTATTACTAGTGTTATTTGAACATCTTTACACTTAGAAGAGACCTAGAAATGGCTGTAAAGAAGTTTAAGGCAGTATATATTTACAAAAGTTATCAATGAGTTGGCACATAGGCACTCATGGACATTTGTATTTTCTAAGGTTGTGCGACACTGAATATAAATTTAAGGTATTGAAACCCCGAATTAAATAGACATGGGGAAAAATGAGAAGTATCACCAGTGATTTTAGATGAGGTCATCCTACACTTTCCTCATGTTACTGAGTTCCACAAGTTCTATTGCCAGTCCCATCCCATGGCTTACATGACTGTCTCACACTGTGCTTTCCAGCTCCTTCTTTGACAGTAATCTGTAAAACCTAAAAATGCCTGAACTTTGCAAAACTTAGTAGAGCCAAGAAAGACCAAAACATCTAGGTAATATTCTTAGGCAGTGGATGGAATGGAAACAGTAAAATTAAAAATGAAACAAATCCAAAATTTTAATTGAATAAATTATTCTACAGTAAGAACTGGGAACAATGGTTTAGCTCCCCACTTTTATGTATTTTTCTCCACGTGTTTACTAAAGTTGGGTTATGAGTAGCACAATTTTATAGTTACCAACATATTCAAATGTTCAGATATAAACTTGGAACTGTTTTTCTATTTGCACTGGTAAAACTGACAAGCCCATGAGCAAAAATATTCTAACATCACCAACATCTTCCTCTCTGTACAAATGCTCAGTGCAAATACCACTGCGTACATGTTGAGACACTGTAGCATGAAGAGTAAGGGAACTGCAGATACAGAAATTATCCAAATGATATGAGGACTAGGGGACATATTTAGTTCATCCAAACAAAGAAATGTTGAGAAAGAAGTGGCAGGATTTTATTATTAAAAACTATGTTTGGAATGATGAAATATTTCCTAATTTGCCTGTTGTAGCCTTAGCTTATTTTCTGATTCCCGGCTGAATATAGTTATAAAAATCATATGTCCATGAAGACTTGTCAGTCCTGAACAAACCAGGATCATTTGTTACACTACATGGCATAGCCACTGTCATGTCCCCATTGCTTCAGAGTAATACTTTCGGCTAAGATAGAAACATAAGCTTAGAGGAAAAATACATTCATGAGAATGAAGTTGAATTGAACTAGACTGTTGGAAATGCTAAACCTTCTTAGATCAATGAATGTGAATAAAAGCCAATCTCAGACCCTGATCAATGCTACATTATCACCAGTAAATGATGAGATAGATTTATCAATTCAGTAAACAGTGGCAGTCCAAGAAACAGTGGTAGTCAATTAAATGAGAATGAGTCTCTATATGTTTTTGTTTTTCCTTTTATGATGGAAGAGAAAGCTTATTGCAGATAAAAAGGAGAGCAGAGGCAGAGGCAGAAACATCTGGGTGGGTCAAGGCTGAACTGGGCAGACTGAGCTGGGCCATATGAAGTGAGAGGGGAGGAGAAAGGTGGCAGAGGAGAGGATAAAAGGGACAGGAGAGAGGAGATGCCTACCAAGACTGGCAGCCTGGGTTAAGTGAACATAAAAGTATGAGGTAGACAAAAAGGTTAACTCAGATGGCTGGATTATACAGAGAAGGGCATCTGAAGTGCAGCCCAATCCCTGGGCTGAAAGTCTCTTATTTAGTACCTTTTGGGAAAACTGATCCTTTAAAATGCTTCACCATTTCAAACCAGCATGTGATTCCGTGTAATACTGCTTTCAAAGTCTTGTGTCAACGAGGTTTGCTTTTCCTTACTTAGGGAATTATTTTTAGTCTGTACAATTCAGAAAGCAGTGCCAATTTTGTATTCAGCCCTTTAGTTATAGCTGCAGATACAGATAACAAGATTTTTTAGCAGAAGCATCTTTGAATAAAACAACGAATGTGTTTTATGGTTCATTAACCATGCTAATACATACACATTTTGCTACCCAATTTGAAAAACAGATTAAAGCTCACTGTACATTTTCAGTAGAGTTTACTGATTCATGTTATTTTTAAAAGAGCCTGATCAGGAAGCAAGAACACATTTTGATTATGGGATCTAGCAGTACTACAAATTCATTTCTTCGCCTGCTGCATCTTTATCTACAGAAGTTTGCTTAAACTTTTCCATGAGTGTTTTCTCCATTACAATTATTTCTCTAGATGCATAATGTTCTATATAGATCGAGACTGAGTTATGTCAACATCATAACAATTACTTACAGACCGATTTCTCATAATATAATAGTTATACATTAAGCTTAAAAGTGTTTTTGTACATACTGGGTTATTAAATTTAATCTTCTCTTATAAGGTCTAAATACTCATTAAAGAAGAAACATTTACAACACTTAAAAAGTGAAGATATCAAATAAATTAAGAGATGAAACCCCAAATCCACAGCTTGAACTACTGTTGAAAGCTTCTATTTTTATTATTATCTACCATTATTTATGGTATAGGGTATTTAGATTTGACACTGAAAGCACAAGCAGCAAAAGAAAAGAGGAACCTGGGACATCCTCACAATTGTGAAGGATCCATGTGTCTTTGAAAGAGAGGCAGTCCAGTGACTATCACCATCTCCCTTGCTTTCACTCAGTACATTTCAATGACAGGCAGATTTTAAAATTCTCTTATGGTCCCAGAAATAAAGTGTATGTAATCTACAAAGTAGTAAGTGTAGTTAGAGGAATCTAAATTGATATCATAATTACTTTAATATGCAGAAGCACAAAATTCAATTGTACTTTATGCTATTATTTATGCAATTCAAAGTACTTTATGCTATTATTTCTGGAAACTTTGGTACATGCGTTCATTCCCTTGTGACATGTCATCAACAACAGTAGATACAGAATTAACAGAGTGTCCTTCTCTGTCATTTCTACGTTGCTGGAGGGTGAATCCCAATGATTTGTCATTATAGTTGACCCAATAGCTTATATTGCTAACTATACTTACAATGGAGAGCCAATCTATTGTAAGGTATGTTTTTATGTTTGTTTTCACTTTTCTATTCATATATTTAATAGGTAGATACTATTTTAAACAATTTAATACTATGCTTTTATTAATTTTGAGAACATATTACAGTGTATTTTTATAACAATCATTTTCTCTCCCAAACTTCTCAAAAGTCCTTCATCCATGTGGTTACTAGTCATATATCATTTCTCTCTTTTTAAAAATATTATCTAATTTGTTCTGCCTATATACTCTTTGGTGTGGAATGATTCACTGGAGCACAGTCTACTTTACTTATTAGTGGCCATATACTTAAAGAACATGGTACTTCCACAGAAGCTACTGACTACCTATAACTTTTAAGTATACGTCAGGGCCTTGTGAACCCTCCTCCCTATGTTACAGTGATAAAAATATAGATCTTGTGCAGGTAGTCAAAGCTGCTAGTAATTCACATGGGCAGCAATAATCTTTCATGAACTAAAGGCACTCAGAAATCTGGTCCTCTCTGAACTCTGGCTCTTATACTTTCTCTGCATCTTCTACAATAGCCCCTGAGCTTTGGAAAAAATGATACTTGTTTCTCTGTACTCTCTCCACTTGTGAGTTTCTGTACTAACCATCAGTGACTACACAAAGAAACTTCTCAGATGACCGCTGAGAACTGCCCAAAACTTCAGGAACAAATATACAATTTAGAAAAGAGTTTGACACTATGTCCATTTTGAAAAGTAACACTACTGTGAGCTCCCCAAACATGGGTTCTATGAGAGATTTAGATGATGAGAAATGTGTTTTCTCTTGTAGACTAAGGTTTAATTCCATTCAGAAGTTGTTGATCATTCCTGTAAAATCATGGTTATTAGTGTGATTAGTGGAAATTTCTTATCATGCAGGTCATTACTGTACTTTACACCTGGGTAAGTCTATTGATGATTTATCCCAGCCTCCCAACAGCCTATGTAGTACTTTATAGTCCTATAAAATTACCCTTCAAGAAGGACTCTTCATGGTACCATCAACTCGATTTCTCTGCGTCCTATCACCACAGTGTATGTTGCCTTCAACAAGTCTTAAAAGTTTAACTTAAATGTGTCTTACACATTTAATGTTTAAGGTGAAAACTATATTCCCTTGTAATTATTTTTCTTTCTTAAGTAAATATATTCAGACTTTTGTTGCATTGTAATACGCTCAAATTTAAGAGGATTTGAATGTCCATCAATCAGTGGTTGAACAGAATTACATAGCATATGACTACATGCAAGTATCCCTGAAACAAAGTAGACAGGTGAATTTCTGCCATGTGTAGCATTTATAAATCTCAAAATAATTCTGCTGTACAAAAGAAGTAGTGTAGCGAGAACTTAGAAATATAAAATATTAGAAAGTGTAAATTAATATGCATGAGAAAAACCATGTCACTGGTTGTCTGAAATAAAAGGAGGGAACAAAGAAATCCAGAGGAAGAGTGTTAAAGTGGGATGTGGAATTTCAGGTTATAGGACTGGATACATTTGTTATCATGAGTGGACTATTAGATTGTTTGGCATGTAGAATGTCATGTTGTACAGTTTAACTATTTCATGTTTATTTTACATTGGTTACATCTAAATATATGCTTGCAAATATGTTTGTTGGGAAGTCTGCAAGAAGTTAAGAGAGATAAAACTGAAGACATTGAAAAATAGGCAAATGTAACATTTTTAAATATATAATATAAATGAGGACTGAGTGATGACTCATCATTTGAAAATACTTTCCATTCTTCTAATGAACCTACATCCAACACCTACCATATAAATGGTGATTCAGAAGCATTTGTAGTTCCAGGTCCAGGGGACTGAATATTTTGTTCTGGTCCCTGAAGGTACTACATAAATATGGTGTGCTTACACATATGCTGAAAAATATCCCTACCTATAAAAATAAATAAAGCTAAATGATATGTCCCTGCTTATCACTCACCTACCATATTGTAGATTATGAGAATGTTCCCTTTAGAGTATGAGCAGGTAAATAATTTTTATGTGTTTATGGAGCAGAAGCTAAATGTAAACTAAGAAAGCAACAGCTACTTAATTTGACTGAAGAGTCAGTTTAAAAGTTTAAAAGAAAACATAAAAATATAAATAATGGCACACCTTATGTTTGCTCATAAAACAAAAAAATGATAAGAAGGACATTGGAAAAAATCACATTTTATAGCAAGATATATTTAAATTTTATTTTTAGAGATACATTTATACAATGTCTGTTTTTGTTTTATGCTGGTTGTTGGAGAGGATTGGAATAGATCCTTTCATTTTAAACCACATCTGGAATTGTGAGAGACATTGAAAAACATTATCTCATGCAGCCATTCAAGTGAAAAACTGTGCTTACTAGTACGTTATAGGAATATGATATTAGCTCCACTATAATGTAATGAAATTCAATTAGAAAATATTTGTAATGTGCTTCTCATGTTTCAGACAATGGAGCTTGAGCATATGAACTCACAATTCAGTAGGAGGCAGTGATGGAAAGAAACAATTTAAAATATTGAATGAGTGTCAAGAAAAAATAATACAGAGAGAGGTGAGACAGGGAGCAAAAAAATCCTCTAGGTGGCTTTCAGTCAGTGCCTATAGCTAGAATCTGAAAAATAAGCACTTGTCAATGAGCAAACAAACATTAGGAAGATTAATAAACTTACTATTCACAAAGTTAGATTAGAAAGAAATTAATAAACATAGCAGAGGATGACATTTTCTAACATAAATAGGAAGAGAAGCATTTTGTCCTGTGAAGGCTTGTTTCCCTAGTGTAGGGGAATGGCCGGGTGGTAAGTTGGGAGTGAGTGTGTAGGAGAAAAAGCATCCTCATAGAAGCAGGAAAAGGAAGAATGTGAGTGGGTAAGGGGGGAAACAGGGAAAGAGGATAACATTTGAAATGTAAATACATAAGATATCCAATAAAAAAGGAACAAAGGAAAGAAAGAAAGAAAGAAAAAAAGAAAGAAAGAAAGAAAGAAAGAAAGAAAGAAAGAAAAAAAGAAAGAAAAAAAGAAAGAAAGAAAGAACAGACTTGAAATTTAGAATAGTTATTTTGGCATATATTACTTTAAGGATATCCATTTAATTTTTACCAATAATATAGATTAACTCTAAGTGATGTAAGAGATTCCTTGTCTGGCCACAGTGGGAGAGGATATGCCTAATCCTGCAGAGATTCCATGCCTCCCAGGAAGGGGGATATATAGAAGGTAAAGGGGAACCTCAAAGAAACCTCAGAGGTGAAGGGGTGTTAGGTGGAGAGCAATTTGCTGATTTAAAACTGCAGATGCAATGTGATGATGGTATTATTACAGAGTATACTTTATTAGATTTAAGAGCCTGAGATAATGTATAGGAACTACAACAAAAAAAATTGTGTCATTCACAAAGATTATGAAAATCCCCAGAGACTCTTTTACTAATTTCTTATATTAACATCTTCTATAAACAGGGAAAGATCAGATACATAGGTAAAGTTGGTATTAATTGAAATTTTAGATTTCAAAAATGAAAATGTAGAGTTTAAAAGAAGTTCTAAATGTTGGGTTCAGGAGTGACATTGCAAACACCAAATACAGTCAGACACCAATGTTTCATTGAATGCACAAACTCAGACTTGTCAATCAGGGCTGTAGTTTAGAATTTGGGGACTGACACTACAACCCTGAACACTTTTCTGTCAGCTTATAAGGGCTAAAATCAGAAAACCTGCAATGAGCTCTACTTAGGTTCTGGGAATGCTGCCTGATGGTTGGCCTTGTCTCAAGCAAAAACATAGCAGTTCATATTAACCTTTTATTTGATGGATCCTACATGAAGTTTATAGTTGTCGAATTTCTTAAGATTAACACATCGGATAGCATACAGGGCATAGCATGGTCTGTGGTCAGCATGACTCTACTGTGAATCAAGTTATTTTTCTGTATCACTGACTGGTAGGCATGTCACAGCAACAATATGAAAGAGCTGACAGGCAGGGAACAAAATGGCGACAGCTATCCTGGGAGTAGTTGGCAGGCTTCAATACTTAGACCTTTAAAAACACCATTAGCACCCACAGATGGATTAATTAGAACTACTGCTGATATTGACCTTAACTAATATGTAATTGAAAAACCAGTGGCCAATAATCTTAGATATCGAAGTGTCCATCATTTTTACCACAGGGGACAAAGTCACGTGAAAATGGATACTAGAAAAGATATTTCTAGAGACTTTTTTAGAAGATGTCAGGCTTTCAGGCTTTGTAGAAGGTGTGATAAGGGCAGGCAGTGGACTAATGGATATAGATCACCATTCCTTACCGATAGGAAAGTCCTTAAGTAATATTTCTATAAATATGGGAAACTCACTATGGGGTTAGCTTAGAAAAACAACAAATTTCCTGTCAGCAATGGAATAGCTCATTTAAACTCGGTATTGAAAACCTTAGGCCTGCTACAGAAGGCAGCACTGTACAGGACTAACCCACAAGTCACCTGCCAATTAAGGGCATAACAGTAGTAGCCCTAGATAAAAGAAGAAATTCTGGAAATATCTAGAAACCAATATCTACCTTTAAAATAATCAGCTAGGTGGTCTGAGTGGGTATGGAATAGAGACAAGGTACAGGCACTTGAACATCTAGAACACCTGGATGTTCAAAAGATGTAACAGTTTACAAGACCTTGGAATTTTCCTGTATTTGTCATTAAAATAGATGCAGGTAACTTCTGGGGTGGCCCAAGAGAAGAGCAAGAGCTATAAAATAAGAAATAAACTTTTGTGTCATATACAAATGCTCCCATAAGACTGAGAGCCTGGATTGGACCTGAAGTGATTTAATATTTCCTCCTGGACTTTATTTTAGTTTTGTGATGGTTTAATCATTACTACTGCAACACACTCATTTCTCCTTTTCAGATTATGATTGTGCTGTACCATTATGTATTGTCAGTAATATTTATTGAATTTATTAGAGCATTAGTTAAGGGCTACCATGAACCTCAGAACAGACTTTACATTTGGGTTTCTGAAAAACTTTGAAATTGTTAAATCTTAGGATAATATTGAATTCGAATGAAATAAAGTTTGCAATATAAGATGAACAAGAAATTTATGACCCATATGTGCAATTTATGGTTTAAATGATGTTATCAGGTATCAAATTGACAAGGGATGGTGCTGTGATGATTAATTATAATTGTCCACTTCATTGAGTTAATAAAAACAATGACTATTAGTGACACAGATTTTTGGATGTGTTTGTAAGCCTCTTTCTGGAAATTAACAGTAGAACTATCTAATCTGTCCACGAGGAGAGACTCCTTTTATCCAGACAAGTCAGAGCAATGAAAAAAATAAGAGCTACTGTGAGGACCAGACAATACTAAACTTGACTTTAAACAAGACATGGAAATTATTAGAAGGGTAGAGGAGTGAGTGGTTTGTAGAATCAAAAGTCATTGACAACAGAACTTCATGAGACTCAAAGAAACAGATGAGAAGCAGTGAGGCAATTTTTTTCCAGTTTCTGGACTTGGTTGACTCTCTTGCCTGCCTGTGTAACATTGTATCTTTCCAACAATGTCCTCACAAACACTGCATCTGCTCATGAAAACCCCCTTAAAATACATACTTCTAAATTAAATTAATGTCACCGTTTACATGCAATCATCAAGAAAAGGGAACAATTTTTCTATCTGTTTCAATTTCCCAAGAGAGAATCTGTTTATATTTTGAAGAACTACTAATTGCTGTTCAATCAGACATGAACCAGAAGTTGCATGCTATTTTTTGACCCCTATAAAAATTTGAAAGTAACTATTTTATAATTCAGGGGTATAAAGTCTGGGATAAAATTGCTGGCTGAGATTATGTTCAAATGCACATCGTTATAGTTATTAGTTGAGACAAAAATTTGATTTGAAGTTTCCTAACTCTATTTATCTGGTAAATCATTTTTAAAGTGAAAGTTTTAATCACAAGTTCCCTGACAGAAGCAAATAATAGATTAAATTTTGCCCTTGTTTTTTTTTTTTTTTTTTTTTTTTTTTTTTTTTTTTTTTTTTTAAGATAATTCACTGCTGCCACCAGAGGCCCTATTGATGTCTGTAATTTGAGTTTCAGTCAGGAGAGTTGCTGATGTCCAAGATTCATGCTGCAGACATAGGCCATCAGGGCTGTGGTCTGTACTGCTACTGGAGAACTTGTGGATGTCTGTGGTACTTCCATTGATGGAACATCATGTGAAAATCAATGATATATGATGCTCTTGGCTATTATGAACAGAGAAACTTTCATTGCAGTGGTTTTGACAATTTCAGAGTTATGGTTGTTGAATAGAGACACTGAAGGCTTCTGCAACAACCTTACCTGGAAACCCCCATGCCCACCCTTTGAAGAAAAAAAACAAAAACAAAAGAAAACAATGATGGAAAATCATTGAAAGTAGTCCTTAAATCTTGTGATACAGATGTTGAAGCATATCTTCTGGCAGGGGTAATGAGAAAGAAGTCAGTTACCCAGTTACCTTTAAGGGGATGGGCACTGGGAGTTTGATCACACTAAAATGGGTATATATGTAACATAGATTGCCTTTCTACATGTAAGGGCAGAAGCACAGGGTTGGAGGGTGGACCCTGCAGGAATGGGAATCAAGCTTGATCAATGTGCACTGTGTAAAATTCCTAAATAATCAATAAAAGTTATTATTGTGGTAAAAAGTTAACTCATTCAGCACTTAAACATAGTAGGCTTTCAAACACAAGAATATATTTATTTACCATAAATGTTCCCTTTACCCTGACAACAAAGTAGAAGGATAAAGATGCATAAACCATGAGCTCATACAATAATAACAGCATTCACAGAATTAACCTAATTATATCATCAATAAACTCACATTAGACTCCAAAACTATTTGTCCTTTATTTTTAATATTCACATATTTCAGATTTAAGTTATCTACTTCATGGATATAAAGCTTCTTTATTTCTAGTTTTCTATCCTAAAAGAAGTATGACAGCTATATTATGGTATTCTACCATAATTTTTGTACTTTGATAAAACATTATACAACAGTACCACCCTGACATACCAATCCCATATGATAATTTTATAATATTATCAGAAATGATCCCAATTATATGATTACTTTTTTAAAATGCCCTAAATTTTTCAACGAATTGCATGTTATTATATCCAATTAAAGTTAAATAAGGAGTTAGAGAAAGGACTGAAGGACCCAAAGGTGTTTACAACCCCATAGGAAGAACAACAATATCCACCAACCAGAGCTTCCAACACCCCCCACCAAGGTCCCAGGGACTAAACTACCAATCAAAGAGTATACATACAGAGACCCTTGGCTCCAGCTGCATATGTAATAGCAGCTCCTTTGTGAGCATCAATGGGAGGATGAGGAGCCTTTGGTCCTGTCAAAGCCTGAAGCCCCAGTGTAGGGCAATGTTAGGGCAGGGAGGGAGGACGGGGTAGGCAAGTGGGTTGGGGAATATCCTCATATAAGCAGGAGAAAGGGAGAATGGTATAGGGGGTTTTATGAGGGAAAATTGGGAAATGGGATTATATTTGAAATGTAAATAAAGAAAATATACAATAAAATAAAGTAAAATTACTAACTCCTGATATATCTCTTGGTAATAGAACACTTAGCTGTAATGCATGGTACCCTGTTTTCAACCTTAAACAAATAAATAAATAAATAAGTGACACTATACAATTCTCATTAATATTTTTAAAATACTATGGCCTCATCTTCCTTTATTTTTAATCTATTTGTGAGAGTATGTAGGAAAAGTTATATATATCATGTATAAATATACATATATATATACAAACACAAATATATACACACACACATATATATGTATATGTATATATATTAAATGATAAAATACAAAATTTCACAATATAGTACATTATTCCCATTGAAGGCAAAGAGAGAGTGGATGGATCATAAATCTTAAAGGGAAAATGTCTTTATTGATATCTTTATAAATAATTCTCAGGGATTTGACAAAAATATATATACTGAAATACTATTCAACCTGGACAGACAGGAGTGAGCATTTATAGAGTGAAAAAAATCACAAACATATACAGAGAGGTAAGCACTATGGTTTTCTAAGGAAACTCAACTATCTTATAGGTATGAAGAATGACATTGTAAGATTCAGTGGGTCAATGTGCTCTTGAAATATAATTTAGTCCTACAAAAGGATTCTAAATTTTAAAATTTTATGCACAGGATACTGAATGGATTGAAAATTTAAGAGGGCTATAATTATGATGTTATTGTATGCTTCTATTTTAACATATTAAATAACTACAGTTGACTCATGTAGTCATGGATCTTGTTCACAACACATTATTCTTTTCTTTTCTAGCTTGTGACTACTATAGGTCAAGTGGATACAGAGAATAGCTTCATGGAGCATGCAAGTTCTTGTTACTCTCTACTGTACAGTGTCCAAGAAACCCAACCCTTTGCAATTTCTTTCTGCTTACTTCTAAATGATCTCTTCTTGTGAAGCTATCTATTCACAGAAACCCTGAAATAAAATACTTCTGTCTAAGATGGACTTCAGAAAATTATATCTATTTGATAGGTATGGGAGCTACATAAAGAAGACCTATTTTGGATGTCATTTTATAAATGACTAATAACAGAAATGATGCATTTATTCCTCTGAAGCTACATTACAAACTTATTTCAGGTTCAGATGATTACTGAGGTGTCACCATTCAGAGATCTTTTAGAATCATGTAGAAATTCTGTACGTTTGATACCTACTTTTTAAATTGTGGACCCCAAATAGAAGTATTTTAGAAGGTAAAACAATGACATCAATTTTTAGAATAATGTAAACTGGGTAGTTCAATTTTCTGTCTAATAGGAATATTATTTATGACTAGCTTTGTCTGTTTAATAGATTTTAAAACATATGTAAATGTACTTGAAGACCCAATGTCATCAGATACAGTTCACTGTTTATGAAGGCAAGGATCAGATTAGACATGGTTTTGACCTTGGCATCCTGCTATCAAAGAGTATGTGTTTGAAAAGCAAATTTGATGACTTGGCTGGGGTTTGTTTATATGAGTGTCTGAAATTCTCCTGTGAGAAGCATTGCAGTCCATGAATGCTTGAGAGGATCTTATAATCATGCCATTAATTTAGAATTGATAGCTTCATAATCTTTTTTACAACTTTATTTAAAGAAGAGAGATACATGTACAGATTTTTTAAAGCACTTTGGTAATTCTTTTAGAGGTTTGATAGCATATATTGAAACCCCACTAGTTACCATAAGAATAAAGTAACTATAAATCTTTAGAGTTACTGGTTTCATTTGCTACGCCTTCATTTTGACATAATTATATGAATTTTAAAATTTTTTGAATAATTTAAAATATCCATTTTGACATCACTGGAACTAAAGTAAAACAAATTTAAATGGTCTATTTTTGTTTGTTGTGTTTTTCTTTGTGTTTCTTTTTGTGATTTTTGTTTTGTTTTTGTTTTTTAATCATAGGAGATTTCCTCCTGCTGACAAACACAGCAAACTCTAGCTTCACTTTTGCAACAAGGTAGGGTCAGGACAGTTCATGAGATGTAAGCTTGTTCCAGGACAGCCAGCAGAGCAGAGGAGGTAGACTCTAGATTTGTACTGTGTATAATAAACTTTTCCGGCGTTGCCTCATGAGAAACATAGCACAAAAGTGATTTGTGTATTTAACTTCAGCCTGGAGACTTCATTTGGTACAGAGGAGAAGGGAGGGCAGGAGACTTCAGAGATTGATGTGCTCCAGCGGCAGACAGGAAGTGTCTACTAAAAAGGAAAAGGGCTACTTTACTCCAGAATTTTGTTATAGACCCAGAATACATTCCCATTAGAAAGCCGCAACCTTGTCCTGCCACATCCTAACAACTACAGTAAAGTTTTCTCTCTTCTTTCATCTCCCTGTCCCCATTTCTTTACTGTATATAAATTAACTAATATATGTACAAGCATATTGCTCTTTTTTTTTCCTTCTCCTTTTTTAAACTCAATGGCCAATGTTCTCTTTTGGTTGACATTAGATGGAGATGGTCTGGGGAAAGTACTGGTCCTGTGATAATACCCCCTTCTTCATTAGTGGCTCAGTCAACGCTTCTCTTTACATTCCAATAAGTTATTTTACCTTCATTGTTTTAACAAAAGAACCCAACAACACAAAATCTTTGCATACAGTATTCACTTGGAGAATTTTAATATTTTTATTTATCACTGTAAAACCAAGGACAATTTTATAACTTTTTTGTATGTAGCTCTTACATGTAGGGTAATCTGTCTTTAAGTCAGGATAAATTACTCTTGAACAAAATGATCCTAGTTTTCCCTTCAATTCAAGCACCTTGTTGTTTAAATAAACTTCTTGTTTTTTAAAAAAATATATTGCTTGCATATGAATCTTCAGGATTTGTTGAAGGGTTCTAGAAAGACAATGTGGCTGCAGTAACTTACTAAAGCAAATAGATCACATTTTTTGTGGTGAAATGTGCCTCTTTCTATCATGTCACATTTAAGCCATGAAGCTCTTCATATAATGTGTGAAAAAAAAAACATGGAAATCACCCCACACAAAGCAAGCATCAGGCACACTTAATGTGCATTTTTTCATTAGTCTTACGTCATAGCTTTTAATCATGGATATTAAAAAACTCTAAAATTGATTAAAATTTTTCAGTAATACCAAAATCTTTTTAGATATGGCAAATACTATGCTAGCATGTTATTCATATATTACATTTAAATCATGCAGGCAAACTGGTTTCATTTATAAATAAGGTTTCATTTATAAACAAAAAGAATTGAGTTAGTTACATAATATTCGTGTCATAAATGAAATATTATCTATCTATAAATTTTTGTTTTTTTCAGCTCATTAATTATTAAGTACTATGGTTCTCATTTAAACACTACTCATAAAATTATAAGACTCTCATGTTCATTTCTCCTTAAAACTGCTTATTCTGAGAGATAATAAGCCATAAAATTGCCTCATTAATGTTGTCTAAGTTTGGTAATATAAAATGGACATTGAGAAAAATAAAGATAATTTTTATAGAAGGCATCCTGTCATTCTTTAATGATCTGGAGATGAAGAACTGACTGCATTAAACATTTGAGAAACATATCCAACAAGAACTGGGAATAAGAGTCACTGTTCAGTCTTTTCCTTGGTTGTTGTAGTTCTAAACTCCTGCATCCGGTCTTCTGGGACTTGATTATGCATTTTGGGTAAGTTATAACTAGAATATATATTCATGAAAACTATTTAAAGAGAGAGAAGACACTAAGAAGTTGGTATGGATTTTGAAGATTAGTGTTGTGAGTAAATATCATAACCATGAAATGAGAAAACAACAACTTCATGAAAATCAAAATATCAAAAGAAAATTATCTGTAAACATCATTGAGATACAATGCAAATGGCAGATTCCCTTTTAACATGAGCAGACATGGAACATGAGCCTCTTCATTCAATACATATTTGCCACTGCCTACATGACCAACAGTACAATGTCTTGTTCTTCTATTACATACACTAATGAAAGAGGTGGGCTGGTGTCTACTCAACCTCATGCCAGTAAGATGAAGAAATGCAGAAACTAGCCTGATCTCTTAATGAAATGAAGTCCTTTTATTTTATTCCACAATACAGGTGCTTTATTAAAACAGAAAAAAATAAAATATTTATTAGTTGGGCAAGGTAAAAATATTGCAACCAACATAAAAATTAAGAAATTTTGAGATTAGAGAAAAAGGTTCTAACATGTTAGCACAAAACATATGATCTAGATTTTTTTTCTCCATATCTTCAGTGTTTTCTTCACTGCATTTCCCACGCTTTGGCCAAATCAAGTTTTTTTTGAATCACCAGTCTTCAAATATTTTCAGAATTTTAATTTCTGTTAAATACTTTAATATAAAAATTTATGTAATCATGTCTTCAAAATAAAATTTCATTATAACCACTTATTTATTTATATATTTTTATTGGATAGTCTCTATATTTGCATTTCAAATGTTATCTCCTTCCCTCCTCCCATCCCAGCTCCCCCTTCACTTGTCTGCATGAAGGTGCAATCTCTTCCAATTAACCTCTCCTCCTCAGTGAATTAGCAGTCCCTACATTGGGGAAACATGCATTCACTGGACCAAAGGCCTCTTCTCACACTGATGCCTGACACTGTTATCTTCTGCTACATACGCAGGTGGATCAATGGGTCTTTCTGTGTATGTTCAGTGGTTGGTATTTTAGTCCATGGGTGTTGTGGAGGGTTTGGTTGGTTGATAATATTGTTCTTCTGATGAGATTGCAAAAGCCTTTCAGCTCCTTCAGTTCCTTCGCTAGCACCTTCATTGGGGTCCCTGTGCTCAGTCCTATGGTTAAGTCCTAGCATGCTCAGCTGTACCTGTATGAATATGGCAGAACCCCGGAGGTGGCATCTCTATCTGGGTTCTGCCAGTAAGTACCTCTGGGCATCAGCACTTGTGCTTGGGTTTAGTGGCTGCATATGGGGTGGACCCAAGGTGAGTATCCTATAAGTGTGTTGTTATTCCTTCTAAGAAGGACTGAAGCATCCACCTTCTGGCTTCCTTCGTTTAGAGCTTCATAAGATCTGTGAATTGTTTCTTAGTTATTCACAGATTTCTGGGGTTGGTATTTGCTTATTAATTAGTGCATCCATGTGTGTTCTTTTGTGACTGAGTTATCTCACTTAGGATGATAGTTTCTAATTCCATACATTTGCCTAGGAATTTCATAAAGTTATTCCACTACCATTTGAGTTTTGATCTTAGCCATTCTGACTTGTGTGAGGTATAATCTCATGTTTGTTTTCATTTACCTTTCCCTGATGAGAAGGGTTGTTGAGTATTTCTCTAGCTGCTTTTCAGGCATTCAGTATTGCTTGGCTGAGAATTGTTTGTGTAGATCTGCACATTTTTAATAGGATTGATTGATCCTCTGTAGTCTAGTTTCTTGAGATGTTTTTATATATTGGATATTAGCCCTCTATAAAATGTAGGATTGGTCATGGTCCTTTGATAATCTGTTGGCTGCCATTTTGTGTTCTCGACAGTGTTCTTAGTCTTACAGCAATTTTGAGATTTTATGAGGTCCCGTTTGTCAATTCTTGATCTTAGAGTATAAGCCATCGGTCCTCTATTCAGGAAATTTTCTTCTGTGCCTATGTATTTTATGCTTTTCCCCAACTTTCTCTTCTAATAGTTTCAGTAGACCTGGTTTCATCTAGAGGCCTTTGATCCACTTGATTTTGAGCTTTGAACAAAGAAATAAAATGGATTAATTTTCATTCTCCTGCATGCTGACTGCCAGTTGAGCCAACCCCATTTGTTGAGGCTGTCTTTTTTACCATTGAATGTTTACAGCTCCTTTGTTAAAGATCAAGTGATATAGGTTTGCAGGATCATTTATGGCTCTTCAATTCTGTTCCATTGATCTACTCGCCTACTTTTTACCAATATCAACTGATCTGCAATATAGCTTGAGGTGAGGGATGGAGATTCTGCAGGAAGTTTTTTTTTATTGATGAGGATAGTTTTGCTATCCTGAGTTTTTTGTAATTCCAAATGAATTTGTAAATTTCTCCTTATAATCCTATGAAAGATTGAGTTGGAATTTTGATGGGGATTGAATTCATTCTATAGCTTGCTGTCATCAGGTTGGACATTTTTACAATGTTTATCCTTTCAATTCATGAGCATGGGAGATCTTTCTACCTTCTGAGATCTTTGTCAATTTCTTTCTTCAGAGAGTTGAAGTTTTTGTCATATAGAACTTTCACACTTTATGAAATTCTTAAGAAAATGGATGCATCTAGAGAATATCATCCTGAGTGAGATAACCCAGTCACAAAAGAACAAACATAATATGCAGTCACTGATAATTGGATACTAACCCCAGAAAACTCTGAACACCCCAGAAACAACTCACAGACTGTGTGAAGTTCAAGAAAAGAAAAAAAGGGTAAAGAAAAAACCATTATGCTTAATCCTTATACACCAAGAAAACTTTGATTAATTCCTGGTTACATCTTGTTTTACATGTACTTTATGCTCATTGTAACTAGTAAAATCTTAATGCACACTATCCAACCTTTAAAAAAAAGCCAAGCACTGACAAAAATATATTCATATACTTTTATGCAAAAATGCTTAAAATTTGTACATTAATCTTTGTTTCTTAAAATAAAGTTGTTCAATTAAAAAAAACTTTCACTTATTTGGTTAGAGTCACATTAAGGTATTTCTTATTGTTTATGATTAATGTGAAGGATGTCTTATCCATAATTTCTTTCTCAGCATGTATATTCTTTGTGTAGAGAAATGCTACTGATGTGTTTGAGTTAATTTTATATCCAGCCACTTTGCTGAAATTGTAGGAGTTCTCTGGTAGAATTTTGAGAATATTATAAGTATACAATCATATCATATGCAAATAGTGATATTTTTCCTTTCTTTCTGACTTGTCCCCTTTGAATTCCTTTTGATGTCTGATTTCTCTGGGCAGGACTTCTAGTAATATATTGAATAGGTGGGTGAGAGTGGGCAGCTTTGTTTACTCTCTGATTTGGTGGGATTGACTCAAGTTTCTCACCATTCAGTTTGATGTTTGGTAATAATTTGCTGTAAAGTGCTTTCAGTATGTTTAGGTATGGTTCTTGAATTCTTGATCTTTCCAAGACTTTTAACATGAAGGAGTATTGAATTTTGTCAAATGCTTTCTCAGCATCTAGTGAGATGATCATGTGATTTTTTTCTTTGAGTTTTTTTGTTTGTTTGTTTTGTTTTGTTTATTTTCACATGGTGGATTATATTGATGGACTTCCAATTATTGAATCAGCCCTGAATCCGTGAGATGAACCCTAATTGATCATGGTGATTGATCGTTTTGATGTGTTCTTGGGTTTGGTTTGCAAGAATTTTATTGAATATTTAGACATCAATGTTCATGATTGAAATTGCTCAAAAGCTCTCTTTCTTTGTAGGGTCTTTATGTGGTTTAAGTATAGCCATAATTTTGGCTTTGAAGAATGATTTTGGTAGTGCTCCTTTTGTTTCTATTTTGTGAAATAGTTTGGAGAATATTTGTATTAGGTCTTCTATGAAAGCCTAAAAAACTCTGCATTGACCACACCTGGTCTTGGACCTTTTTCAAAGGAGAGGCTTTTGATAACTGCTTCTATTTCTTTACATGTTATGGGACTGTTTGGATGGTTTATATGATCCTGATTTAAATTTGGTCCCTGGTATGTATCCATTTTCTCTGTAATTTCCAGATTTGTCATATATAGGCTTTTGTAGTGGGATGTGATGATTTCTTGAATTTCCTCAGTTTCTGTTGTTATGTCTCCTCTTTAAATTCTGATTTTTTTAATTTTGATTCTTTCTCTGTACCCTCTAGTTAGTCTCGCTAAGGGTTTATGAATCTTGTTGATTTTCTCAAAGAACTAGTACCTGCTTTTGTTGATTCTTTGTATAGTTCTTTTTGTTTATACTAGGTTGATATAAGCTGTGTTTGGTTTTTTTTTCTGCCATCTATTCACCTTGAATGTACCTGCTTCTTTTTGTTCTAGAGCTTTCAGGTGTGCTGTCAAGCTACTAGTGTATGCTTTCTTCAGTTTCATGTTGGAGGTACTCTTAGTACTACTTTCATAGCATCCCATAAATTTGGGTATGCTGTGCCTTCATTTTCGTTAAATTCCAAAAAAATCCTTGATTTCTTTCTTTATTTCTTCCTTGTCCAAGTTATCATTGAGTATTGTTAAGAAGCTTCCATATGTATGTGGGTCTTTTTGTTGTTATTAAAGACTAGTCTTAGTCCATGGTAATCTTATAGAATACATGGGAATATTTATTTTCAGAAGTAATTAGTTTTATACTAATGTATTGAACATAAATATTATTCTTTTCATGTATAAACAATGTTCTATTATTTTTGGATAGACATGTTTAGTATAACTTTCTTTTAATCTCCATTGTCACAAACAAGCATTGCTGAAATTCTGGGGTTTTTTTTTTTGTTTGTTTGTTTTTTGTTTTATACTATTCAATCATGTTGCAGGTGTGAAGTGAAGAAGCATATTTCAATAAAAATATCATTATAGAAATATCTACATATTGTTTGGTGTCATGTAGTTCATCATAAATAGTAAATATGGTGGTAAGGATATCACACTAAAGAGTAAATCCTTTTACTTGATTAGTACAATATAGTTTAACGTGTATCATGAGTGATATTAATTTTGATGCATGTATGATCTTATGTAAAATTTTGTCATAATTAATTAAAGCTAAGAAAAATGATTTTTTGAACTCATATTTACCTTGTCTTTGAAGGGAACAATAGTGGAAAAAAATATAACTGACCCATGAACAAAAACACCAACAATTGAGCACACACTGAGAGACCTATGACTCCAGTTGCATATATAGCTGAAGATGACAGTGTCTGCATCAATGTGAGTAGAGGCCTTTGGTCCAGGGAGAGCATATATTCCCAAGGTAAGAGAAAGGCAAGGCAATGGGGTGAAGAGAGTGATTAAGAGCCAATGTACCTTCATGAAAGGGGAGGGAATTAGGATCAGGATGGTGGAAGGCGATAACTCTTCAAATGTAAATACATATAGCATCTAAAAAAATTTTATAAAGTTAAAAAAAAGAATGAGACTCTTTATATTCAGCATTCTGTCAAAGAATGCAGAGTTCTTAAGAATAAATTGAAGAGTGACTGCCAGATATTACTGAAGTAAAAGCATCCATGTAAAGGAACATGTTGAACTACATCTCTACGAACTGTCTGCTGATCTTCTCCATTAGGTGAAGGTCTAGTGTGAGAGATATTTATCTCTGGTATTCATCATCAGTGGTCTAGATCAGAGCTACAGCTCCAATAAAAATATATACCACTCAGTAGGTACTTTGCCATGAACTGATGATATATTCTAGAATAAAATGAGAAGAAATTGTTAAAGATTTTATATTGTTTTCTGTGTTTCCAAACCTGCTAGTAGAGCACCAACTTACATTGGAGAGAAAAGTTTTTCTTTCAGGCAATGTTTTGCTAGTCTTGCTAAACAACACAAACATAAAACCCAAATAACTACACTGAAGTCTGAGATATTTCTTCTTCATTCTTTATTGAAAGATGAAATAAAGCTGCAGGCAGCAGAGATAATCAACATGGAATCACCAGTGAATTTAAATTTGCTTATATTTAAATTTATTAGGTTACTTAAATCTTCCAGCTTGTGTTCCGATATACATAAAACAACAATTTGTAATGCTTACTGAGATTTGCATTTTGTATTCTTTCATCAAAATCAATGTATGAAACTAAATTTTAATATAGTCATAAAATTATTCATATTTTAAATTAAAATGTCTGGTTCCTCAAATTGCAACATTATCCAAGGAAATAGGTCAATACTGTGTAAAGCTGAATAAAGATAGAGGCTGAATCAATGTATCTTGCATGTTCTCAACTTTCTCTATGAAATTTCCATACTCTCAGCTTACGTACTTTCTCAGGTAGATTTTGTAACTATTTAAATCCTATATAGAGATATTTTAAGCTAGTACAACTCTCTTAAAATGTATATTTACTGAAAATACTAAGACAATACCTGGTTACATGAGAAAATGTATGAAGATTTCAATATAAAATTTAATCCCAGAAATAATTCCGATAAATAAATAAAGTAATGTGGGCCAGTAATCTAGAATTCACAACCACATCTTAAAATTAACATGACAGTCATTTGCGCTCTTTCAATAATTGAGAATTGGGTCCCCAATGGAGGAGTTAGAAAAAGAAATGAAGGAGTTGAAGGGGTTTTAAACCCCACAGGAATAATAATATCAACCAACCAGACCCCCACAGAGCTCCCAGAGACTAAACCACCAACAAAAGAGTATACATGGAGCAACCCATGGGTCCAGCAGCATGTGTAGCAGAGGATGGCCTTATCAAACATCAACTAGAGGAGAGGTCCTTGGCCCTGTGAAGGCTCAATACCTCAGTGTAGGGGAATTCCAGGTCAGGGAGATGGGAGGGAGTGCATGGGTGGCAGAACACTCTCATAGAGGAAGGAAGAGGGAGGATGGAATAGCAGGATTCAAGAGGAAAACCAGGAAAGGGGATAATATTTGAAATGTAAGTAAAGAAAATATCAAATAAAATAAAATATTTTAAAATAAGCTTAGAAAATGAGGTGATATAAATTGATTTTAGTGGGGCTCATCTTTATACTTCTCTACATGAAATTATTACATACACAGATCTTTAAATACACTGCCTAGTCATGTTCTGTACATATAGAGACTCTAGGCAGATAATACCATCGCATATCCTGTCATTATAATTTGCTGATATAACTTGTAAAGAACATCCATTCTTAATTTTCACATCACTCTCTCAGATGATTAGGTAGATCAGCAGGCTTTGAACTCATAGAAAATTATCAAGTCTATCTCTGCCTATAGAGTGCTGCTATTTGAGACATGCACCACACATTGGTCTGATATGCTTTCTGAACAAACGCATGTCTGCTGTCAGTGATTATAACTGAGAATGATTACCTCATCCTTCTCACTCTTTACTAACATATTATATAGTTGTCACAATAAAAGAATGATACTAGGCTCATTGTTTTTACCTATTTGGGAACATTTATACATCACAGTAAGCCGATATATAATAGGAAATGTGAGCTCATTTATGAATCAAAAAAACCCAAAATTTTAAGATTATATAAAATCATTGTTATGATTCATTCAAACTCAATATAAAATAAACCCATCATTGTATTTCTTGAGTTAAATTTGTGAGCTGTGTTTTGCTGGGAACTAATATTTTTATTTAGTATATTTTTTATACAATGTCACACAGAGTACTCTATTTACACCATTTCTATACATTCTTGTTTCTCATCAAATCTTCCCATGCTCCCCCACCTCCATGCCTCCCAACCAAAAAGTAAAAGAAAGAAAGAAGAGAAAGATATAAAAAGGAACTTTGGACCAATTTCACTTATGAATATTGATGCAAAAATACTCAATAAAATTCTCAAAAAACAAATCCAAGAACATATCACTACAATCATAAAGCATGATTAAGTAGGCTTAATCCTAGGGAGGCAGGGATGGTTTGATAATTGAAATTCATTAATGTAATCCACTATGTAAACAAACCCAATGAAAAAAATCATGTGACCGTCTTATTAGATGCTGAAAAAGCATCTGACTAAATACAACACCCCTTCATGTTAAAGGTTAATTAGAGAGACAGGACATAGCTGCCTAAGCTCTGTACCTATTCAATATAGTACTAGAAGTTTAGCCCTTCACAATAGTCACAAATAATATAAAATATCTCAGTGTATCTTTAACCAAGCAACTGAAGGATATGTATGACAAAAACTTCAAGTGCCTGAAGAAAGAAACTGAAGAAGATGAAAATATTTCCCATACTCATGGATCAGTAGGATTAACATAGTAAAAATGGTCATGTTACCAAAAGCAATCTACAGATTCAGTGCAATCCTCATAAACATTCCAACTATGTTCTTCACAGAGATAGAAAGAACAATTCTCAAATTCGTCTAGAATACCAAAACAAAAAACAAAAAACAAAATGCAGGATAGCAAAAATAATTCTTAATAATAAAAGAACTTGTAGGGTACTCACATTTTCTGACCTCAAGCTGTATTACAGGACAATAGTGATGAAAAACTACATGGTACTGGTATAGAAACAGGGAGGTCAATCAGTGAAATAGCACTGAAGACACAGAAATGAATCCACACACCTATGGTCATTGATCTTTGACAAACAAAATCATACACTGGAAAAAAGAAACCATCTTCAGAAAATTGTGCTAGACTCATTGGTAGTCTGCATATAGCAGAATAAAAATTGATCCATGATTATCACCTTGTCAATTCCAAATGGGTCAAGGACCTCAATGTAAACCAGATACACTGAAATTAATAGAAAAGAAAGTAGAAAATAGCCTCTAACACATTGGTACAGGGAAATAAACTAAAGAGAACACTAATGGCTCAGGCCATTAGTTGACAAATGATCAACAGTTGATAATAGGACCTCATAAAACTAAAATGTATCTGTATGACAAATGATATTATCAGTAGAGCTTACAGATACTGAAAAGATCTTTACTAACCCAACATCTGATAGAGGGCTACTTTCAACAATATAAAAAAGAACTCAATAAGTCAGACTACAGAAAACCAAATAACCCAATTTAAAAAAAAAAAAAAATGAGCTATAGAGCTAAACAGAGAATTCTCAATAGCAGAATTTTGAATGGCCAACAAGCACTTAAAGAAATGTTCAACATCCTTAGACATCAGGTAAGTTCAAGTCAAAAGGACACTTAGATTCCATCTCATACTAATCAGAATGACTAAGATCAAAAACTCGGGTGACAACAGATGCTGGTGGGATGTACAGAAAGGTGAATATTCCTCCATTGGTGGTGGGATTGCAAACTGGTCCACTGGCTCTGAAAATTAATCTGATGGTTCCTCAGTAACTTGAAAATTGTTCTATCTGAAGACCCAGTTATTCTACTCCTGGGCATATATTCAAATAATTCTCTACTATATCAGAAGAACAGGAGCCTCATTATATTCATACCAGCTTTATTTATAGTAGGGAGAAACTGGAAACAACTAGAGGCCCCTCAACCAAAGAATGGCTAAAGAAAATGTGGTGCATTTAGACAATGAAATACTAGTCACTACTAAAAATGAGGACATCCCAAATTTTGTAGGATGGGCCTAAATAAATATCATCTAGAGTTAGGTAATCCAGAACCAAAGGACATACATATGGTCCACTTATGGATATGTGGATATTAGCCAGAGAGTTTCCAATACCCATGATACAACTCATTGACTATATGAAGCTTAACAAGAAGGAAGTGCCAAGTGTGTATGCTTCAATCCCACTTAGAAGGGGGAACAAAATGATTACAGGAGTCAGAGGAAAGGAGGGACCTAGGTGGGAGAAGGAAAATGGAGAAAAAAAAAAGGGAGAAAGGATTAGGTATGAGGGGAGACAGAGGAGAAACACAGAGGACTATGAGAATGAATGGAAATGTGCAACAGAATTGGATGGGAGGCATGAGAAAGCCACTCAGAAACTCCAAGACACCGGGGATGTGAGAAGCTCCCAGGACCTGATGAGGATAATATTAAGCCAAAATGCCCAACAGTGGAGAAATGAAACCTGCAGAGACCTTCAGTAGTAGACATGGTCCCTAGTTGAGGGATGGGGCCACCCACCTGTCAAAAATTTTGACCCAGAATTGTACATGTCTAAAAGAAATATAGCGACAAAAGATAGAGCAGAGACTGAAGGAAAGGCCATCAGAGACTGTCCTAACTTGGGATTCATCCCATGTGCAGAAAGCAAACCCAGACACTACTGCTGATGCCAAGATATGCCTGCAGACAGGAGCCTGGCATGGCTGACCTCTGAGAGGCTCTACTAGGACACGACTAAGAGCAGACTCTTACAACCAACTATTGGACTGAGCCCAGGGACCCCTATGGAAGAGTTAGAGGAAGGACTGAAGGAGCTGAAGGGGATTTCAATCCTATAGAAAGAACAGCATTATCAACTAACCTGGACACCTCTGAACTTTCAGAGGCTAAGCCATCAACCAAAGAGCATACAATGGCTGGTCCATGGCCCCCTGCTACATATGTAGCTGAGGACTGCTTTGTCTAGCCTCAGTGGGAGGGTATGGGCTTGGTCCTGTGGAGGCTTAATGCCCCAGAGAATGATGCTACTAGACTGGTGAGGTGGGTGTTTGGATAAGCACCTTTTTAGAAGGGGATAGGTGATGTGGTGGGGGCTCCTAGAGGGGGGCTGGAAAGAGAGACCGCATTTGAAAATAAATAAAATAATTAATAAAACCATGGAAGTCAAGGACTGACAATCCGATGGTTGCCCTGGGACTTCCGCACAGGTTCCAACAGCAGGCACATGTTTGCATGCAATGCCAGTTCCTGTGTAAGCATGTGGTTTCCAGAACATATCCATTGTCTCCTCTTGAAATATGTGTGGAGCTGAAACTCATCGATACTTCCTTTATTTGATAATCAAGAGAAGAAATCATCACTTATTAAGGCTTTTCTGAATGCACCGGGGCTATTTTTGTATTACTTAATTTATTCCTTTATTATTTAGGGGAAAAAAAACAATGTTTATGTAATCCACAGAGTTTTCCTTTTGCTGCTTTTTCTGACTAAAACATGATGCCTCCTAGATCTCCACTTGATTATTAAAAAACAAAACACACATTTTTTTTCATAAGCCATGATTTAAATAAGGTGATTTAGCCACAACCAATCTCTAAAATTAACAAAAGGAGAGAAATGGTACCTAACAGATTATCAATAAACTTGTTGAAATAATATGGGCTCATATTGCCAAGATTTGCAAATGCCCTAAAGTCTAAATAAATATAAGAATTTGTGGCACTTCTGAATCAGATATGTATTATCTTTATATAATTTTCTGTAATTATTCAGAGCCCTCAGGATTCTTGTAGATAATTCATGTCATTCTTTTTCAGTCTCATAATATAAAAATATCTTAATGTTCCCTTTCTAGAATCTCAATTTACTTGTAATATGTAATAGATTTTAGGCTAGTTTGCATTATGAAAGTTTTCTTTTATAAATCATAAAAATATGGCTAGTAATGGGTGTTTGTGGGGAGGGATATGCTATGCACATGTGTTCTTTTAATCAACCAGGTAACATCTGCTCAATCCCCTTGTTGCAAAAATGTCTACCTCTATTTCTTATTCTTCTGACAAGCTTGTTTCTCATAACCTTTGAAGAAATACATCTTAAATTACAGAAAACACCATTTTTCTGAATGTTAAACCCTTGAGACTCTACATTGAGAATAGACTGTATTCATTCACATGTGTAATTGTCTTTTTAAAACACTCTGAAAAGGCATCATTAATAATCAGTCCAGGAGAGTGAACTCTTTGTGAATTCAAGAAAGAATGTTGTCACTTGCTCTTCAATTCTGAATTATTTTCACCTGTGGAGAACTGATGTTTTCCATATGCGGGATGACTAGAGACATTGGTTGAATGCTTACCAACACTCTTTAAGGCAATTGTCACCATGTGCCTAGTGGCCTCAATCCACCTCCTCTACTCTTTATTTATCACTTTATTTTAATTATTTAGTTATTTTTACTGTCATCTTGTTTTTGGTCAGGATCTCATGTGGCTCTGACTGATCCTGAACTCTTTGTGTAGCTGTCTATCACCTTGACTTCTCTGCCTTTCTTCTTGGCCTGTTTCTGCCTCTGCCTGCTGAATTTTGGGGTTACAAGTATGAGGCACTATGTCCAGCCTCAGTCCTCTTTAGAATAAGATTAGCTATTCATAATGATCCCCCCTTCATCTTTATTCTTAGAGTACAATTTATTATTGACTCTCATATCCCCAGTATTTTATGAGTTCTGAGGGCATAAGTAGACAGAAACAAGAACTCAGAAGTAAGGACTAAATGCCAGGGGACAATCCAGATTGACTAATGATATCGAATTGTATTTAGCTCCTCATGGGACAAAGCACCTTAGAAACAACTTCCTAAAAATTACTGTTTGGAGATGTAATATAAATATAAAATAAACACTTCTTGGCATCAGCAATAGTGCTTAGGTTTGGTGGCTGCATGTGTGGTGTTTCTCCAGTTGTGGCAGTCTCTGTAGATCTTTTCTTCAATCCCTGCTCCTCTATTTGGCCTTGTATTTTCTCCTCTGTTTTGTTCTCCAGAAGATTTGTTTTAAAAATGGTAGAATATGATTTAACTATATAACTGAATACATGTTATTCTTTTTTTAAATTTGATATTCTCTGTATTTACAATTCGAATGTTATCCCCTTTTCCCACACTTCTGTTCCCCCACCCCGGCCACTTCACTTCCTTCCATGAGGGTGCTCCTTCTCCCAACCTCCTACTCCCACCTCGGCACCTTGGCATTTCCCCTACACTGGAAAAACAAGCATTAACTGGACCAAAGGAATCTTCTCAATTGATGCCAGAGAATGCTACCCTCTGCTACATATGCAACTGGAGCCATGTGTACCCACTGATTGGTGTCTTAGTCTCTGGGAGCTCTGGGGGTAGGGGCTGGGTAGTCAATATTGTTATTGTTTCCATGGGTTTGCAGACCCTGTCAGATCATTTAGTCCTTTCTCTGCTCCATCATTGGGGTCCCTGTGTTCGGTCTGATGGTTAGCTGCAAGTCAACTGTATCAATATGACATGTTTTTAAAGGTTCACGTAATTAGTATCAGCCCACAGGTATAATTTCACAAAGAAAAATATCAAAAGTGTGGGTCAAGCATAGCTGCATGACAAAGAAATGGGTTTCCATGATACATGTATATGTATATGTATGTGTATGTGTATGTATATGTATCTGGTTTCTATTTACAATTTTGTCATGAGCACTTGTGTCACTTCACAGAAATTATTTGAAATGGATTCTCATTGGTTCCACAACACAAAAATGAAATTGGTTATATTTGACAAGATATTGCTCTCAACTCTCACCACAAACACTTGGAATCCTTTCTACAAAGATACAAGCAGAAAAGAAATAAAATGAAGTTGTGATGACACAAAACCGACCACTAGTCTATAGTCTTTAATGTAAACCTGATACTGTTGGGATTGAAATATTCTTTATGTACATAATCTCTATTGTTTCTGTAGTATTCCACATTGTCACCCGAATTTGTGTTTAAAAATCAGGAGAATTTTATCAAAACTTATAACTTATTAATTCTAGGCAAAAGACAGATGTTGTAGCTCACAGTTATAATAATCTCAGTACTTGAATGAGCCAAGGCTGGAAGATTGAGAATTCAAAGCCACACTGAGCTTCTAACACAATATGCTGTCTCAATACATGAGAGACTGTGGACAGTGATATGATTAATCAATTTTTAGAAGCATGGGGACATGAGTTTAATCTTAAATAAAAACAAAAAATCCAAGTGTAGCAACAAAATGTGCCCAGAAGCCTAGCTCTGGGGCAGTATAGACAGGCTGAGACCCGGAGCTTATGGGCCAGCCAAGAGAGCCAGATTGTTTAGCTCCAGGTTCAGTGCAAGACCATGTGGCAACAATAAGGTAGAAACAGCCAAGAAAGATGTCCAACATTGCATGTGGCTTCCATAGGCGCATGCACGCACACATACATATATGCCATTCACATATGTGCAAACAAAAAACCAAAGCCGAATTTTACATTGTCAGTGGACCACAACACAATCATAGATGAAGGCCCTAACTTATATTATTTGTCTCTATATTTATGTTCGAAGGCTTTTCTGTATACACAGTCAGTACACTATTTAAAATTTTGAAACTATATTCTCTGTAGACCTTAGTGTTGGTCCAACTCTATTGGCTTATATCAAATTCTTTAGTACAAAAACACTTGTGGTTGCAAATGTTGCTTCCTTCTTTCTTTATAGAGAACAAATGATGCCCACTTAAGCTTGCAAAATTGTTTCGTGTTCTTACAGATAAAATGGTGTGTTTTGGGGAAGTGAGCACTTCTGTCAATTGAAAATCTTTGCTGCTGATCCTGAATTTATTGCCCGCATGCTGTTTCAAGTTATCATCAAAGTTCCCACAATGTCAAATTACTCACATGTGAAGTGAGTTTCTCCACCTCACCATCATCAGTATAAGCTTACACAGAATGATATGGAAATTAATCACAGGAGTATTTAATCTCTTTGTTGCTGTTCTAGAAAATGCATTTTCAAATGAATAAATCATAGTTACAATGCTTTGTTAATAGCCTCAACATAATACTTTCAATTTAATAATTTCAAAAGGAGCAATCAGATTCAATTCACCCTGTGTGGAAGAAGGCAATGGCCAGGAACTTCAGCACTGTGTGATGTGTTCTCTGTAGACACAAGACTGCTCACTAGCCTGCTGCTCCCACTGTGCTGCAGAATAAAACGTACACAGCTGCTCCTCTGCAGTGAAATGAAGATATCCATATTAAGCAAGCACAATTGGGCAGATGATAATTATTCTCAGAAGATCAAAACAACACCTTGCTTTGCTGGAAGTCTTGATACAGATGGTACAAAGCTCTGTAGCACATCATAGGAAATAAGGCTTTATGGAGAAATTCACTGATTTAACATGACACATTGAGGATGTCTGCTCTTGAGAACACAATAAAGACAATGATTAGGAGTATCATTTTAGCATAATAGAAGTACCATTATAATTTCAAACAATATCACAGTGTAATAAAAACTGTACTTCTGTAAACAAATATAACTTCAAGTTAGTTGTAGCAGGAAGACCCAGAACACACAGAAAACCTGATACAGCCTTGCTTTGTGACCAACTCGAGGCAAATATTCTCATAATTTAAGAATTCAGAAAGCATTGGAATGTGGTATTGTATTTGAAATATGGTGAATCCACCTGGTAGTTTTATTTCACAGGGTTCTTAAAGTCCAATATTCTGACAATATTTTCTAAAACATAAAAGTAAGCATAATACAGATTATAATACTATATTCAGGGCACTCACACCATTCAGAATTGCTAAGATCAAATACTCAGATGAAAGCAGATGCTGGGAGGATGTGGAGAAAGAGGAACACTCCTTCATTGTTGGTGGGGTTGTAAACTGGTACAACCACTCTGGAAATTAGTCTGGCAGTTCCTCAGAAAATTGGACATAGTTCTACCTGAAGACCCAGTTATTCCACTTCTGGGCATTTACCCCAGAGACGCTCCAACATACAACAAGGATACATGCACCACAATGTTCATTGCAGCCTTATTTATAATAGCCAGAAACTAAAAAGAACCCAGATATCCTTCAATAGATAAATGGATACAAAAATTGTTGTACATTTACACAATAGAGTACTACTCAGCTATTAGAAACAATGACTTTGTGATATTCCTAAGATGGTAACTATCTAAATAATATTAAAATGTGGAAAAGCAGACTGGTTTTAGTTAACATTGAATAAATACTTATTTGGTTCTTAGTATCATAGAAATTGTTTTGGTGTTGATGGTGCTATATTTCCTCATAACAAATTCAAGATCCCAACATTATGGTTTATATGGTATGAAGGTTAGTGGGAAGAGTTTTAAATAGCATCATGAAAGAGAAGGGTCTCAGGATTACCCTTGGAGATTATCTTGATTGTGTTTACCAGGAAGGGAAGGGTACAGAGATCTTTCAGGTTAAAGAGTATGCAAAGTTCTTGCCAAGAATAGAGTTTATTTCTTATTATTGACAGTGACAGGAAGCTCACAACTGTCTGCATGACAAGCTCCTTCTTGCTCATGCCTTGACTTTGCAAGTATCATGAATTGAACTTTGAACTGCGAACTTACATAGCCCCATTTACCCATATTACTTTTTATCAAGATATTTTATTACAGAAGTAAGAGAGAAACAAAGACTCACAGGCAACACAAAAATATGGGATAGAAGAACACATGTTCCACCATGCTCATAACAACTTTATTTATAATAGCAAGAAGCTGGGAAAAAAATCCAGATGTTCTTCAACAGAGGAATGGATACAGAAAATGTGATACATTTGCACAATGGAATACTACTCGACTTTTAAACACATGACTTCATGAAATTCTTAGGTCAATGGATGAAACTAGAAACTATTATCCCAAGAGACATAATCCAATCACAAAAGACCACAAATAGTATGCACTTACTGAGATCTGGATATTAGCCCAATAGCTCAGAATACCCCCCATGCAATCTACAGACACCATGAAGCTTAAAAAAAAAGAAGACAACAGTGTGGATGTTTCAATTATTCTTAGAAGAAGAAACAAGCCTGGAATAGCCATGAAACAATCCATAGACCATATGAAGCTCAAGAAGAAGGAAGACTAAAATGTGGATGCTTCAGTCTTTCTTGGAATGGAGAACAAAATACCCATGGCAGGAAATACAGGGATAAAGAGTAGAGCACAGACTGAAAAAAAGGTCATCCAGAGACTGCTTCACCTGGAGATCCATTCCATGTGCAGCCACCAAACCCACTTCAGAATAAGGACTGAAGGAGCTGAAGGGTTTTGCAACCCCATAGGAAGAACAACAATACCAACCAAACATAACCCCCAGAGCTCTTAGGGAATAAAGCAACAACCCAAAAATACACATGGAAGGAACCATGACTCCAGCTACACATGTAACAGAGGATGGTTTTGTCTGGCATCAACAGGAGAAGTTGTTGGTCCTGTGAAGGCTCCTTTACCCACTGTAGGAGAATGCCAGGGTGATGAGGTAGGAGTGTGTAGGTGGGAGTGGGAGCGTCTTCATGGACACAAGGGGATGGGAAATTGGAGAGAGAGGAAAGGGATGACATTTGAAATGCACATACATAAAATTTTCAATAAAAAACAAATCATGACTAATACAGAAAAAAAAATGAAAAGGAGAAATTTACTCCATTAAAGCACATTAAAATTAAACGCTATAAAAGTAAAAAAAAAAAAAATGGCATTTACCAAGAAGAAAGAGATATAATGAAACAGAGTTTTAAGAGACTCATTTTGCAAGCATTAAATCAAAAGTCCTCCCTGTTGTGTAAAGGATCTGGCTGTGAAAGGAGGATGCAGATAACAGTTAAGAGACATGATACTTAAAAGTTAAATGGCTGAGATGAGAGGCAAGCATTTAGTGTTGGAAGAGAAGTGTTAGTAGAAAGATGAAGTCTGACAAGGTTGGTGTCTGTCTTTTTAGACAACATCACCAGCACTCAGTCTCAAAGAGTGAAGGAGCTAATACTAATTTCTATATTATGTTTTTACACAAAATTATAAGCATTGGATATTACAGAGCTCTGAAGATAAAATAATATATTTTTACCTAATATCCTTTATTGAACCCTGATTCAGAAGAAAATAAAGCAAATTTTCAAAAACTATGTTATGTGGAAGTTTCTAAGATGTCACCAAAACCCATATTTAGAGTCAGAAACATAAAAGGATGGGATCATTGATCTAAGAAATAAGATCCGTATAAACCTGGATACCATCCCAGAAAAAAACATTTAAAATTTGTCATTGCAGTATGTGAAGGAAAATGGGAAATGAATGTCTTAAGTAGAAAAATTATGTTACTGCTTCTTATCATATAAACAATGTCTCCATCTGTAAGTTTTAATCTACCAAACCAAGTGATTTCAGAAAAAAATTTAAAAACACAAGGAGAAAGCCATTAAGAATATTATATATATACATATATATACATATATATATATATACTTTGATTATATACAGATCTGCATACATAAGTATGTATTAATACATATTTATAATACAATACACAATGTTTTCATATGTGAATGCATGTATTTGCATCCTTGCTTTGGAATTTGTTCAGTGTTCTCTTTTAATTACTTTATTCAAGTTACTTAAATTTAAATATTTTATTTTTTGAGATGATTTTTATCCCTTCTTTGTTCTCTTTCAAATCATGGTCTCCTCTTGTCTTTTATTATTACATTTATACATACTTATTACACTTATGCATATAAGAACATGCACACACACACACACACACACACACACACACACACACACACACATAACCACATGCACACATACACATAAAAATTTCTAAGGAATCTTCTTGTTCCATAAAATGTTCCTTGTATGTAAGTTTTTATGGCTGCCTATTTGATATAACATAATCAGTTTGTGCTCTCTTCCATGGGAAATATTTTTTCTTTCTCTCAGAATTCCATAGTTTTTCTTTTACTAATTTATCTGAATCTTTTTTTCTCCCATATGGTTATGTCTTACTCTTCCTTTTTTTAACTTACATTTTTATTGGATGGTTTATGTATTTACATTTCAAATGTGATCCCCTTTCCAGGTTACTCTTCTCCCTTCCCCTTTAAATAATTATTTTATGACCCAAACTGATTTTTCCTTTCCTGCATTCCATTATCTTATTTTATTCAATAATTTTATGGTTTTTGAGAAATATGTGATTATTACCATAAATAGAGTCAAGTGCTTTATTTCTAGCTTTATACTTTCACTTATGTACTGGGATCCTGATTTGGTGCCAATAAACAGGTTGTATAGTGCATACTTTATATATTTTAATTTAGCTGTCTTAAAACAAAGAATATATGTTATGCATATGTGTGTATACACATCTATTATTTCATAAATACTTATCACATATGAACATATCAACTTCTGCATAACATTTATAAATCATAAATAAGCAAACATAATGTAAAGATGTATGATGAGTGTCTCTGGACAAATAAAATTTATATAGTATTTTGCTACTCTTTTTCCAGTTTTCAGTTTTTGGATATTTTTGTGTTTCCTGTGTGTGTGTGTGTGTGTGTGTGTGTGTGTGTGTGTGTGTGTGTGTGTGTTTATGTGTTTGTACATATGTGTGTTTGTGTGTGTCTGTGTGTCTGTTTGTGTGTGTGTGTGTGTGTTTGTATGTGTTTGTACATATGTGTGTTTGTGTGTGTCTGTGTGTCTGTTTGTGTGTGTGTAATGTTGCTTATAGAGTTCAGAGTTGCTACCTCTTGAATGACACAGGGTGTTTTTGTTCTTCCATGTTTCATGTCTTAGGCTAATTTGCATGTGAGTTTCTATAAATTCTCTTTATCCTGCCTTTCTCATGACAGAAGCACTACATTACAGGTATGCACTACTCCAAGATTCCTAAAGGCTCTAGAGGCTTAAACACACATCATTATGTTTGTGTAGCAGGCACTTTAACACTGAGCCAACTCCCCAGCTCTACTATTTCTTTTCTTAATTTTAAAATTAAAATATACCTTTGTGGTATAGGTTTCCATGTATTCCAGAAGCATGTAACAGACTGGATATAGAGACAAAGGGCTAGAAGTGCTCCAAAGCAAACAAGGTTAGCATATCTGGAAAGTTTTGTACGATAAAATCTGATTGTTCTGAATCTTTTTGTTCATCATAAGTAGCCTGCTCTTGCTTCTGAGAAAACCAGCCATAAGATACATTCATGCCTCAATTTATGCTGGGATTGTCAACACACACACACAAGCACACTCATAAAATAGACAATTCAAGTGGGAAGAAACAAGGTAATTACTAAATTTTATGCAGGTCCCACGCTTAGTTGCAGTCTTGGAGAACATGTGTGGGTATGACTATTGTGGATTGTCCTTTGACTAAATGGCTGGGATTACATAACGTTAAAAATAGTTATTTTATTTGCTCATTTGTTTTATTATATTTGCAGCTTGTCTCTCTAGATTCACAGGACTGGCCTTGAACTCTATGTGATGTAGCTGCCTCTGCCTCTTAAGTGCTAGGATTAAAGGCCTGTGTCACTGTAAAAAGCTAAAAAAGAAAAAAGAAAAAAAAACAAGGTTTGTAGCTTGTGAAATAACTTTATAATAACAAACATGGAATAAATCAACACCCATTTCTTTAACTGAGAATATTGTGTCTTCTCCAAGAGAAGAGAATATTGCTGAGTTCAGGGGAAACAATGTCCTTTTCACCTACCTATATTATATTAGTTAATCATGTCCAATGTTGAAAATTGAACAATATATAACAGTGACATTTTTCTGGATATAGAATATTTTTGATTTTACAGTAACAACAGATTAATAGTAAAATATCTTTATGTCTGGTCATTTTCAGAAATTACCATAAATTTCTGATCTTAATTCATTTTTAATCTTTTAGATGTAGAGCTAAATCAGATTCAAGTTTTTATTAGTATTCTCTCATTTGGTTAAGTATGGGTAATTTTCTTACATAGGCTTCATCATCTATTCTAAGTAGAAGTTTTCTTATTTATTTTAATTTAATTTTATGGGAAGAAACATGACACATATTTTTATATTTGTTTGAAATTAAACCATTAATAAGATACAAGCTACATAAACACTGAAATTATTACATTAAATTTTCAAAAATTCCCCACAGTCATCTGAATCTATTTTTTCTATCTTTACTGGTAATATTACCCAGAATAAATTAGACAAAAGAAAGTAATGCTTAGAGAAATGTTTTAATTTTACAAAGATTTTAGTACTTATAGATTCATTTTAACCAATACAATAAAAATATTATAAAAGACACCTGGATGCCAAGATCAAAGATAAAATATTTTGGAGTTATGCAAACTATTGAAGATTATTGAAAATCAAATAAAGTAATAAAAAAGGAAGTGATAGTAACTACTAATTACTAGAAATGGCTAGCAATACAGTTTCACAAAATGTGTAGGAAGGTTATTGAAGGATGTTACTGAGATGTTTTGACTAGATATTTTTTGGCTCATCTAAAATAATCTAAGTTAATTACTTTGTTCTCCTTCTCATGGACAGGACTAGAATATTAAATTGTATTATCAAAATGGTCGTGATTATGCAACTGGATGTGAGCATCTACAGATTTTTGGAGCTTGGGGGCACTTGAAACTAATTTTCTGATAAGGAGTGATGTATGACTATTTCAACAAATGAAAGTATTTCTGGATAAAACTTAGAAAAATAAGGAAATAACTGCATAATATAAAATTAAAGCATCATTCAGAAAATGCAAAGAACATCTAAATGAGTGAGAAAGTTCCCTTTATAAAAATGTTCAATATCTAGATGACCCTTCCGTCAGTCACTGCTCCACTATTTGTCCCTGTATATTTGTCCCACAATACATGAGTATTGTGTTTCCCCTTCTTTTTTATTATTATTTTTCTGGGATACTCTCTGTATTTACATTTCAAATGTTATCCTCTTTCACCTCCCATTCCTACCCCACCCCCTCCATTTGTTTCAAAGAAGGTTCACCCTCTCCCAAATACCCTCTTGAACTCAGTGCCCTGGCATTCATCTACATTGGGAAAACACGCCCTGACTGGACCAAAAGTCTATTCTCACCTCGATGCCAAACACTGCTATCCTTTGCTACATATACAACTGGATATGTCAAGGGTCCCTCCATACGTGTTCAGTGGTTGGTGTTTTAGTCCAGGTGAGTTGTGTAGGCTTCTGTTGGTTGATAATGTTCTTCCCAAAAGATTGCAAACCCTATCTGCTTCTTCAGTGTTTTTCTAGGACCTTCATTGTGGTCCTCGTGTTCAATACGATGGTTAGCTGCAAGTATGCTTAGCTGTATCAATATGACTCTGGCAGAGCCTCTAAAGAGGCATCCATGTCTGGTTCCTGCCAGTAAGTACTTTTTGGTATCAGCAATAGTGCTTGGGTTTATTGCATATGTATAGGGTGGATCCCCAGGTGAGGTAGTCTCTGGATGATCTTTTCTCCAGTGCCTGCTCCTCTATTTGTCCCATTATTTTTTCAAGAGAACATTTTTATTCTTCCTTTTAAAAGGACTGAGGCATCAACATTGTGGCCTTCCTTCTCTTTGAGCTTCATATGGTCTGTGGATGGTTTCCTGGGTATTCTGAGTGTTTAGGGCTAGTATCTGCTTATCACCAAGGACATACCATGAGTGTTTTTTGTGACTGGGTTACCTTACTCAAGATGATTGCTTCAAGCTCCATCCATTTGCCTACTAATTTTATGAACTCATTGTTTTTAATAGCTGAGTATTGTAAATATGGACTACAATTTCTGTATTCATTCCTCTGTTGAGGGACATATGGGTTCTTTCCAGCTTCTGGCTATTATAAATAAAGCTGCTGTGAACATGGGTGAGCAAGTGTTTTTGTTAGATGCTGGAGCTTCTTTTGGGTATATGCCCACTAGTGGTATAGGTGGGTCCTCAGGTAGTACTATTTCCAGTTTTCTGAGAAACTGCCAGACTGATTTTTAGAGTGGTTGTACCAATTTACAACCCACAAATAGTTGAGGAGTGTTCCTCTTTCTCCACATCCTCCCCAGCATCTCCTGTCACCTGAGTTTTTTATCCTAACCATTCTGACTGGTGTGAGGTGGAATCTTAGGATTGTTTTGATTTGTATTTCCTAGATCACTAGGGATATTGACCATTTCTTTAGGTGCTTCTCAGCCATTCAATATTCCTCAGTTGAGAAGTCCGTTTAGTTAGGTACCCCATTTTTTACATAGGATTATTTGATTTTCTAGAGTCTAACTTCTTGAGTTCTTTGTAAATGTTGGATATTAGCCCTCTATCAGATGAAGGATTGGTTAAGATCTTTTCCCAATCTGAAAGTTGCTTTGTCCTTTTGACAGGGTTTTTTGCCTTACAGAAGCTTTGCAATTTAATGAGGTCCTATTTTTCAATTTTTGATCTTAGAGCATAGTGCATTGATGTTCTGTTCAGGAAATTTTCCCCTGTGCCTATGTATTCTGAGCTCTTCCCTACTTCTATTAGATTCAGAGTACCTAGTTTTATGTGGAGATCTTTGATCCACTTGGACTTGAGCTTTGCACAGGAGACAAGAAAGGATTGATTTGCATTCTTCTGCATGCTGACTGCCAATTCAACCAGCACCATTTGTTGAAGAGGCTGTCCTTTTACCATTGAATGTTTTTAGCTCCTTTGTCAAAGATCAAGTGACCATAAGTATGTGGACTCATTTCTTGGTCTTTGATTCTATTCCACTGATTTATCTGCCTGTCTCTGTACTAATATCATGCAGTTATTATTACAATTGATCTTTAATACAGCTTGAGGTCAGGAATGGTGATTCCCACAAAAGTTTTTGTTTTGTTTTGTTTTGTTTTGAGAAGAGTATTTGCTATCCTGGGGTTTTATTATTCCAAATAATTTTGCAAATTGCTCTATCTAACTCTATGAAAAATTGAGTTAGAATTTTGGTGGGGATTACATTGACTTTGTAGATTATCTTAAGCAAGATGGCCATTTTAATACATTGATCCATCCAATCCATGAGCAAGGGAGATCTGTGGGTAGGCTCTGAGTTCCAATGGCTTTTGGCTGGCTATAGCCCTGGGTACAGATGAAGTTGGAAAGGGTTGAGACCCAAGCAGCTCTGTGATACCTCTGCAGCAAGATTTTCCAGTGGGATCTTTCCAGATAAAGAGTGGAGAAAAAGTGGGAACTTCCTCATGGGCTCAGGAGGAAGAGTGCTTCCAAGGCTTCTCTGGGTGTGTAGCTCTCTGGGGACAAACCATGATTCCTCATGTTAGTGGGTTAGCTCTGACTCTGGGTAAAGATGGAAGCCAGAACCAGAATTTACTTCTATAGCTTGGTCCCTAAGGCTACAGTTTCCAACTTTATGGTCTATTATAACAGAGCAAATAAAGCAACAAAATGCTCAAGATAATGTAGGAAGTATTTCTACTTCTTCTTGGGTAAAAATTAAGTTCTACCACCACTCTTTGGGAATGCTATGATGGAATATGCTGTGTGATTCTTTCCTGTGCTCTGCATGCTTTGTATCTTTTTATAAGTTTGTTCATCACCTTTCTGATCTAAAAACATTGACACTTAATTGACAACTTAAATCCTCTCTAATGAAGAGAGTCAAATAGATTAATTTTCTGTATTCTATCATTTGTAAACTATCTTTGAAAGGCATACTATTTCTTATATTATTATACAAATTATATTTTATAACTATTCATCATTAGGTTAAACTATAGGGCATAATTAATGTTTAAAATTAATAAATAGCATGCTGCATTTCATCTTATAATTAAAAAGTGTTATCTAAAGGTAAAGTGGAACTTTGGTCTCAGATTAATTTATTATGAAACCATTGCTCAAAGAAGCTATGTGTACAGACATACTATGTTTCTTTTCTACCAGGGAGGTTAAAATAAAAATTTATCAAATTAAAATGAAAAAATCCCAATTATGCAACATTGTATTGTCTCAAACTTTCCATGTATAAAATATCAATTTACAGCTTTTTAAAAAAGAATTATTCATTTAGTTATGTATATGAGTACCCTGTAGCTATCTTCAAACACAGGAGAGTAGGGAATCAGATCCTATTACAGATGGTTGTGAGCCACCATGTCTTTGTTGGCAGTTGAACTCAGGACCTCTGGAAGAATAGTCAGTGCTCTTATCTGCTCAGCCATCTCTCCAGCTCCAATTCATAGCTTTTAATAATGTTAAAACTTTGGTTTTATTAAAATTTACTTGTCTTATTATAAATGTATGAGTATTTACCTACATATGTTTATGTGGACCATGTGTGTGTCTAACATCAGATGATGAGGATGTTAGACACAGTAGAACTGCAGCTGGATATGTTGTAAGCAATTGTGTTAGTCTGGAGACCAAACTGAAGCCTTCTGCCAGACCAGCAATGCTTTTAATCACCAGGCCAACTCTATAGTTCCTTAAACTAGATTATAAAAGTAAAATATTGAATTGTTTCATATGAGTATAGAATTCATTTATATACTATATAAGCACATATAAACATATAATTACATACTTAGAAAGAAGTATACTTAGCTATAGGAAATTCTTTTTTACCAGCATCACAATATGGGTATTTTATTTTACGCTTTAAATGTAAGATTTTCTAAAGAACAGACATGCTGAGAAGAGCAGTCTCCTGCCTTAGCAGGCTGGCATTGCTTAGATTCTTATTGCATTGGAAGAATTTAGCTGAAATTTTTTTTAGTGTTGCAATGGCTGTAAAATGGTTTTTAACATTTTTTCCAAGCAGAAAACTAATTTGTCACAAAAGATAAAATAATGTAAGAAGACCAATTCAAGTTTACACAATTATACAAGTTATTCTTTGCACATTGTAAAATATTTTTATCATCTGTAACTCTAGAATTCAGCTTTAAAACATGATGTGTCTTTCATGATCCTGACATATTATTAAGAGTCCCAGAGTTACTTCAAAGCACCAAAACTGGAGTCTACATTTAATTATTCATACTGAATCTGTAAAATATTATAATTTTTGTTAATATTTTAACCGCATACTTTGTGTTCACAAAACAGTGTTGTATTTTAAGTGACAATTGCTGCATTTTTCAAAAAGTTCACCATGTGTAAAATACAATAAACAAGAGCGTTGGGGTTAGGATGGAGAGAACGTGCCAAGGAATTGGGTATGTCAGTAACATGAAAGCTCCAGGGCACAAGTCCAGTATTTCTTGTGAAACTTACAGCAAAAGTAGCACTTCATATATTTCAGCTTAGCCTAGTTCTGGTAACTTAATGTTGATACTTTTTTTTCTAATTAAGAAGGGTTCAATGCCTAACTTGTCTTGGGCTGGGACCTGGTTTTAAGTCATGTATGCCTCCTATTGCTTGTTTTGTGTATGGTTATAACATAAAATGGGCTTTAAAGCTTCTCTCAAGCACACACTGTGCATGTGAAATAGAAGGACAGCACCAGGGATGCCTACTGTGATGGTGACAGCATGGATATGAGGTAAAGGAGGTCAGGAAGCCATTCATGGCTAACTCTGATTGGCCTCCCTTGTAGGTGAGAATCCTCACCTCCCAGAGTACTATTTAAAAAATGATTGCTATATATTTACATGTAATAAATCAAATGAAAGTGCACAATATTATGAAACCAATTTCTTGGTTATTTGATGACTTTTTGCATTAGAGTAATTGTGCTAGTTTTTTGTATGGACATTGTTAGTTGTTCATAGCCTCAGGCATTTGCAAAGACTTTTACCCATTGAGCCTTCTTCCTAGACTTGATAACATGTATTTTAAAGAATTTTATAAATAAAGGTGCTTATTTTATTTACAGTAAAAAAGCATCATTATGCTTTGTATCGAAACTTTGCATAGACCTTTCCACTAGCTTCTGATATTTGGAATGACTGAGTAATTTGGCTCAGGTTTTTAAGTCTCTATTGTAGATAAATAACCTTTCCTTCCTAATTAATGCTTATGCATTATTAATTCATCTAATTTCCCAAATTTTATTTGCCCCCCAAATTTTATTTATCATTTGTAAAAAGTTTTACATTATGTTAATGTTTGAGGTGTTGCTTCTGTATCGTTAGTTACATATTTACTTTGAATTCTTCATCACAATATTATTGACTATTTTTCAAGCATGGTAATTTCATTAAACTTAATTGTAAACTTTATTAAACTATTTTTAAATTTCTTAAACTATTAAATGTCTTAAACTATTCTCATCTATTTGTTTTGATGTTTCACTCTTGGAAAATTCATTAGGACACATTTTCTAATTGTCGAGTTAGCATCAAAACCACAAATTAAACACTCTGTTGCAAACAAAGTAAATTAAATTTTAATTATTGCTTACATGCTTATTTGACAATCAGCTTTAAATATTTTAGGTTATTTAACAAGCTAAAATAATTTATAGATTGTAAAGATTTTATTAAACCCATAGATCAGAGATTCACAACTTGTGAGTCATTTCTGCTTTGGAAGTAAAATGACCCTTTTATTGGGATCATCTAAGATCAACAGAATATACAGATATTAAATTATGGCCCATAACAGTAGCAAAATTACAGTAGTGACAACAATAATTTTATGTTATAGGTCACCACAACATGAGGAACTGTATTAAAGGGTCATAGAATTATGAAGGTTGAGACCCACTTCTGTAGAAGAAACCAATCACTGTCATGTTTATAAGTCAGGCCCATCTAAGAAATTCCACTAAATTTTTCTCATTCTGAGAATAAAATCACAAACTTCAAACATGTTCATTGGAGAACAGGATACATAAGTGAATAAAAGGGAAAGTGGAAATGTGTGATATTATCAAGAAAAAGTGACTAATAAGAAATTAAACTCTTATGAGAAGTACCAAAATTTAGTCAATTAACTTCCCATCAACATGGTAGAGGGTAGAATGTCTTCCAATGAACTTAGAGTTCAAGATTCAAGACTTCAATTATGCTTAATTTAATTGGGCTCTTGCAGGTTGGCAAGCCAAACACTGAGATGTACAAGGGAACATTGATGGAAATGGAATAAATTAGAGCCTAAGTGTGGAGGGAAACAATCTCATGAAGCGCCTTGAATTTAAAGTGAAGCTCTACTAAATTTCTTGTGCAAAGAGAGGCATGGTTTTTTGAGGAGCGATGTGATCCAAACACAGCTGCGTATTTAGAAAATTAAAGTGAATGTTTTGATTTTGTGGAGAGGTAAGGAAACAAGATAGAAATATATTTAAATAATCCAAACAGGCATGTAAATTAACTTGATTGGAATGATATGTTTTGTAATATTTCAGAAGAAGTAAACTTAATTTAAGAGAACTCCAGAATAAGAAGACACAATCAATACTAAGTAGATGAGATGTATAAGTAGTACCTGGTGTGGCTGGAGTTGCTCCTATATGTTTAAGGACAAAGTACCAGGGAAATGACAAGTGGTGCCTGCACGGTATGTTTATCCTTTCCTTAAAACTTTTATGTGAATGTAATTGATCTCTAAATTAAATGGGATTTATTTTCTCCAAAATGTCACTTCTCTTCCTGTAAAAAAAAGTTTTCTTCTAGCTTGATTAAAAGGATGTTAGGAATAACTGTCATAGTGTGAGAAGAAACTGGTCCAGCATAATCTCTGTAGCTAGGTCAAAGACAAATGTAAATTTCTAGGCAACATAGTGGATTCTCAGATTCCAGCCTTTTGTGTTAGAGAAAAGCATTTTTGGTAAGATTGAATGCATATATCCTTTAATGCACACATATATATGCATCTCTACACATTTAAGGTATACTAGATCAAAATTAGACCATACCTTTTTCCTAGAAGTTCTCTCATATCCACATCCATTAATTGAATGAACAGGAGTTTTGATATAACAGAAATATTGTATGATATTCTAGAATATTAATAATGGATCCTACAAGAATTGTAGAAGCTCTGTATTTTTTATTATTATACAATAAAAAGTACCTTAATATTCATAGTGTGTGAACATTCATATTATGGTTCAAGCTGAAAAATCCATAGTGAATACAATGTCTTAAATTGTCCTATCTTTCTGTCCCTTGCTCAGAATGTTTGGTACTTGCCAGATGCTCCAGCTAAAATTGTCTGGTTGTGTGAAAGCTGGGAGCAAATATTAGATGGTCATCTGTCAGCTGCTTCAGTGTTTGGATCAGCTAGAAATGGTCATTTACTGCAATTGGCTTTCCATCTCAGATGGCTTACATGGTGACTAATTTAAGTGAGTATAAAGACTGGTCATATCCACCCAACCAGGAACAACAATACAGCATGTGCTTTCCATAGGATCAAAGGTGCCTTTGGTCTGCATTGTGGTTTGTGTTTTTGTTCCTGTGCTGATCCTACCTAGTCCTATTTTCTTTGACAGCTCAACCCAAAAACCTAATAAAAATACCTAGTGTAAAATTCCATAGTATTGTTTCCTTCCAGAGATCTGAATTTCTAGAGCCACCTTTAATTAGATGACATTAATACAATAATTTTCTTCATATATGGCCCCATAAAAGCTATGTTTTAAGATATTTAAGTTAATATACAAGCTAATGAGCTGTTTTAAAATATCCAATAAAGAAACTCTGTCCTCAGTGGTCTTGATTTTTCACTAGTACCTTGGAAATGACACCTAAAAGGCTACACACTTTACTCTGCTTCACAAGCATGGAATAGATAGTGATATCATTTTCCAAGCAACTAAACACTTCATAACTCAAATATGCTCTCTCTATTATTTAGTATTTCCAACCATCAAACACAGCTTGAAATATACCAAAGATAGTGGAATTAAAGTGTTTCCAAACACCAGTTCATAAATGTTTTTGAAAACAGCATTAATAAAAAATTGAAATATTTACAGAAATATTATTAGTTAAAAGTA
Organism: Micromys minutus; assembly: GCF_963924665.1. NCBI lineage: Eukaryota > Metazoa > Chordata > Mammalia > Rodentia > Muridae > Micromys > Micromys minutus. The sequence goes on along the minus strand of NC_137983.1, from coordinate 30,304,732 downwards.
TTTTGTTTGGTTTTCTTTCAAAGAGGTCTATCTTGGTCTAACTACAATGCTTTAATTTCGATGAATTTAATATTGTTTGTTATATTTTGCCTCAAATCAAGTCTAGTTGATAGGCAGTTCTAATATTTCCCAAACAACTACATACGAATTCAATAGAACTTTATAGTGGGCTGTGTCTCAAAATTATAAAATAAATAACATGGAACCAAGGCCACATAAAACTAAGCACATATACCACTGAATTAAAACCTCATCCAGAATTCATATGATTCTATTGAAAGATCACAGCTTTCAAAATTTAAAACTACAATTAAAGTTACAAAATATATGTTAAAATTATAACCCTCAGAACTTTAGAATATGATTTGCCATAGAAACAAAGACTTCACAGAGACAATTACATGAAAATGAGATCATTAAAGTAGATTCTAATCCAATATGATTATATACAATACGCTTTAAAATGGGAAAGGTGGTCAAAAGTACAGATCCCTGACTAGAAGGAAATGGATTTCCATATAATTTGGGTGATACTGAAACATATTTTAGATGGTATCAGCTGGAGGCAGAAGAATTTGAGGTTTCAGAGTTGTGAGGTCTTGCTCACATCTTGATCTCCAGATGGTGCCATCTTGAACTCCAAGATGATAGATTTCTATTGTTTTAAGCTATTGTGTTTTTCCAGGCAAACCCACAACTTAGAATTTAAATGCAGACATATGTATGTGGATGAATGTTTCCAGACAGAAGCCCAACCTTCTGGAAGGCTCATGAACTGATTAGAACTTCTGTGATTTCTGGAAGGTTTGGAATATAAGAAGTCTAGAGTCTGATTGTAAATAATTGTGGACCATCTTAGTCTCCTGAATAACCAACCTTTTGTGAAACTTAACTTCCTATGAATAATAAATTAAAAACCATTTTGGAATACAGTGACTAAGTACATAACAGCCCATTAGCTTCCACCAACAAAAGAGCTAAGAAGGTCATCAGACCACAACTTGGGCTATAGTTGAGATTTCTCTGTTTAACTGTCTTTCATTACCAATAATGTATTTGAAGTGCCTCAATTTGTTACTTTTTTGTTTTGTTACTATAAAATTTTCATTAAAAATCTTCAGTGTTGAGATATGGAATTAGAAGCAACAAAAATCTGTGTTCACAAGTCATGGTTACATACATTTGGATCCAGAATAAGATGTCTTGTCTCTTTTGAGGTAAGAGCTCTCTCTTCCCTCCCTTCTTCCGCCCCTCCTTTCCTCTCTCTTTCTCTACCTCTCCCACCCAGATATTTTAATCACATGCATGTGCAATCCTGTGTGTGATTGTTTGATTTCACAAATTGCATCTAATTATTTGAACATTAAATACACATATTAATGTCCATGTAATAATCAGTTTTGTATGGAAATAGTTTTAAAGTCCATAGTTAACAATCTAGTCCTATTTTATGACACCCTATATGTATAGCTATTTATATAAAAAGCATTGTGTATGTTTTATGCTTGTTTTTTTTTTTTTTTTTTTTTGTTTTGTTATATTTAACTCAAGTTAGAGTTATCTAGGAAGAGGGAATCCCAACTGAATAAATGTCTCCATCAGACTAGCCTATAAAAATATGTGTTAATATTTTATTCCTGATTAAAAATTGATGGCTCATGATCCTCCTGCCTCTACCTCCTTCAGCAAATCCTACTGGCATGTGCCACCACAACTGGTAGATGGAGCAGGTGATTAGGAGCTAGTGCACCCTCGTAAAGACAAGTAGAAAGAGAAAAGGGAGGGAAGAAAAGTGGGCGAAGGGGATAACATTTCAAATGTAAATACAGAGAGTATCTAATAAAAAAATTGATGGCTCAAGGGCCAGCTTACTCTGGATGGGAGCACATCTGGACAGAAATTCTGGGTTATATAAGCAAACAAGATGAACAAGCCATGTTCAAGCAAGCTAGTAAATTGTATTCTTCCATGATTCCAGTCACTGCTGCTAATTATGTTTCTGCTCTGACTTCCCTTAATAACCAACTCCAATCTAGACATGAAGTCCAAACAAATTATTGTCCAGGTAATCTAAGCCTGGTAATCTATTTATGCCATGGCATAATAATTTAAAGAAAAATGCTGGCCTTCCATAAGCCATGGTGTCAAGCCAGAATATAAGAGGCATAAAAAGTATATGTCCATTATGAACATATTTATACTGACAAATATCTCTGCTATGAAATACTAAATGTTTGTTATTAATTTGCTATGCCTGATACAAAAAAGGGACATAGATTGTTTCTGTGAAAACACACATTCCCTCAAAAAAAGGAAAAGTCCTGACAGAATTTAATAAAAGAAAAATTTTTTAAATTGTGATGAAGATGCTGAAATGTAGCCCTGTATACTAATCATTTCTGGTTGGTGCATGAGGCAGGGAGGAATCATTTTTCTTTAAGAAGCTGTTAACTGGTAGTTTTACCATGGTCCAGTTGTATATGGACAATGCAAATGGACTCCATTGTTGTTGTTGTTGTTGTTGTTGTTGTTGTTGTTGTTGTTGTTGTTGTTATAGAGCTCTCAGGAGGTAACAATGGTTCAGAGAAAACCTTGGAGGCCTTGGAAGTCAGTGCAATTGGAAGTCCATTATGTGAAATTTCTAAATAATCAATAAACATATTATGAAAAGAAAGAAAATGGCATCTTGTCAATAAGAAAAAATGCACATTCATTATGAGTAAACACTACCTTTTTCAGAAAATGACCCTTGGACAGTCCTGGTAATGAGCCTATGCCTTCAGATTTGAGGTTTTGTATATTACTATAATCCAGTCTTTCAAAGGTTAAATTCAATAATAACATCATTGCTTTCCCAAAATTTTCAAGGCATATACCATGTGATCATATTTTGGGAAGCATAACGCCTCAAGGACATTTTCTCATCTTCTTCACACAAAATATCACTCAAGGTTCAGAGGACAAAGTAAAATAATTGAATTTTATTACAACCATATTTTATCACTTTACACAAAAATATACGCTTTAATGTATTTACTATTTTATGTGTTAGTTTAATATTAGAGTTCTTCTTACTCTTTAAGACACACCTTAGTTCTTACAATACTGAGAACCCTCCCAAAGATATGGTGATGACATTGATTTCTTAATACTTTTACAATTCTCTGTACAGAAATTACATTAATTAATTTTGGAAATGACATATTACTGAATTTAGTGTTAACTATGAAAAGTAAACTCACGTTGTGTGGCTTATAAAATAATATTATCTTTGATCAATTTTTATCTTTTATTGGAATATGGTAAAATAGTGGTCTCCAGAAAAATCAGACATGGAAGAACCATGAGAGTCTGTACATTGATAAAGAAGCAGGCCAGTGATTGCAACCCCATAGGAAGAATAAAGTAGCCTGGCCAGACCACCCAGTTATCCCAGGGGCTAGATCACTGGTAACTGGAGAGGTCTATAGCTCCTGGTAAATATGTAACAAAGGATAGCCTTGTGTGACATCAATAGGAGAGGAGGCCCTGATCCTGCGGAGGTCTGATACCCCAGCATAGGAGGATGCTAAAGCAGTGGGGCAGGAGAGGGTGGGTTGGGGAGCACTCTCATAGAGAAAAAAGGAGAGAGGGATAGGGTAGATGTGGGAGGGGGAATTTGTGGAGAAGTAAGTGGGAAGTGGAATAGTATTTGAGATGTACATGCATGGAATGATCATTTAAAACAAAAGAAGAAAAGAAAATGAAGCAGGAAGTTTAGAATAATGAATAAATTGAGAAATTCATACCACACTCAAAACAATCATCGATTTTAGAAGACACATGTAACTACCTGATAAATTTATTATGTTTTAACATATCCATCTTGATGCCTGAAAATCTTTCAAAATGACCAAAGCCAATCAATGTTTTTTTTTTATTAAACAATGTTTAGCAATTCTTATTCAGCAAAATTACACACCAGTAATCCTTTTTTTTCTGCAAATCCCCATATCCCATCCTCCCTTACCCTTGCTTCTTTTTTTTTAAATCTGTACATTTATCTTACCAGTAATTCTATACTCATCCCTTTAAGGGGGAGGGGCTTCTGCTATCAAAAATTGCCTCAGGTATAAATGTTATTTAAGAAAAAATATTTTACCTTGTGTATATATATATATATATATATATATATATATATATATATATATCATCAAAAATACATTAAAATGTGTTTGTGATATGGGATATGATAAGACATAAACCTTGACCTAAAGCTTCAATGTATTTTCATCCTGAAATGAACAGAAATGAATGTTTTGATGAGAATTTCCAATGCTATGAAGAGACGTTATGGAAAAGGTAACTTCTAGAAAGGATAACATTTAACAGGTCCAGAGATTTAGGCTATTTTTATTAATTTATTTATTTTATAAAATATTATAGCTCACAAAATTTGTTACATAATAATATATGAGGAATACATTTCTTTTTCTTTTTTCCTAAGAAAGACTGAGTATTCCACATTTTGGCGTTCCTTCTTTTTGAGCTTCATAAAATCTGTGAGTTGTTTCTTGGATACTCAGAGCTTTCTGGATCTAGTATCTAATTATCAATGACTCCATATCAAGTGTGTTCTTTTGTGACTGGGTTACTTCATAAAGAATGATAGTCTTTAGTTCCTTCCCTTTGCCTAGGAATTTTGTAAAGTCATTGTTTCTAATAACTTAGCAGTACTCCACTGTATATATGTACCACACTTTCTGTTTGCATTCCTCTGTTGAAGGACATCTGGGTTCTTTCTAGCTTCTGGCTATTATAAATAAGGCTGCTATAGACATGGTGGAACATCTTTGGGGTATATGCCCAGAAGTGGCATATATGGGTGCACAGGTAATACTATGCCCAATTTTCTGAAGAACCACCAATCAGATTTCCAGAGTGTTTGTCCCAGGTTACAACCCCAACAATAATGGAGGAGTGTTCCTCTTTCTCCACATCCTCACCAGCATCTGCTTTCATCTGAGTTTTTGATCTTATCCATTCTGACTAGTGTGAAATGTAATTTCAGGGTTGTTTTGATATGTATTCCTTGATAACTGTGGATGTTGAGCATTTCTTTAGGTGCTTCTCCACCATTTGGTATTCCTCAGTTGAGAATTCTTTGCTTAGCTCTGTACCCCATTTTTTTAATAAAATTGTTTTATTCTTTCAAGGCTAACTTCTTGAATACTTTGTATATATTGAATATTAGACCTCTATCAGATGTGGTATTGGTAAAGATCCTTTCCCAGTCTGTGGCTGCCATTTTGTTTTCTTGAGAGTGTCCTTATCCTTACAGAAACTTTGTAATTTCATGAGGTCCCATTTGTCTATTCATGATCTTAGAGCATAGGCCATTGGTGTTCTATTCAGGAAATTTTCTCCTGTGCCTATGTGTTCTAAACTTTCCCCTACTTTCTCTTCTAATAGTTTCACTGTACCTGGTTTTATGTGGAGATCTTTGATCTACTTGGACTTGAGTTTTGTACAAGAAGATAAGCAAAGATAATTTTGCATTTTTCTGCATGCTGACTGCCAGTTGAACCAACATCATTTGTTGAAGAGGCTGTTCTTTTTCCATTGAATGTTTTTAGCTTCTTAGTCAAAGATCATGTGACCATAGGTGTGTGGGTTCATTTCTGGGTCTTTCATTCTGTTTTATTGATTTACCTGCCTGCTTCTGTACAAATACGATGTTTTTTTTTTTTTGTTTGTTTGCTTGTTTTGTTTTGGGTTCATTGATGTTAAGACACCTCTTAATAGCACAACTCCTTATAGGCCAAGCATTTAAGCTCATTAATCTACAGGGAATTTTTTGGAATGATTTACAAGCTACAGTCCAACAAATTCAACAGTGACCAGCTATGAATAAAAAGTCTAAGAATCTAATAGTTGCTCAGCTTCATAAAACCGAATGCTTCATCTGGTCTTCTGTAGAAGCTGAAATCCAGAATAAAAAGGCTCTAGGAATTTCTGGCAGAGTGCAAGCAGAAAAAAAATAACGTCTTCCTTCTTCCATTGCTCTTACATAGGTCTTTAGCAGAAGGTATAGCCCAGATTAAAGGTATACCTCAAGATATGATTTAAACGTATGTGTTGATCCAGATCAAAAACATGTGTCATCCCACCTCAAGATCTGTGTTTTCCCAACTTAAGATCCAGATCAAAGACACATTGTCTTCTGTTTCCATTTCTAGAGTGTAGTTCATTATAGATACAGTCAAGTTGGCCACTGAAAATAGTCATCACAGTGAGTAAACAAAAAATCAAAAACAAAAATAAAAGCAAAAACAATGATAAGTTAATATGCCATTAGTTGAAAGTATACATCACATAAATGGTCTATGATCTAAGGGTCACTGACATATTTGTGGGTTAAAAGATTTATTGAAGAGTTATTAATGGCATGTAAAGACAGAATGCTAGTTGACAAGATATAAGGGACTCTGAAGTAATTTCAACCTGACAAGACAGAATGGATGTCTTCTTTCATAGGCTTCAGAGACAGGATTGGATCTCATGACACTCTACATCTTTAATGACAATATTTTCTTTGCTTTTTGGTAGGGAGCTTACAAGGACAAAGGGAAGGTGCATATAGATTGCAAGTTAAGACTGAGGTGTGTGATATAATATTTATGAGAATAAATAAAATGTCAAATTTTTAAAAAGGTATTATTTTATAACTACATATTAAAATTATATTTCAGTTGTACTGTGCTAAGTAAAATATAATAAAATCAGTCTCATTTTTTCCTAATAAAAAGAATGAGATAAGTATGAAAAACCTCATCTGGAATGCAAAGAAAACTATTGGAATAATCCTTGGGCTCATAAATAATTTCATGTGTAATATCTAAGAAGCCTAGAGTAAATGTTAGCTATTATTACTACAGTTACCCTACATCAAACATTGTTTCTATCACAGCATCTACCTAAATCAGCAAAGCTGCCAAGTAAACTTGGGATCCTCCTGTTTAGCTTCCCAAAGGTTGGGTTACCATAGCAATGGCCTACCATCTGGCTGTAGAGTGTTTTATGATGTGGGCATTCAATTAAAAAATAATGATGACAAGTATTAAAGTAGGGTAAACTTAAAAAATCAGAGTTCTTTTTCCTCTGAAAGCTTTTAATAAGTCATCATTACACATATTAAAAGATCATTTTTTCTATGCACTACTCGATAATCTCAATTATTTGTGCTGCTTTCACTTCTAGCCTATAGAAATGTAATCAGATATTAATGGCATGGTCAAGGATTTTAAATAAATTAATTTCTCCATTTCAGAGACTTTTATTTTGTTCTTGTTATTTCAGCTCAGACATTACATTTCAGAAAACAATCAATATCTCAAAATTGATGTGTTACCTTCATAGAAAAGTAGAATAACAATCTTAAAGTCATTTTTATCTCCAGTGCAATAACGATTCAGATTTTGTGTTTATTTATTCTTGATGTGCCAGGTTTGGACTTTTCACCATATTGAATTATCTTTATTTTTGTTACACTGATACAAGGAATAAAAGTTGAATAGAACAATCCAGCCACAATCCTTTGCTTTTATTCTAATCTTGGTGATAATTCAGTGACTATCCATATATAACTAACTCCTTGAGGACATAATACTTGTCAATATTAAACATAGTCTTAGACATTTTTTTTCCTATTTGGGAATATCTTTCAAGAACTAATTTTTTCTTTTTTCAGGAAAATAATATAATATTTTAATATTTAGATTACTTCATAGATAGAACTATTCTTATTAGGTCAATGATAAGTACTGTAGACTTGCATACTATGGAAAGAAAAACTAAACATATTATTCTGATATCTTCTAGTTGTAACTGAAATGATTCAAGTAGCTTTGGAAATCTTTATCATAAAAATGATTATACTCTTTTATTATACATTTACATGCTATCTAATTTTGTACCTCAATGCAAAATCTATTAGGGATGTAAGGAATTAGGGGCTAGGGCGGAATAACACATTCTCTGTACAGAACCTGTTAATATTTTAGACATTAATATTTTAGCAAAAGTTCTCAGAACACTGGTGAGTGTTTAGTTAAAAACGATCAAGAGAGCAGCTTGAGCTTGCAACTATTAGATTGAAGGCAATCCAGAGGCAATGCTTTTAACTGGCCACAGATCTAGTATGTAAATTAACTGTAGTGGATTAAATTTTTTCTTTCTGGCCTTAATTTTTTTAAAAAGCTAAGAAAAAGGTGAAATTATGGAAATATGTGAGGTTAGGAAAGGTTGAGACAGATCAAATTCTATGTTTAGAAGACTCTTTAACTTGATCAAAGATAAAAGTAATAGTAATATGGTTAAATGTTTAGCAAGTGTCTTGAGGAGATGGGACAATTTTCAGCTCACCTCAGTACAAACACAGGCAGACAAAGACTTGAGGTGACCAATTCTTTCTCTTTCCATTTTGCCTGCCATGCTCTCTAGAATTCTATTGATTCATTAGAAGATCTTTTAATGTTCTGATCTGAAGTGCTATTTGACTAGGAAGGTGCTCCAGAGAAGGACCATGACTTACTTAACTGTGACTTGATTTTCTCCAAGTTAATCTGTTTCATTCCTGAAGGAGAGTCCTTAAGACTCAGGACATTCTAAGTTTAAACATTCCATCCAAGAAGGACCTTAGAAGCTCAATATGACTTAGAAAGTAAGTAATTTACAAGTTTTAAAAAGTTCCTAAAACTAACAAGATGTACAGTAAACCATTCAAGGTTATTGAAGTCATAAACAACCCTTGGAGGAAGAGACTCAAGCCACCTGAGTTACCTGTAGGAGACCCTGTCTCCAGTCTGCCTATCTCTAATTTATACAAATATTTCAGAGTCAAAGCTTTTGAAAGTTATTACTCCTGTTCAGGTTTTATTTTGTTTTGGTAGTTGTCTTTGAAACACACTTTGTCCTGTAGGAAAACTGCATAGATATTCTTGTATATAACTACAAAAACTCAGTTGCTTACTAAGTTAGACTTCGATGTAACCATTGCTGTAAGAATATGATGATACAGACTAGCTGCTGTTAAAGCTTCAATACCTCCTGAAGCACACCCCTATTCCAGACAGTAACAGGCAGTCTAGTGAAACCGTAGCTAAAAGACTTCTAAATGCCAAGTTTATATCAAAACATATATTAGTAGTTATATATCTGAACTGCAACCCTTTCTTTGCCATCTATTAGAAAATTAGAAAAGCTAACAATATATCCCCACTCTAAAACTTCCATCCCCCCAAAAGAGTCTTCCTTCTTCTAAATGGATCCAGATATTCCCTATTCTGGGCCCCCATTATGATTTCAATCTCAGATTCTCCCCTCAGAGACCTCAACAAAATGTTGTCTGTCTCTGCATGAAATTAATCGCTTCTAACGAATTACATATATCCATTTCAATGCCCCTCTGGAACCACCCACGATCTTCTGAGTCCTTTCTTCTGCCATCAGTAAGTTCTCTATCTAGAATGATATATTTTGACTTCTGTTTCCACCCGGCGGCGAATTCAGGGCACAGAACAGAGCCCAGTCCATCTGCCACCCAGTCGGGCAGTCACGAAAGGTTTAAAAACTGTTGAGTAGGAGATTGAGGCAGCCAGGGAGCCGAGAGATCTCTGTGGAGTGCCCACAGAAAGCACACCCCTACCCTGTCTGATCCAGGGACCGGGAACACAACTTTGGAAATTCTGTTCCCACCCGGCAACTCTGAGGCACAGAACAGGCCTCGGCCCATCTGCCATCTGGACCAGTGGAAATCCTGGGACACAGACCAGATAGATACAAGGGAAAGGTGAGAACATATCACTGACAACAAATTGGCAAGAGGAAAGCGAAAGAGTATATCCCAAAGAAACCAAAATAACCTGGCAACACCAGAACCCAGCTCTCCCATAAGAGAAAACATCAGAATGCCAAATACTCCAGAAAAAGAAGACGCAGACCTGAAATCATACCTCAAGATGCTGATAGAGATACTTAAACAAGAACGGGAGTAAAGCAAAAAGATTCAGAAGCTTTTAAAGAGGAAACAAGAAAAACACTCAAAGAACTCAAAGAACTGGAGGAAAACAGAACCAAAAAATGAAGGAATGGAAGAGGGAAATTAAAACGGAAATTGACACAATGAAGAAAACACTAAAAGAGATAACCCTAGAGGCTGAACACCAAAAAAAAAAAAAAAAAGAAAAAAAAAAAAGAAAAAAGAAATCAGGAGTCACAAAAGCAAGCATTTCCAATAGATTACAAGAGATTGAAGAGAGAATCTCCGGGGCAGAAGACAACATTGTAAACATAGACAAAACAGCCAGAGAAGATGCAAAAAACAAAAAGCTCCTAACCCAAAATGTCCAGGAAATCCAAGACACAATGAAACTACCGAACCTAAGGATAATAGAAATAGAAGAGGGAGAAGAGTATCAACTAAGAGACACAGTAAATATCTTCAACAAAATCGTAGAAGAAAACATCCCTACCCTCAAGAATGAGATGACCACGAGCATAAAAGAAGCCTTCAGAACTCCAAATAGATTGGACCAGAAAAGAAATACCTCCCGACACATAAAAGTCAAAACACCAAGTGCCCAAAGCAAAGAAAGAATACTAAAAGGAGTAAGGGAAAAAGGCAGAACAATCAGACTCACACCCGATTTCTCAACAGAGACTATGAAAGCAAGAAGAGCCTGGACAGACATCATGCACACCCTAAGAGAGCACAAGTGCCAGCACAAGCTGCTATACCCAGCAAAACTATCAATCAGCATCGATGGAGAGATGAATATATTTCAAGACAAATCAAAATTAACACAATATCTGACCACAAACCCAGCACTACAATTAATATTATGTGGAAAACCCAATACAATGAGGGAAAATACAGCCTAGTGAAAACAAGAAAACTAAACAAGAAAATCAAAAGAAGAAAAAGACACAGACACAACTCAACCCGCAAAAGCAATAATAGCAGGAAACAGAAACAACTATTCCTTGATATCTATTAACATAAATGGACTCAACTCCCCATTAAAGAGACATAGGCTATCAGACTGGATACATAAACAAAATCCAGCCTTTTGCTGCATACAGGAAACTCATCTCAGAGACAAAGACAGACACTATCTGAGAGTAAAAGGGTGGGAAAAAACGTCCAAGCAAACAGACCCAAGAAGCAAGCTGGAGTGGCTATTCTAATATCGAATAAAGTAAATATCCAACCAAAAGTTATCAAAAAAGATAAAGAAGGACATTTTTTACTCATTACCCAGGAAATCTGTCAGGAGAAACTCTCAATCCTTAACATATATGCTCCAAATAAAAAGCACTCACATTCATAAAAGAAACCCTACTAAAGCTCAAAAAATACATGTTACCCCACACAATAATAGTGGGAGACTTTAATACCCCACTTTCTCCAATGGACAGATCATGGAAACAGAAACTGAACAAGGACACTGTAAAACTAGCAGAGACTTTGAACAAACTGGAATTAATAGATATCTACAGAACTTATCATCCTAAAGTAAAAGAATACACCTTCTTCTCACCACCCTATGGCACCTTCTCGAAAATTGACCACATAATTAGACACAGAACGAGCCTCAATCGATATAAGAAGATTGAAATACTCCCATGCATCCTCTCAGATTACCATGGTCTACGGCTGGTCTTTAACAACAACAAAGGAAACAAAGAGCCCACATACACATGAAAACTAAACAGCACTCTGTTAAATGATAGCAGGGTCAAATAAGAAATAAAGAAAGAAAATAAGGATTTTCAAGAATTCAACGAAAATGAAAAAACAACATACCTAATCTTATGGGAGGCAATGAAAGCAGTACTGAGAGGAAAACTCATAGCCCTAAGTGCTTCCAAAAAGTAACTGGAGAGAGCTTACATCAGGAACCTGACAGCACAGCCAAAAGCCCTAGAACAAAAGGAAGCAGATATACCCAAGAAGAGTAGACGGCAAGAAATAATCAAAATTAGGGCAGAAATAGACCAAATAGAAACAGAAAGAACCATTGAAAAAATCAACAAAACCAAGAGTTGGTTCTTTGACAAAATCAACAAGATCGATAAACCCCTAGCCAGACATACTAGAGGGCAAAGAGAGTATACAAATTAACAAAATCAGAAATAATAGTGGAGACATAACAACTGAAACTAAGGAAATTCAAGAAATCATCAGATTCTACTACAAAAACTTATACTCCACAAAATTGGAAAATCTGGAGGAAATGGACGAATTCCTATACAGATACTATATCCTAAAGTTAAACCAGGACCAAATAAACCATCGAAATAATCCTATAACAACTAAAGAAATAGAAGAAGTCATCAAAAGTCTCCCAACCAGAAAAAGCCAAGGTCCAGACGGGTTCAATGCAGAGTTTTATTAGACATTTATTGCAGATATAACACCAATACTCTCCAAACTATTTTAAAAGATAGAATCAGAAAAAATACTACCTAACTCATCTTTTGAGGCTACAATAACCCTTGTACCTAAACCACACAAAGACTCTACAAGGAAAGAGAACCTCAGAACAATTTCACTTATGAACATTGATGCAAAAATACTCAACAAAATCCTTGCAAACTGAATCCTAGAACACATCAAAATGATCATTCATCATGACCAAGTTGGCTTCATCCCTGGGATGCAGGGATGGTTTAATATAAGGAAATCCATCAATGTAATCCACCATATAAACAAACTCAAAGACCAGAATCACATGGTCATCTCACTAGACGCTGAGAAAGCATTCGACATAATCCAACACCCCTTCATGTTAAAAGTCCTGGAAAGAACAGGAATCCTAGGCCCATACTTAAACATAATAAAAGCAATATACAGCAAACCAACAGCCAACATCAAACTTAATGGCGAGAAACTTGAAGCAATCCCACTAAAATCAGGGACTCGACAAGGCTGCCCACTCTCGACCTACCTATTCAACATAGTACTGGAAGTCCTGGCTGGAGCAATTAGACAGCAAAAGGAGATCAAGGGGATACAAATCTGAAAGGAAGAGATAAAAACATCACTCTTTGCCGATGACATGATAGTGTACTTGAGTGACCCCAAAAATTCCACCAGAGAACTCCTACAGCTGATAAACAAGTTCAGCAAAGTGGCTAGATACAAAATTAACTCAAAAAAATCAGTAGCCTTCCTATACTCAAGGCACAAAATGTGGAGAAAGAAATTAGGAAAAAGGTACCCTTCACAATCGTCACAAAAATTATGAAATACCTTGGTGTGACTCTAACTAAGCAAGTGAAGGACCTGTATGACAAGAACTTCAAACCTCTAAAGAAAGAAATTGTGGAGGATCTCAGAAAATGGAAAGATCTCCCATGCTCATGTATTGGAAATATCAACATCTTAAAAATGGCCATTCTACCAAAAGCAATCTACAGATTCAATGCAATCCCCATCAAAATTCCAACCCAGTTCTTCATGGAATTGGAAAGATCAATGTGCAATTTCATATGGAATAACAAAAGACCTAGAATAGCGAAATCCATCCTCAACAACCAGAAAACATCTGAGGAAATCACTATCCCTGACCTCAAGCTATATTACAAGGCAATTGTGCTGAAAACTGCATGGTACTGGTACAGAAGTAGGCATGTGGATCAATGGAATAGAATAGAAGATCCAGAAATGTGCCCTCATGTATATGGTCACCTGATTTTTTTACAAAGGAGCTGTAAACATTCAATGGAAAAAGGACAGCCTATTCAACAAATGGTGCTGGTCCAACTGGCACTCAGCATGCAAAAGAATGAAAATAGACCCTTTCTTATCTCCTTGTACAAAGCTCAAGTGTAAGTGGATCAAAGATCTCCACATTAAACCAGATACACTGAAACTATTTGCTGGGAAAATATGGAAAACTTTAGAACACATAGTCACAGGAGAAAATATTCTGAACAAAACACCACTGGCTCAAGCTCTAAGGTCGAAGATTAACAAATGGGACTTAATGAGATTGCAAAGTTTCTGTAAAGCTAAGGACATTGTCATGAAAACAAAATGGCAGCCAACAGAATGGGAAAAGATCTTTACCAACTCCACATCTGATAGAGGCCTAATATCCAAGGTATACAAAGAACTCAAAAAGCTAGACACCAGAGAATCAAATAACCCTATTGAAAAATGGGGTACAGAGCTAAACAAAAAGTTCTCAGCCTAGGAATATCGAATGGCTGAGAAATATCTGAGGAAGTGCTCAACATCCTTAAGCATCAGGGAAATGCAAATCAAAACAACCCTGAGATTCCACCTCACACCAGTCAGATTGGCCAAGATCCAAAACTCAGATGACAACAGATTTTGGAGAGGTTGTGGAGAAAGAGCAACACTTCTCCACTGTTGGTGGGGTTGCAAACTAATAAAAACACTCTGGAAATCAATCAGAAAATTGGATATAGTACCACCTGAAGACCCAGCTATTCCACTTCTGGGCATATACCCCAGAGACACTTTAGTACACAACAAAGATATATGCACCACAATGTTCATAGCAGCTCTATTTATAATAGCCAGAAGTTGGAAAGAACCCAGATGTCCTTTAGAAGGTGAATGGATACAAAAATTGTGGTATATTTACACAATGGAGTACTACTCAGCTATGAGAAACAATGACTTAACGAAATTCTTAGAAAAATGGATGCATCTAGAGAATATCATCCTGAGTGAGATAACACAGTCACAAAAGAACAGACATAATATGCAGTCACTGATAATGGGATACTAACCCCAGATGCACTGAACACTCCAGAAACAACTCACAGACTGTGTGAAGCTCAAGAAAAAAAAAAAAAAAAAGAAAGAAAGAAAGAAAAGAAAAAAAAATCATTATGCTCAATCCTTACACACCAAAAAAACGTTGACTAATTCTGGGTTACATCCTGTTTTACATGTACTTTATGCTCATTGTAACTAGTAAGACCTTAATGCACACTATCAAACCTTTGGGAAAAAAAGCCAAACATTGACAAAAATGTATTCGTATACTTTTATGGAAAAATCCTTAAAATTTGCACATTTATCTTTGTTTTTTTAAAATAAAGTTGTTCAAAAAAAATAATGATATCTTTTATGTTTGTTTTTAATCTCCCCTCAAAAAGTGAGACCACACAAACAATATCTTGAGGTATGTGAGGTGCTTTTCCAGTTTTCTTGTAACAGACCTGCTGAAGCACTAAATTGCTTTAAAGAAATAAATAGCTAAATTGTTTAGATTACTAAGAATCTTATAAATATCAGGCTATGAAAATTTATTTCCAAGTCAAACTCAGCAGAATAAATTTTTCACTCCTTATAAGAATTAAATTTGCATTCAAGTACATCCCCAACTTATCTAGGAATAAATGGCTGAGAGAATTTGACCAGTTTTGGTTGCATCCTCAGTATGGTAAATTCGTGACCTTTAGTAAATTTTAGGGAGAAACCTATATTTAATATCTTTGTGGATATACACAGTAACACAAACATAAAATTAAAGTCCGGTACATCATACAAAGGGACATCCCTAATAGAGGAATGATTGTAGGTTCAAATATATCAACTGAAATAGAGAACCACCCAGACTACGCCCCATAGGAAGCAACTATTTGTTCTCTTGGATCTGCAAAAAGATGTGACAGAGAATAGCCAGAATAATAATAAAAGAAAATCAAGTATTTTCACCAACATGGCCCAGTGTAAAACTTATAAGTATTTTCTTCTTAATTTTTGCTGTCAATTTGATACAAATAAAATTATCTTGCTTATTTTGCAAGTCTGTGTGAACCTTGATTTTTAAATCCTTTGAAGAAGAGGTAAGATTACTCTTCCCTGTCCAGGTTCCAACTGCTGGAAATAAGTAATAAGTTATTTATCACTCGTATCTAGTAATAAGGTCTCCAAGAATTTTCCATGCCATCAAGCATAAAAAGATCACTGAGTTATGAACCAGTGTAATCATTTTTAATGGAAACAAGTTACTACAACTTGGTGGTTTGAAATATCACTTTAATACTCTAACTGTTCTGTGTTCAAAATCCCAATGTAATGACACTGGGTTAAAAGCAAAGGAGTAACAGAGTTATGCTTCCATTTCCAAACTGGTAGTGTTCTCAAGTCTGATTTTTATCTTCAAACTCAAAGAGTGTCTTGAATGTTTTCTCAAAATATACTTTTTTAAATTATGCTCTTGGTTTCTTCTAAACTTAAATTGTATGATGGCATAGTGTATTCATAAATAACCAAAGAGATTATATTTTAAAGCCATTTGGCTAGGAACTTTAATTCCATCTATAACTCAATGAGGGGACATAACCTTAAATTCCAGAGAAAAGTGCGGGGACAACTTTGGGGGCTAGTATTTTGTGTATTGTTCACCACAGCCACTTCTGCATTGTGCTATAAATAGAACATCAGCATGACAATATACAAATTTAAAGCTGGTTTTCCATGAGCAGTTCTTATCCTGGTATGTGACTAGGAGATTTTTGCATATAACTAGGAGATTCAGTTGGTTGTACTATTTAAAGTCTTCATTTCCTGGGAAAGAAAATCTGTTAAAGGGAAAGGAAAGATATCTGGCATGCTGCTTTTCATGGGGTATTATGGATCATTGAAATATTACCTCATGTGATCAGACAATCACACCATAAATTAGAAACTACACTATACTAACAGTTGTGATTTCTAATATGTATAAATCTATATTGATGTTTTAATAATGTTTCACTTGTAATTAGCCTCTCCTATTCATACGAATAACACCATAAACACTTTTAAAAATTATTTTACTTATTTTCATTCCATCCATAGCCCTACCTCCCAACCCCCCTCCCACAGTTCCTCATCACATTCCTCCTTCCCAGAAGCCTCAGAGAGGATACTTCCCTCTACCCCTCCCCATTAGGAATCCTCCTTCCATGGGGCCTCAAGTCTCTCAAGGATTATGCACATCTTCTCCCATTAAGGCCAGACCAGCTAGTCCTATGCTGTATATGTGCCAGAGTTCTACCACCAGCACTTTTCATACACAAATATTAAGTCTGAAATTTAAATATGAGACCATGATATCAAATATCATCTAGATGAGAAATGCTAAGGCACACACTTCATATGTGATTTATATAAATACATCTAAATGATCTTATTGATATACACATTTTTTCCTTTGGCCACATAATTCTAAACTTAACACCTAATCTAACAATTAAGAAAATTAAATGGAAAATTATCTTGAATTAAGAGAAACGGTTATTCAATAACCTTCTGTTTTACCCTTCTTAAAGATCATGGGCATATGCTCTCTAAAGTGTTCTTAAAAAATATCAGTTTCTGCATGGAATATTTGACAAAATATTAATATTTGTTATTTTGCATTAAGATCAATAAAGTTATAATTGGTGTGGGAATGAACTAAAAGAAATTCACTAGTCATACTAAGATACCCACCAATTACCTTTCACTTAAGAATACTACATCTTTGAGATAGAAACTAAAAGTAATGAATATAAATTTCTCATCTAGAAAATTCATATCCATGTGCATAGTATTTTTCTTCCTTCCTCAATTAACTCAAGATTGTCAATCAATAATCTCAGTTAATTATTTAAGTTCTTTTTAGTACTTGCCTATAGGAATTTGATCACCTATTAACTCAACACTCTGCAAGTGTAAGGTTCTGAGAACCATCCCTATGACTGTAATTACCTATAATCCTTTCACTTAAAAATATTTTCCGTTTTATAAAATTTCTCTGGATCTCAGGGTAGAAATTAGATCATTTATTTATTTAAGCATGACCTCCTTTCTGAATTAAGACATCAGCCTTACTACAGAGAAATCTAAAAGTGGTTTAGCACATAAGCCCAATTAAAACATGACCTGAACTAATGAAAAGTTTTTTTGTATATTTTTCTTTAGGGACAACTGGAGAATGTTAGATGATATTATGTTGAACATCTGATCATTATTTTAATAACATGTTTTGCAGACAACTTATTCTTGTTTCAAAAAGATGACTGTATCTTAATACCCTAATCTGTAAACAATTCATATAACATGGAAGACTGACTCTTAGATATAGCTACAGTAAAGATTTAGAGAGATATAGATTGTTCTTGGTCACCTGCAGCACCATGAGCTCAAAGGATCCTTGGTCATGGAAAGCAGGCTGCTCAATGACAGCAAAGGTGACACAATGAAAGGAACATCCAAGAGGAGATACAGGAAGACCTGGACTGCTGACTTTGAAGGTTAAAGAGAGCCACTAGCTGAAAAAGTGAGTCCTTGGCAAAAGCAAAGAAATTGATTCTCCCCTAGAGCTTCCAGAAGAATCAATTCTGCCAATACCTTGATTTCATCTGAGAAATGCTGATTTTGGGTTTCTGACTTCCAAAACTATAAAAGGTAAATTTGTGCTGTCAGCAACTAAGTTTACAGAATGTTGTTAAAGCAGTTATACAAAGCTAATAGAGTTAGTACATTATTGATAAATTACCTATTCTCTGAGATTTTTCCAAGAAATATTTCATGAGAGAAGTATGTTGTCTTCTCTTTGATTTTCTTCTTTATTTTTTCAGATTCCTGATTCTGGGATAGGTGAAAAAAAATAAATTCCGCATTCACACTGGAAATCAGTCTGGCAGTTCCTCAGAAAATTGGACATAGTACTTCCTGAAGACCCAGTTATTCCAAGTCTGAGCATATACCTCAGAGATGCTCCAACATACAACAAAGATACATGCACCACAATGTTCATAGCAGCTCTATTTATAATAGCCAGAAGCTGGAAAGAACCCAGATGTCCTTCAGTAGATGAATGGATACAAAAATTGTGGTATATTTACACAATGGAGTACTACTCAGCTATCAGAAACAATGACTTTATGAAATTCTTAAGAAAATGGATGCATCTAGAGTATATCATCCTGAGTGAGATAACCCAGTCACAAAAGAATGAACATAATATGCAGTCACTGATAATTGGATACTAACCTCAGAAAGCTCTAAATATCACAGGGGAAAAAAAAAAAAAAACAAACACAATGGTCATATGAAGCTCAAAAAAAAAAAAAAAAAAAAAAAAAAAAAAAACCCAAAGGCAAAAAAGTGAAAGCCTCAGTTCTTGTTTGAAAAAAAGAAAAAAGAAAAGAAAAACAACTGTATAGCACCCTCTCAGATTGTAGTACAACAGGACCTTAAATCATTAATAATTCAAGAGCTAAGAATATAGCCTTCTGGCAATTCTTGGTATTCAAAAATCACTATCTTTAATCTATACACACCAACAAAACTATTGAGTGTTTACATGTTACATTCTGTTGTACATGTACTTTATGCTTATGATAACTAGTAAGATTTCAATACATACTATCAAACCTTTAAAAGAATCAAGTACTGAAAAAATGTATTCATATATTTTAATGCTAAAATGCTTTTAAAATCTGTACATGTATCTCTCTTTTTAAAATAAAGTTGCAAGAAAAAAAGAAAATTTGATTTCTAAAAATTTGATCTTTATTCATAGGTGTAAAGTAGAAATGAGGCAAAAACCTAAGAGTCACCGTTCTCTGTGCTGGATACAAAAGTATGACCTAACCTTCCTTCCTACTTCAAATTCCATCAGAAGTTGTATATTCAGAGAGCTGTTACCAAGTATTACACACCTGTGGGTCAAACACAGAGATGTGTTGTCTCACAGGTATGGAGTATTTTAATATCTGATCCAGCGTCATGTTTCCTTTGAAAGTTATATAGAGGAATATCTTTGGGTCTCTTTCAGCATTCAGTAGCTCCAGGAACTCACTGGCTTCTAGATGAATCACAGGAGCCCCCTGGCTGTCTATAGGTCTTCACATGTTTCTTACTGTGTGCCCTTTTCTAAGTTCAAATTCCCTTAAAAAAAAAAAAAAAAAAAAAAAAAAAACAAAAAAAAAAAACAAAAAAAAAACGAAAAAAACACTTGTGTATACTTCAGTATGACGTAATATCCAGCCTTCATTTTAGCATGACTGTATTTGTCAAAATTCTTTTCACAAATGAGAGCTCATTATCAAATGCTGGTGATTAAGACCCTAGCATTTTTGGGATTAGAGGGGATATAATTAAATACAAGTCATGTTGCAAGTTGGATTCAGAAAGGTATATTAAAGAATGTCATGAACTTACTGTTATTAATGGTCCTGCTCATTCCTAAAGAACTGTGGCATGTTAACACAATATGATTTTTATATAAAGGAACACTTAAAATGTTTCTATAGCCACAAAATATTAATAATATTCATGTGTAATACTTTTTCTCTTCAAGGATGTGATTCAAATATCTTTAAAAAAGAAACATTTGCTATCCTGCATTGTAGCTTCATTTTTGAAATTTCTGTTAGGAAATATTCAGGATAAATTTTAAATAAATTTATTTAATAACGTTCAATTTCTATTTTATATTCATAGATTCAAATATTTCCAAAGATAATGGCTAAGCCACAAATGTGAAGCTGATTTTAATTAATTTAATTAGTTAACAGAAAAATATAAGTAGAATCAGGACTCAGGCTTTCCCACAGATCCCTGAGCACCCAGAAAAGCCTCACTGTTAGAATAATTATCCCAACTCTAGCATCAACTTGGGGTTAGTTTCTCTGCCAGTTTGCATGCCTTGACCCTGGGAGAGATACATGCCCCCCTTTTGTTATGCTATTTGACCCATTCACAAGCCACTCCACACCTGGCCTTCTTGTTCCCAGTTGCTAAAAAAGTTACAGGCTTCCACCCTAAGGCTGTCCTTTTTCCATTGAACCTTTACAGCTCCTTTGTCAAAAATCTGGTGACCATATATGTGAGGGCCCATTTCTGGATCTTCTATTCCATTGATCCATGTGCCTATTTCTGTACCAGTACCATGCAGTTTTTAGCACAAATGTCTTGTTATATAGCTTGAGGTCAGCAATAGTGATTCCCGCAGATGTTTTCTTGTTGTTGAGAATGGATTTCGCTATTCTAGGTCTTTTGTTATTCCAGATGAAATTGCACATTGCTGTTTTCAACTCAATGAAGAATTGAGTTGGAATTTTGATGGGGATTGCATTGAATCTGTAGATTCCTTTTGGTAAGATGGCCATTTTTACAGTATTGATCCTTCCAATCCATGAGCATGGGAGATCTTTCCATTTTCTGAGATCTTCCTCGATTTCCTTCTTTAGAGGTTTGAAGTTCTTGTCATACAGGTCCTTCACTTCCTTAGTTAGAGTTGCACCAAAGTATTTCATATTGTTTGTGACCATTGTGAAGGGTATCTTTTCCCTAATTTCTTTCTCCACGTTTGTCCTTTGAGTATAGAAAGCCTAATTAAACAAATCAGTAGACTTTTGACTTTCAAATTGAGTCTACTCTATGTTTATATTTTCTCTGGGTTTTTCCTCATGAAGTTTATTTACTTGCTCATGAGAAGTAGAAATAGCTAATCTAAATAGTAGATCTAAGGTGAATGGTCATGTATATTTGCATTAGCTTCAAGATTCTGCCTAGGGATCAGTTTGTTTGGTTCTCTTACAACCACACCAATGCCTAGCCATCACCTAGATCAATACACAGACTTAAGAATTATTAATTATATGGAAAACAGCAGGATGTCAATGAGCAAATTGATCAGTTTAAAGCCTGGACTGACAGTACTTTTGACCAAAACTCTAAACGTATATTTTCCATACAATTGTCAATATTTGAGCTTTACAAAACTGTGTGATTTCTCTGAGGTTTTCAGGGTGTGTATGGATGAATCCAAGGCAGACACATCACTGATAAAACCACCAGAGCCTGGGTAATGACTTTCTTTCTGTTTTTGAAATATAGCATAATAAGTATATTATTGTATAACATAGTTATGAATAATAATATTTATTGATATAATAACCACCATTATTATATACCTATAATTAATTTTACTTGGCTTTATCAATGTATTTTAAATTGTTGTTTATTCATTGTGGCAATATGCTAACTTTTAGTGTTTTATTAGTAAGAATCTTACATTTTTTAATCATTCCATTCATCTACATCTCAAATAATATCTCACTTCCTGGTTACACCTCCACAAATTCCCATCCCACATCTGTTCTTCCTCCCTTCTCTTTGCCTTTATGAGGGTGTTCCCCAACCCAGGCAACCTCTCCCACCCACTCCAGCATCTTCTACACTGAGGCATCAAACCACAGAAAATGTTTTATCAAGGAAGGCTATTTTAAAAATAATATATATTTATTCTATCAGAATTCTATAGGAAAAAGTGGGAAGGAAGAGATGCTACTTCTGCCAATAGCAGGAACTGTAGACATTTCCAGTAGAGGAAGTTTAACTTAAAATTAAATTCATAAGGAGACTTGCTAAAGTCTCATAAATTTATTGGACCATGAGACAAGAAACATCAAAATGGGAAATCACTGGAAGAAAAAGTATGCTGTGGGGAGTAAGAGTCTCTTTCAAGTACTGTGTTGGCACTGAATAGTGTTAGAGGACCATGCTCCATTTTTTTCCTGAAGACATAGATCCTACATCTGTTCTGCCTGCCATATCACATGAACTCAAGCTGTGAATTCATTTCTCTGGTGCCACTGATATCCCTCCTGTATTGGTAGCTATACTATCTCCAATAACTGCTATCTCATCAATTCAACTTCAAAGGCTACCTCTGCTGTCATTGGAGATGCAAAAGAAACAGACAAAAAGGATATTTCTACCTATATCTTCCAATCTCATGTCAGGTCTTCCCATTGGCTGCATCTCCCCAGCAGTCTGCTATCAAGGGAACCTAGGAATCAAGCTGGAATCCATTTCAGTGCAATGAGAAATGAAGTATTTGAAAGGAGCTGAGGAGCTGAGCTCCATTCAGCAGCAGTAATTGTTCTCCTCTCTTAATTGGAATGAGTACCAGAGATAATTTCCTACTGGGTTTAGTTAAGCTCAGCTTAGTAAAAGTTTTCACTCCCTTTCCCATATTAGCCAAGTTAGAGGTAATTACTTAGTACACATGCCCCTGAGGGGCAAACAAGAGCCAAACAATGACAATGACTTGAACTATTCTTATGTACAACATCAGAAAAAATATTATCATTCTGTACATCTGATATAATTATTATCCAGAATACAGTCAAATCTCTTAACTGGAGAAGAAAATAAATACAAGTTTTCCCAAAGATGAAGTAAAAATGATTAACAAATGCATATAAAAATGTTCAAAAGGCTCAGCCTTAAAGAGACAGGAACTAATGCTACATTGGGATTTTATCTTATCACAGTAATATTGTAGATCAATAAGAGACAGGAACAAATGTTGAGGATATGGATAAAGGGAATACTTACTTCCCCTGGTGGGAATATAATTATTATAGCCACTGTTTCAGCCACTAAGAAAATACCACAAAAGTCTAAAAACCAAATGTTATTTGACCCAACTATTATACCTTTGGGATTCCAATGTTTTACAGAGATATTTGTACCCCAGAGTTTATTGCAGCATTATTCACAAGAACTAAGGATTATTGTGAGTATTTTAAATGATTTTTTACATATACATGCTTCCTTTTAAAATATTATCCTATTACTTAATAACATGTTTTATATATTAGCCATGTGTTAGAAGGCTATTCTGCCCATTTCTACTTCAATGAAATTTTACTACCAATATTTTCTAAACTAGAAACTGCATGTTCTCTGAAATATAGATCATTACAAATATGATTATGATCATCTGAAAATGCAAAGTTTTTTAAAACACACATACTCATTGTATTCATAAAATCATATGTTAAGGAAACCTAGAGAAAATTATTCTATCGATCTCCAAACTAATATTCACTCTGAAGTAGCCATTTATTCAAATACATGTATTCAAAATAAATAAACAAACTAGATTTATTTTATCAAGCTAAGCAAAACAAGTACCTTTCTATGTATGGTCACTGAAGAGATAAAAGTAAGATTTCAGGTGCACGACCAACCAAAATCTAGGCTTACATTAAAGTGACAGCAGCCATGTAGCAGATTATCCCCTTGACAAATCTTTCTGCTGATTAAATGGGATTTTATGGTCCATTTCTTGAATAATATATTTAAGCTTGTTTTATGTGTACTTGCTCCAAAGTGCTGATCCCATAAAACTGAAAGCTGACTATAGTGTCTTTTCAAAATTTAGGAGTTACACATTTTCTTAATTGGATTTGTTGATTTATTGCTAACAAAGGATACCACTTTCTATTCAGCCACATACCTGAGATTTATAACTGCTTGTACCTAGAAAAATTGTATGGAATTGATCAAGTGTGATCATATTCTATTTGGCCTCCAAAATATTATCTTGAGAGAAATGATCTGAGAAAAGAATATGTCCACATATAATACATTTAAAAGCTCTGTAATAAAATTATTGAGATTAAAAACATTAGAGAAAAAAAAAGAAATAGCCACTCCTACTCCATATGTTGTAAAGAGTGAGTTTATAGGTAATAAACATTGTGTAGTAATATTAGAATTAGTTTGATTAATAACATCTATAAAACTATAACAAGTATAGATTATCCTTATAAATAGTTAATACATAATTAATGTCCTAAAACTAAAATCCAACAGAAACTAGGAATGCCAAAGGCTATTAATACTAAGTAGAAAATCATACACATTTAATTGTTTTCTTTTAAATTATTTGATTGGATATTCTCTGCATTTACATTTCAAATATTATCCCCTCTCCCCCCTGCTCTAAGTCTCTCTCCCCCTCCACTTACATCCATGAAGGATGCTCACTCTCCCAATCACTCTCTCCAACTCAGTGCCTGGGCATTCCTTACTCTGGAAAAATGCACACTTTCTGGACCAAAGGCCTCTTCTCCTGATGCCAGACAATACTATCCTCTGCTCCATTTGTAACTGGAGCCATAAATTTCTCCATGTGTGCTCAATGGTTGGTGTTTTAGTTCCTGGGAGTTCTGGAGGGTTTGGTTGGTTGATAATGTTGTTTTTTCCATGGTGTTGGAAACCCTTTTAGCTCCTTCAAGTTCCATCCATTTGCCTAGTAATTTCATGAACTCATTGTTTTTAATAGCTGAGTAGTACTCCATAGTGTATAGTACCAAAATATATTTATCCATTCCTCTGTTGAAGGATATCTGTATTCTTTCCAGCTTCTGGATTTTATAAATAAGGATCTATGAACATGGTGGAGCATGTGTCCTTGTTAGATGTTGGAGCTTCCTTTGGGTATATGCCCAGGAGTTCTATACCTGGGTCCTGAGGTAATACTATGTCCAGTTTTCTAAGGAAATGCCAGACAAATTTTCAAAATAATAGTTTCAGTGTACCTGGTTTTACGTGGAGATCTTTGATCCACTTGGACTTGAAAGTTGTACAAGGAGATAAGAAAGGGTCTATTCTCATTCTTCTGTATGCTGAGTGCCAGTTGATCTAACACAATTTGTTGAAGATGCTGTCCTTTTTCCATTAAATGATTTTATCCTCTTTGTCAAAGATTAAGTGACCATAAGTGTGTGGGTTCAATCTGGGTCTTCAATTCTGTTTCATTGATCTACCTGCCTCTCTCTGTACCAATACCATGTGTATTTTTTATTGTGATTGATCTGTAATACAGTATAAAGTTAAAGATGATGATTCCCCTGGAAATTCTTTTATTGTTGAGAATAGTTTTTGCTCTCCTTGGTTTTTGTTTTTTTTTTTTTTTTTTTTTTTTTTTTTTTTTTTTTTTTTTTTTTTTTTGTCACCAAATGATGTTCAAATATCTCTTTTAAACTATATGAAAAATTGAGTTGGAATTTTGATGGGGCTTGCATTGCATCTGTAGATTGCTTTTAGCATGATGGTCATTTGTAAAATTTTGATCCTTCCAATCAATGAGCATGGGAGATCTGTCCATCTTCTGAGATCTTCTTCAATTTCCATCTGTTGCTACCATCTCCGACCATCAGAAAAAGAGCAACAACACAGCATTTTTCTCATAGTTGTTTATCAGAAACCTTAGAGCACGCCAGTGAAAATATTTTTGTCTCCTTTCTGTCTCTCTTTCTGTTTCTCTTTCTCTCCTTTCTCCTTCCCTTTATCCTCTCTCAACTCCACCTCCTCAGTCCATCTTGTACGGCTAGAGTTCATCGGTCTGCATCATCTGACCTGATCTTGCATCATGGATGAGCCTGCACAGCTCACTCAGTGGGAGTGGCTAATCTCTGGGGGGGCGGGCAGGAGGAAGTCAGGTGCTAGTCACAAGACTAGGCCAGAGTCTCAAGCACCATCTTTGGACTGCCGCCACACCTGCTCTCCACATCCATCTTTATAAGAAAAAATGTACTCTACAGATTTATTCATATATTTCAATAGAATAGAAAATGAAGAACTTTGGCTCCCTTTATTTTTCATATTTTGATATTTACTGAGATTACTTTTTATAAATGATATTTCATTTAGTATGCTTTTCATTGTCTTGTTAGAAATGATTTATTTGCTTGTTATGTTATAATTTATTACTATTACATTTATATGTAAATGAACCCCCCAAAATAAATAGAATATTTTGGACCATTCTTTTTGGTATGCTTTTTGGATTTTAGAGAGCCTAACATGGTAATGTCCCCAAACTGGTACTAATCCAGCCAAAGAATCCAACAAACACCTGAGAATGAGTTAATGTTCCTGTTCTATGTATGTAAGAAAAATGTTGAAATTCTACAATCTGCTCAGTGAGAAGACAAAAGTAATACCTTGCAGTTATACAAAATAAAATTTAAAGATTTAATGTTTTATTAGAAATAGTTTTTAAATTGTGATGTGCCACAAAACTAGCACGAATCCTTGTTGCTACCTTTTGAACACATTCTTGATATTCTTTCACTAAAACAGTCAAAACAATAACATCACTTTGAAACTAAAGAAGAAAAATACAATAAAAACACTAGAGAAAGCACTTTCATCCAGAAAGCATAGGAAGAAGTAAATCCTATCTTCCTTCTTTCTTCCTTGTTAACTTGTGATATACAGTATTTACCAGCTTGGGGTCATATCTATCCCACAAGTACCAAATGATCCCAGTGAGTTACAGAGGGGATTTTTAAAATCTTATTATCTGAGCTGCAGAATGTCCCTCTGCAGGTAATCATCATACTATAAAAGCAGTAAGTTAAACAGCATCTTTTCTTTTCTACTTAAAAGTCAGGTTGCAGAAGAAGTTAAAATACCATGCCTTAATCCAAGGTAAATTTGCCAGCCTGTAATGAGAAACCAGAGTATCCTAACTAAATGTTAGAATCAATATATTTGACAGAAAAGAGACACTTATAGCTTTAAGAAAATTGTAGTGTTAAATGAAGAGAAAAAAACAAACCACTTTTCTATAAAACCATATGAATGCAGAAAACCAAGCCTATTTCAACAAAACATTCTTGGAACCATCCACACTGGAGTTGGCACTTAGGTTGTCATGAAGTCAAGAATTTGTTTTATGTGGAATGAGAAAGTGTGAATTGTATCTCTGTCCCTCTCCCTCTCATCCTCCTTCCCTCCCTCCTTCTCCCTCCTAACCTCCCTCTTACCCCCCATGAATGAAAATGATTGTTCAACATGAGCATTTGGGTCAGAAAGCTGAAAAGAATTAGCTTTTGCTTAACATGTTTGCAAATTTTGAGCAGAAGAAAGAAATTTTGAGAGAAATAATTTGCTTGGTCTTCTCAATATAATTATCCAGAGAATGTTTATATTTTGACATGAAGATGCTCTCTTGATGAAATGACTACATTAAATATATCTTAAAATGAAAGGTTTTTTATTTTTGTTTTAGAATATTAATTTTGTCATAATAATGTATTACAATGTGTTCATATGGAGCTAT
The DNA here is from genome assembly GCF_963924665.1 of Micromys minutus. Classification (NCBI taxonomy): domain Eukaryota; kingdom Metazoa; phylum Chordata; class Mammalia; order Rodentia; family Muridae; genus Micromys; species Micromys minutus. Next base: position 30,276,800 of record NC_137983.1, on the reverse strand, counting down.
GTACTTCATTCATCTGTAGAGTTTCAGTAGCTATGACCTTAAAATTTGTTTTAGGACTCACATTTACTATGTTAAAATGTGAGTTATGCCTTTGAATCCATGTTATATTGTTTTGGAACTTTATTTTGCAACAAATCATGTTCAAATATTGTTTTTTTCAACAATTAAATGATAAATTAGAAAATCTCTTTTGTATTAGAAGCATAATTTCTTGAAGAACTGCAGGCCTTGGACACCATGTTGGAAACCACTGTTCATAGAGAAAGATGTGTAGTTCTTGACAAGTAAGCCACATATTAAAATATGAGTAGCTAGAATAAATAATGTTATTATTTCTTATTCATAGTGAGTAAAAGTACACTATTTAAATAAAGCAAAATTACTCTAGAGTTGTCTATGTGTTAATTACTTAATAATTTAACATAAATACAAGAACTTAATGTTTTTGAGGTGAGCCCTGCTCTTATGCAGAACATAAATCTCAAGGTACATTTTAGATTTTCTTCTGAGTCTCATCTGTTTACCTTTGCCACACTGTCTGGTTCAACATGTTTACCTAAATAATATCACTGCGGATGTTCTGGTCAGTGTTTCCTAATGGGTCAAGAAGAAATATTTTTTTCAGAGATATACCAAAAATTAAAAATTTGTTATTTTTAAGAGTAGAGAAATCCAATTTGCATTGATTAGAATATAATGCTATACACATATACACATTTATATACAATATATACATAGACACATGTACACCTTCAATGATATATATATATGTATATATACGTATTTTTTACAATGAATACACATAGACATAAATCTTTTACAACCTACTAATAAGTTTTTTACCTCTGCTCTTGTCCACAACCCACCAGAGCCTGTGGAGGATAAAAGTTATTAGGATATAGGAGAAATGAAACAGTTCAATAATAGTTCTTTAGGGGCAAACTCAATCTTTTTTGACAGCAATTCAGTCCCATGGAAAATAGCAAATATGACTCAGCAGCTTCATACATCATCCTCTAGGGAGGCAGATACCACACACAAAGCAGCAGCTTTGGTTCAGTCCTCTCAGCAGGCAGATACCTCACATGAACCAGCAGTTGTAGTCCAACCCTGAAGAAACCACAAGGCTAGCCAATCACCCTCAGGAGAAGCTATGGACAACTCAAGTTGCTGCGGGAATCTCATGAGCAGTTTTGGGGTGAGTTCCTTTCAATGGCAGTGTCGCCACAAGGTGCGCTCAACAACACTGTGTAAGGCAAAAATAATGCATGTGTATTGCTAGAGAAGAATAGCTCAGTGGAGTAAACCAATCCAGTGTTCAGTGCTGTCTCTCACTGTCTGTAGGATCATATCTATACTCACTCATCAAGCATCCTTTTATGTGTTTGCTAAGTCAAAACATCCTTTTACATATGTCGGCTTCAGGAAAACACTCATTCACATGTGTGCTTTAGCAAGGTGCCTTTTCACCTGTGTCCCTAGAAAAACATCATTTGACATAACTGATCCTCTATACAAACCAGTATTTTCCACTTTAAATATATGTATGTGTGACAGTTTATATATGCAGTCCCAGGCACTATTTGGGGGTGTGGTCTTGTTGGAGTAAGTGTGTCACTGTGTCAACGGGCTTTAAGACCCTACTCCTGGCTATCTGGAAGCTAATATTCTGCTAGAAGCCTTTGGATGAAGATGTAGAAATCTCATCTCTTCCTTTACTATGCCTGCCTAGACTCTCCCAATATCCTGCCTTGATAATAATGGATTGAACTAATGAGGCTGTAAGGCAGCCCCAATTAAATGTTGTCCTTTATAAGACTTGCCTTGGTCATGGTATCTCCTTACAGCAGTAAGATCATGACTCAGACAGTATGTATACATGTCTTCTGGTTCCCATAGAAGATGTAAGTGTACACAGTTGCACAATCTTCAATGCACACTTTTTATCTACAGGAGTAGAAAACTTGCTCTCCTGGGATGCATATATAAATGAAAAGAGGCCTGTGAGTGGAAGGCCAAGCAAGCAGTCTATTTATATTGCATAACAGAAGTGAATATAAGTGGTGCAAAATAGAATATGATTCAGTACAGTGAGCATATATTAAATCACCTAAATGTTTAAGAACAAGGAATAGTACAATTAAAAAGAAATGTCTAGTAAAACTATGGAAGCTTTGCTAAGTCACATTGGCTTTTATTTTCTTAGAAAGAGATTGTTCCATTTTTCAAAAAACTCAAAATTACTTTGTAAGTTAAACATTTTTCTACTTTTATAAGTATATATAATGAGAAATTTTAGGCATGTCTCTCTTGCATCAATTAATAGGTGCCAAGGTTTGTCATGTGCAGATGAGCAAAGCGAACAGTCAATTATTCCTACAATAAGGAGCAATCATTAAACTTAGCAATTTGCCAAAACTGGTTAGATTTGCTTTTGTTTTGTCTTACAGTTCTATCAAGTAGTTAGAGATTGGTAATTGTGATATCTCCAACTGTGTTCTTTCTTAGAATTGTTTTAGGTATTCGTGGTCTTTGTGTTTGTCTATGGATTTCAGAACTATCTTCTTTAGTCAAACATTCTTGGAATTTTAAAGGTTGTTACATCTAATTTAAAGATTCTTCTTGATACCACAACCATTTTTGTTGAGTTGGTTCTTCCAATCCAAGTGCATGAGAGGTCTTTCCTTTGTTGATACCATTTATCAGTGTCTGAATGTTTTCATTACAAATGTCCTTCACTTTCTTAGTCAAAATAGTATTTTTCTTGTTTTTTTTTTTTCAGCAAACTTATTATTAGTATATAAGAGTTTAAACTTTTAAAAATATTTATTCTATTATTATTGTATCTATTCATGTACAGGTCAGAGTGTGCCCATTTATACTCATACTTCATATTTGTACTTTTTGCACACAGAATCCAAAGGATGTCAAATTTCTGGAAGCTGAAATTAAAATCTCAGTGTGAAGCAGCCAGGCTTCATGGGTGTTATGAACTGAACTCAGGTTGCCTATGAAACCAGTTCATGCCCTTAACCACTGAGCTATCCTTGTACTCCACAAACTATTTATTTTCTCTTTGAAGTTTGAGAAAAATCTCTGATGGAGTCTATTGAGTACTTAAGTTTAGTGTCATGTAATTTGAGACTTCTCCTTTTCTGTTTCTAGTTATATCTCTCACTATCTCTTATTTCTGCATTATTAAGAATTATATATCAAGTACTACTCAGCTAGTAGAAACAATGACTTTATGAAATTTCTAGGAAAATGGATGCATCTACACAATATCATCCTGAGTGAGGTAACCCAGTCATAAAAGAGCAGACATAATATGCAGTCACTGATAATTGGATACTAGCCCCAGAAAGCTCTGAATACCCCAGAAACAACTTGCAGGCCATATGAAGCTCAAGAATAACAAAGGCCAAAAATGAAAGCCTCTGTCTTTCTTAGGAAAAAAAGTAAGTGTATAGCACCCTCTCAGAGTGTGGTACACCTGGGCCTTAAGTCATTGATAATTCAAGAGCTAAGAATATAGCCTTGTGGCAATTTTTGTTATTCAAAATCATTATGTTTAATCTATACACACCAAGAAAACTTTGACTGTTTCCATGTTATGTTCCATTCTACATGTACTTTATGCTTATAGTAACTAGTAAGATTTCAATGCATACTATCAACCCTTTAAAATAATCAAATACTAACAGAAATATTTTTATAGTTTTATACCAAAATGATTCTAAAAATCTGTACAAGTATCTTTTTTTAAAATAAAGTTGTAAGAAATAAAACTTATTCATATGTTTAATTGAACTTTTCAAATTGCCAATTGAGCATTAAATGACTTAAGCTGTTGCTGAAATTGCAGAGCTTTATCTTCAGTCTCTGAAAGCTGAGCCAAGTCATTCTGTTAATGAACGTGTAATATGTCACTTGTTCATACCCTGAAGTACTTTATATTGTTAATTAGGTAGTTATAAGTCAGTATTTAAATATTAGTTTATTTCACATCTTTTGAAGCTGAATATTTTCCAGTTGAATTTGTTTAACTGTTTACTGAATAATTTTGATTTTAACCTCTTACTTTGATAGATACCGAACACCTACTCTCTGGAAGAAAAAAAACTCTGATATCTTTTTTTTTCCTTAACTTAATTTTCTAAAATTATCTTTCTTTTTATATTTGGATATTTTTGTATTTATATGTTACCCCCTTTCCCAGTTTTCCCTCCAGAACTGTCTATCTCATTTCCCCTCTTCTGCTTCTATTAGGGTGCTCCCCTACCCACCCACCTACTCCTACTTCACCATCCTGGTATCCCCCTACATTGGAAAATTCAGCCTTCACAGAATAAAGGACTTCTTCTCCCATTGATGCCAGACCATGCCACCCTCTCCTACATATGTGACTGAAGCCATATGGTTTCTCTGTGTGTACTCTTTGGTTGGTGGTTTAGTCCCTGGGAGCTCTGGGGGGGGGGTCTTGTTGGTTAATATTGTTCTTCCAATGGGGTTGCAAGCCCCTTCCACTCGTTCAGTCCTTTCTATAGCCCCTCCCTTTGGGACCCTGTTCTCAGTTCAGTGGTTGACTATGAGCATCTGCCTCTGTATTTGTCATGATCTGGCAGATCCTCTCAGGAGACATCCATATCAGGCTCTTGTTAGCAAGAACTTTTTCGCATCAGCAATAGTGACTGAGTTTGGTGGCTGAATATGGGATGAATCCCCATGTGGGACAGTCTGATGGCCTTTCCTTCAGTCTCTGCTCCACCCTTTGTCCCTGTATTTAATTTAGACAGGAGCAATTCTGTGTTAATATTTTGAGGATGGGTTGCCCCATTCCTCAACCAGGGGCATTGCCTAACCTCTGGATATGGTCTCTACAGGTTATATCTTCCCTTTTGTTGGGTATTACAGATTAGGTTCTTGGAGGCTCTTGCTTTCCTGGCATCTGGGACTTTCTGATAGCTACCCCCAGTTTCCCATTCCCCATTGCTACACACTTCTTATCAAATCCCTGACCCTCGGTGTATCTTCCCTGTCTCCTCTTTTACCTGATCCTGTCCCCTTTTTGCCCTTCTACTCCTTTCTTCCTCCCAAGTTCCTTCCACCCTCTACCTCCTGTGAGTATTTTGTTTCCCCTTCTAAGAAGGACGAAAGCATCCACATTTTGCTCTTCTTTCTTCTTGAGCTTCATAGAATCTGAGAATTATATTTTGGTTATTCATAGCCTTTGGGCTAAGATCCACTTCTCATTGAATACATAGCATGTGTGTTCTTTAGTGACTGGTTTACATCATTCAGGATATTTTCTAGTTCCATCCGTTGGCCTAAGAATTTCATGAAGTCATTGTTTTTAATAGCTGAGTAGTAACGAAACCATTGGACACATGGCTCCAGACACTTATGCAACAGAGAATTGCATTGTCTGGCATCAATAGAAGAAGAGACCCTTGTTCCTATAAAGCTCATTTCCCCAGTGCAGGCGAATGCCATGGTAGTGAGGTATAGTGGGTGGGTGGGAAGGGTAGAATCCTCATAGAAGCAGGGGGAGGGGGATGGAAGAGGAGAAAACTTGGAAAAGGGACGTTCAAAAATTAATATATAAACTATCGAATAAAAAAGAAAGAAAATGCCATCTAGAATCACAGGGCTGCCTCAGAGAAAGAATAGCTGCCATTTTCTGTTTAAAAGTTTAGGGCATATAATTATGTCAAAATCAGTATATTTTATAGAAACAAGAATTAAGTTTAGAGGGAATGATTTGAATTTAGAATTTATCTGTTAGCATCAAATTACTTAGCATTGTTTATCTTGGATATATCAATTAGATTATATAGACTTCTGGCTTTATTACGAGTAAATATTGGCAAATCGATAGTACAACTTTTAATAATATGTTTCTATTGGTAAACAACACTCTTTTCAGCAAAAATTTCTTAGTTACATGCAATCTTTTGTCCAGAAAACAAAGGCAATTGTTGATATTGAAGAGATGCCTCAGTGATTATGAATCTTACTACTCTTGGAGAGGATGTTTGCTTGGTTGCCATCAACCACATGAGAAGGTTCATAACTGTCTGTAACCACAGCTCTTGAGATCCAAGGCTCTCTCAACTCCATGTATATCTATATGCACATGGTGTGCATGAAACATTACATACAAATACATATAAACACATACTCATGCATATACACACAAATAAATACCAATTTTGTTGCTAAAGTATGAGTTAGGGTACAGTTTGATATACTGTATACTTCTATATGGATAAAATAGTATCAAAACAATTTTTTGTGTACTTACCCATATCTTTTCTTTTTCCTTTCACTAAGTGCAATGACATATCTTTCAAAATGGATCACGTAAAGCAAAGAGGAGAGTTATTAGGTATGTAGGTAGATTAAGAAATACAAGTAAACCAGAATTTTCCAGAACAACCTTTACCTGTAATAATCTACCCTGAAAGGCTGAGTGATGATGGTGGAGTAGCTGTTGTGTCAGACAACTGCCACCACTGTAAGTTGCTAGGTCTGCCCCTGACTCCAGTGTATTCATTTGGGATTGAAGAGAAGGATCAGCAGCTAAGAGCATTTGCTGCTCTTTCAAGTTATGTACATATGATTCCTAGCAGGTGCATAGATTTTCACAACTACGTGAGACTGTAGTTTCAGGGATCTGAAGCCCCCTTCTGGGCTGCAAAGCTGACTGCTCACATGTGGTGCACATAATTCATACAGGCTTGCCAACATACATGCAAATAAAAATAAACATTTGGAAAATAAGAATCACTTCCTTACATGTATCTGCATGCAGTTCCTTTAGGTATATAGTTAAATAAAACTAGATGGAATCTAATTTTTATCTCTAATATATTTCTTTGAAAGGATGACTGCCTTATGTCCTTCAGGCTCCAATGACGATCCCTTTCTGTTTGCGGCTATATTCAATTTGTATAAAACTAACCCTTTCTTGATATCACATAAGTCCTGTGTACACCCTGATAATTCAGCAACTCACTATGATCTATTTACAAAATGAGCACCCAACTATCATAATAGCTAGAGAAGTCTATATCTTCCTGTATTACTTTTCACATGTAGAAATACTTTATAAAGGATTTCATTTTTAAGAATTATTGGTGGCATAGTTGCATGAGCATATTCTATTGTACCAAGGAACCATCGGTAACTATAAAATTCTGTTACATGAATGAAATTTAAACTACCAGTCTAGCTCCAACATAACAAAGACACAAGCTCCAACATGTTCATAGCAGCCTTATTTATAATAGCCAGAAGCTGGAAAGAACCCAGATGTCCTTCAACAGAAGAATGGATACAGAAATTGTGGTACATTTACACAATGGAATACTACTCAGCAATCAGAAACAATGATTTTATGAAGTTTCTAGGCAAGTGGATGGAGCTAGAACCTATCATCTGAATGAGGTAACCCAGTCACAAAAGAACACATGATATATTGATAAGTGGATACTAGTCCCAAAAAGCTCTGAATATCAACAAAAAAATTTATAAACCTTATGAAGCTTAAAAAGAAGGAAGGCCAGAATGTGGATGACTCAGTCCTTCCTAGAGGGGAGAACAAAACACTCAGGGGAGGAAATACAGGGACAAGTAAGGAAGCAGGAATTGAAGAAAAAATTCAGAGACCACCTTGTCTAGGAATCCACCCCATATGCAGCCAATAAATCTAGGCACTATTTATGCTGTCAAGAAGTGCTTGCTGGCAGGAGCCTGATATGGATGCCTCCTTATAGGCTCTGCCAGAATCATACAGATACAGTTTAGGATGCTTGCAGCTAACCACTGGACTAAGCATGGAGATCACATTGAGGGAGCTGGAGAAAGAACTGAAGGAGTTGAAAGGGTTTCAAACACCATGGAAAGAACAAAATTATCAACTAACCAAACCCTCTAGAACTCCTAGAGACTAAAACACCAGCCAATGAGCACACTTGGAGAGACCTATGACTCCAGATGTATATGTAGCTGAGGATAGCATTGTCTGTTATCAATGGGAGAAGAGTCCTTTGGTCCAATGAAAGCAGGTTCTTCCAGTGTAAGGGAACTCCAGTGAGCTGAGGTGGGAGAGGGTGGTTGAAAGAGAAAGCACCTTCATATAAGGAAGTTGAGAGAGAGGGGGAATGGGAGTGGGGGGGAAAGGGGATAACATTTGAAATGTAAACATAGAGAATATCCAATAAAATAAATATAAAAATACTGGTCAAAAAGAAAAAGAGGCTGGAGATCCAGGGACACAGGCCTGGTGAGACAGTGCTCCAAGTAGCCCGGAAGAGAGGTCTGTGCTGAGCGCACAGAAAGTGCCTCCCCCACAATTGGTTCAGGGGAGCAGGAACCCTGCCTTAGGGTGTCTGTTTTCAGAGGGCAGCCCATGGGTGCAGATCAGGCACTCAGGCCATCTGCCACCAGGAACAGCAGAGATCCAGGGACACAGGTCTGGGGAAGCTGTGTTCTGACTAGCAGGGGAGCAGAGAGGTCTAGGCCAAGCACTCAGAAAGTGCACCCCTCCCCTTGATTGGTTTAGGAGAGCAGGAAACCTGCCTTAGGGTGTCTGTTTAGAGCCAGCAGTCCCAGCATGGAGAATAGGTGTTCAGGCCATAGGCCACTAGGAACAGCAGATATCCAGGGACACAGCCCTGGTGAGACTGTGCCACCCACCATGATTGATTCAGGGAAAAAAGAACCCAGCCTTAGGGGGTCTGTTTCCAGCAGGCAGACCTTGCTTGCAGAACAGGGGCTCAGGCCATTTACCACCAGGAACAGGAGAGGTACAGGGACCAGGCCAGGTACAAGGGAGAGACAAGAACCAATCACTACCAACAAGACCACTTATAATCAGATACAAGAAGATGGCAAGAGAAAAGCCAAAGAATGTACCGCACAGAAACCAAGACCACCTGGCAACACCAGAACCCAACTATCCCAACACAGCAAACAGTGGGATGCCAAACACTCCAGAAAAAGAAGACTCAGACCAGAAATCATACCTCAAGATGATGATAGAGATACTTAAACAAGAATGGAAGGAAAAGCATAAAGAAATAGAATCTTTTAAAGGGGAAACAAGAAAAACACTCAAAAAACTCAGAGAACTAGAGGAAAACAGAAATAAAGAGGTGAAGGAATGGAAGAAGGAATTTAAAATGGAAATGGAAACAATAAAGAAAACACTAAAAGAGACAACTCTAGAGGTAAAAAAACATCAAAAAGTAATCAAGAGTCACAGATGCAAGCATCTCCAACAGACTACAAGAGATGGAAGAGAGAATCTCAGGGGCCGAAGACAACATTGAAAACATAAACAAAACAGACACAGAAGATGCGAGATCCAAAAAGCTCCTAATCCCAAATGTACATGGGATCCAGGACACAATGAGAAGACCAAACCTAAGGATAATAGGAATAGAAGAGGGAGAAGAATATCAACTAAGAGGCACAGTAAATATCTTCAACAAAATCGTAGAAGAAAACTTCCCTACCCTTAAGAATGAGATGACCATGAGCATAAAAGAAGCCTACAGAACTCCAAATAGAGTGGACCAGAAAAAAATTCCTCCCCCAACACATAATAGTCAAAACGCCAAGTGCCCAAAGCAAAGAAAGACTACTAAAAGCAGTAAGGGAAAAAGATCATGTTATATATGAAGGCAAACCGATCAGAATCACACCCGATTTCTCAACAGAGACTATGAAAGCTAGAAGACCCTGGACAGACATCATGCAGACCCTAAGAGAACACAAGTGTCAGCCCAAGCTGCTATACCCAGCAAAACTCTGAATCACCATAGATGGAGAGACTAAGATATTCCAAGACAAAACTAAATTTACACAATATCTGACCACAAACTCATCACTACAACGAATTATAGGTGGAAAGCCTAATACAAGGAGGGAAACTATATCATAGTAAAAACAAGAAAATACCTAAAGAAGAAAACCAAAAGAAGAAAGATACACAGGCACAATTCTACCTACAAAAGCAAAAATAGCAGGAAACAGCAACCACTATTCCTTAATATCTGTTAATATAAATGGACTCATTTCCCCAATAAAAAGACATAGGCTATCAGACTGGATACATAAACAAAACCCAGCATGTTGCTGCTTGCAGAAAACTCATCTCAGAGACAAAGACAGACACTATCTCATCATAAAAAGTTGGGAAAAAAAACCTTCCAAGCAAATAACCCCAAGCTGGAATGGCCATTCTAATATTGAATAAAGTAGATTTTCAAACAAAAGTTATGAAAAAAGATAAGGAAAGACAATTTTTATTCATTACAGGGGAATTTTGTCAGGAGGAACTCTCAATCCTTAACATACATACTCCATACACAAGAGCACCCATATTCATAAAAGAAACCATACTAAAGGTCAAAAATTACATTGTACCCAACACAATAATAGTGGGAGACCTCAACATCCAACTCTCAACAGTGGACAGATCCTGGAAATAGGAACTGAACAAGGACACAGTAAAACTAGCAAAGGTTATGAACCAAGTAGATTTAATAGATATCTACAGAACATAGTATCCTAAAACAAAAGAATATACATTCTTCTCAGAACCTCATGGCACCTTCTCCAAAACTGACCACATAATCTGTTATAAAACAAGCCTCAATACATATAAGAAGATTGAAATACTCCCATGCTTCCATTCAGATTACCATGATCTAAGACTGGTCTTTATAACAACAAAGACACAAAAAGGCCATACACACATAGAAACTAAGCAGTGCTCTATTAAACAATACCAGAGTAAAAAAGAAAGAAAGAAAGAAATTAAGGATTTTCTTGAATTTAATGAAAACAAAAACACAACATACCTAAACCTATGGGATGCAATGAAAGCAATACTGAGAGGATAACTCATAGCTCTGAGTGCTTCCAAAAAGAAACCAGAGAGAGAATACACCCACAACTTGACAGTACAGTTGAAAGCTACAGGACAAAAGGAAGCAAATACACCCAAAAGGAATAGATGGCAAGAAATAATCAAACTTAGGTCAGAAATAGACCAAAGAGAAACAAAAAGAACCATTCAAAGAATCAACAAAACCAAGAGCTGGTTCTTTGAGAAAAATAAGGTTTATAAACCCTTAGCCACACTAACTATAGGGCAAAGAGAAAGTATCCAAATTAACAAAATTAGAAATGAAAGTGGATACATAATAACTGAAATTGAGCAAATTCAAGAAATTATCATATCCTACTATAAAAGCCAATACTAACAAAGCTGATAAATACGGAGGAAATGGATGAATTTCTAGACAGATACCAGATCCTAAAGTTAAAACAGGACCAGGTAAACAATCTAAATAATCCCACAACACCTAAAGAAATAGAAGCAGTCATCAAAAGCCTCCCAACCAAAAAAAGCTCAGGTCCAGATGTATTCAGTGCACAATTTTATCAGACATTTATTGAGGACATAATACCAATACTCTCCAAACTATTCTACAAAAAAGAATCAGATGGAACACTACCTAACTCATTTTTTGAGGCCACAATAACCCTCATTGCTAAATCACATAAAGACCCTACAAGGAAAGAGAACTTCAGACCAATCTCACTTATGAACATTGATACAAGAATACTCAACAAAATCTTTGCAAACCAAATCCAAGAACACATCAAAATGATCATCACCATGATCAAGTAGGCTTCATCCCTGGGATGCAGGGATGGTTTAATATACCTAAATTCAACAATGTAATCTACCACATAAACAAACTCAAAGAAAAAAACCACATGGTCATCTTAGAAGATGATAAGAAAGCATTTGACAAAATTCAAAGCCCCTTCATGTTAAAAGCCTTGGAAAGAACAGGAATTCAAGCCCCATCCCTAAGCATAATAAAAGCAATATACAGCAAACCAACAGCCACCATCAAATTTAACGGTGGGAAACTTGAAGCAATCCCTCTAAAATCAGGGACTCGACAAGGCTGCTCACTCTCCCCCTACCTATTCAACATAGTACTAGAAATCCTGACCTGAGCAATTAGACAGCAAAAGAAAATGAAAGGGATACAAATTGGAAAGGAAGAAGTAAAAACATCACTGTTTGTAGATGACATGATAGTGTCCTTAAATGACCCCTAACATCCCACCAGAGAAATTATACAGCTGATAAAGAAGTTCAACAAAGTGGCTGGATATAAAATTAACTCAAAAGAATTAGTAGTCTTGCTCTACTCAAAGGACAAACATGTAGAGAAAGAAATTAGGAAAAGATACCCTTCACAATAGTCACAAACAACATGAAATACCTTGGTGTAAATCTAACTAAGCAAGTGAAGGCCATGTATGACAAAACTTCAAATGTCTAAAGAAGGAAATCTAGGAAGATCTCAGAAAATTGAAAGATCTCCCATGCTCATGGATTGGAAGGATCAACATTTTAAAAATGGTCATCTTACCAAAAGCAATATACAGATTCAATGCAATCCCCATCAAAATTCCAACCCAATTTTTCATAGAGTTGGAATGAGCAATGTGCAATTTCAATTGGAATAGCAAAAGACATCTCAACAACAAGAAAACATCTCCATGAATCACTATCCCTGACCTCAAGCTATGTTACAAGGCAATTTTGCTAAAAACTGCATAGTACTGGTACAGAAATAGGCATGTGGATTAATGGAATAGAATAGAAGATCAAGAAATTAGCCCTTACATATATGGTCAATTGATTTTTGACAAAGAAACTGTAAACATTCAATGGAAAAAGGACAGTCTCTTCAACAAATTGTGTTGGTCCATTTGGCACTCAGCATGCAGAAGAAAGAAAATAGACCCTTTCTAATCTCCTTGTACAAAGCTCAAGTGTAAGTGGAACAAAGATCTCCACATTAAACCAGTTACACTAAAACTATTAGATGAGAAAATAGGGCAAACCTTAGAACACACAGGCATAGGAGAAAATTTCCTGAACAGAAAACCAATGGCTTGTGCTCTAAGATCAAAAATAGGCAAATAGGATTTAATGGGATTGCAAAGTTTCTCTAAGGCTAAGGACACTGTCAAGAAATAAAATGGCAGCGAAGAGTGGGAAAAGGTCTTTAACAATCCCACATCAGAAAGAGGCCTAATATCCAAGGTATTCAAAGAACTCAAGAAGCAAGACACCAGAGAACCAAACAATCCTATTAAAATTCGGTACAGAACTAAACAAAAAGTTCTCAATTGAGGAATATTGAATGGCTGAGAAGCATCTAAGGAAGTGCTTGACATCATTAGCCATCAGGGAAATACAAATCAAAACAACCCTGAGATTCCACTTCACATCAATCAGAACGGCTAAGATCAAAAATTCAGATGACAGCAGATGCTGGTGAGGATGCAGAGAAAGAGGACCAATTCTCCACTGTTGATGGGGTTGTAAACTGGTACAACCACTCTGGAAATCAGTCTGTCGATTCCTCAAAAAATTTGAAATAACAGAAGACCCAGTTACTCCACTTCTCTGCATATACCCCAAAGAAGCTCCAACATACAACAAAGGCACATGCACCACAATGCTCATAGCAGCCCTATTTATAATAGCTAGAAGCTGGAAAGAACCCAGATGTTCTTCAGTAAATGAATGGATACAAAAATTGTGCTATATTTACACAATGGAGTACTACTCAGCTATCAGAAACAATGACTTTATGAAATTCTTAAGAAAATGGATGCATCTAGAGAATATCATCTTGAGTGAGGTAACCCAGTCACAAAAGAACAGACATAATATGCAGTAACTGATAATTGGATACTAACCCCAGAAAACTCTGAACACCCCCAAAATAACTCACAGACTATATGAAGATCAAGAAAAAAAAAGAAAGAAAGAAAATTAAATAACATTATGCTTAATCTTTACACACCAAGAAAACTTTGACTAATTCTAGGTTACATCTTGTTTTACATGTACTTTTTACTCATTGTAACTGGTAAGACCTTAATGCACACTATCAAACCTTTAAAAAGCCAAGTACTGACTTAAATATATTCATATACTTTTATGCAAAAATGCTAAAATCTGTACTTTTATCTTTGTTTATTTTTTCAAATAAAATTGTTCAATTAAAAAAAGAAAAAGAGCCAAGTGAAAACAATATTTGAAATGAGGAAGCAGTAGGCAACAGACCTGAGGCTGTATCTATAATTTGGCAACATGAATAAATTACTGGAATTTAACATTGGAGTATTTTTTGTAGTAGACATCCTCCATCTTTCCTTTCATGACAGATAATCAAACAACTATCAATACAGACAGATAAGCAATCAGACTATGCTTTAATAAGGCAAATGCCTACCAGCACCAATTATATATTTACTTTATTGCTTGACATCATCTTCAAGAACAATGCTCTGTGAAAGATCCTTTGTCCTGTGTTCCTATTGCAAATAGTGGTTAACACAAAATAAGTAACTAGTAACTTATTTTAATATAAAAAATTGAATTATGAGCTTTACCACATTGCAACCATGAATATAAATATTTAAGACTAGATTCAGTAAGAATTAAAATTAGCCACATTTTCTATGCCTTAGATGCAAACCATGTGACTTTTACTTCTAATTAGCTTTCATTTTTTGACCTGAAAAAGTCTATTATAAGTCCTATCAGACATGCCATACAGTCATTGATATGAAGAGGCAATCCTACCTGAGCTCAACTGCACTGTTTTTAAGGCTGTGTCAGCAGAATAGAACTCAGTGTGGTATATTTGTTTATTTCCAATGTTTATTAAGTTCATTAATCACACTGACTTATTTTCTTAAGACATCAACTAAGAACAATAACAAAATCAAACAATCAAAATTAGGCTACAGGAAGTGATATTAAACTATAAATTATATAACTAAAATTATGTATTTTAAGATATGCACACAATAAAATGTATTCTACAATGTTTTCTAAAATCACGATTAACTCAACATTGAGGCAGATTATTGTGAAGTGTTTTAATATAAAAACTAATTTAAATTAAGAGTATAAGTGGGCCCAAAGCAAACAATGTGTTACTGACCTTTACAGTAGGGAATAAAAAACAACCTTAACAATAACAAGAAAATTAAATCTCATTTCCTCCCAGATAAAGAATGACCCACATTTTCAGTTTTCTAAATGATTATACAGGTTTTATAAAGGTCTCATCTGAGAAATCAGAATTCCATAAGCATGACGGATAGCCAAGGCTTTTTCCATAGTAAATTTTATTTAAAGTTGAGTAGAATAGCGCTAGCTCTGAGTACTGTAAGCTAAGCACAGTCATCTCCCCTCACAGCAGAATGGGGATACTGCCCGAAAGCCCCAAATAACACAATTCTCAATTGTGCCATATCTGTAAACCCCTGCTTCATTAAACCCACAATGATCTAGGCTATGAGAAAAAATTGATATTTTCTTTCCTCTGAGGGACATGGTACGCATATAAAACCTTACAGAAAGAGAAACTGAGAACCCACATAATCTACAAAATGAGTAATCGAAAGCTGAGGCTGGAAGCCTGCTGGGTCTATGGCTGCTCATTTGTGATTCCCTCTGCCACATTTCAGTGACCACACTTCAGCAGTGAGGATATAAATGTGCCTCAATATTTCCAATAAAGCTTGTTATTAGCCTTCTGAGAACCATGACAGGAGCAATAGATTTTGTTTTCAGATTAGGTTCCTCAATGAAACCATAGCTAAAGGGTTGGCTTTAAAAATGTGTCCTGCATGTTCTCTATTCAATATATTAAAGTCTGGAGATATAATTATTCATTCAACACTAGTTTATACTCTTCTGAATGTAATTTTCTCATCTCAGCAGCTAAGTAGGGCCTTATAAAATTGGCAATGTAATGCACTCCCTGTGATGATTTGACACTCTGTTACATAATCCATATTCTATATTTTTCATAGGACATAAACATTTACTTGTAGCTAAGGGACTGAGGCAGAGAAAGCAGCAAGGCAGAAAATCAAAATTTAGATCATTCTCCATTAATGATTCCAGAGCTTGCAATTTGCAAGTGAAGCAAAAATGCAAAACAAAATCTCCCCGTGTATGCTTCTCTTTCTGTTGTTTCAGTTTTGGGATGAGCATTACTTACCACAACAAGCTTAACAAAAGCTTTCAGCTCCTCCTTGCTATCCCTGAAGCATATTTTTCTTGCCAAGATTCAAAAGCCAAGCCAAACTTAGAGTACTCAAATGATGAGGAAGTCATTTAAGAAAAATTTTCTGTTGCTGATCTGTCTTTGAAAAACAGTTAAAGTGACTGTGCCTGTACCTTCAGCTTAGAGAATTCAACACCTATTCAGCACACACACAATAAAGTATAATTAACATAATATGTACAATAAAATTTTCAAGATACATAACTAAGAAGAGAAGCTTCTTTGTGAGTCCCCAAAATATAAAGAGAAAATAAACATTATCATTTGTATGAATTATAAATCATAGGTAGTCATGAGTGAACTTCAAAGTTTCAGGATTGGCACATAAAGTGTGATATAATGAACTGTTTTTTCACCAGGACATGGCCTTGACACCTCCTCCATGAAGGAGAGCCTCCTCCCAGTTAAACTGCCTTAGTCAGATTGTTTTATCACAACAATAGGAAAAGAACTTGTGACAAAGGACAAATGTCTCTAGTTCCTCACAGGTAAAATGGAGATGGTGACATTACAGCTCGTGATACAATTCCATTATTTATATGGAATAAATTTATTAAACAATTCCACATGCCTGATGAGTTCTCCTTCAGTATTATGTGTTGCTTTTACCAAATAGAAAATCAGTTTACCTCCTGGAACAGGACGTGCATGGGATACTCATGCCATGAACAAAGTGCAAGGCCGGCATGTTTTCCGGTAGTCCCATGCTGACTCTTGAGTCTCTTACACGCATGCATTCTTCACTTTTGCTATACTTCCTGGTCCTCCCTTTAATACACTGCTAAACACATTCCATCATTCTTTTTCTTTCTTGTCTCCCCTCAAACCAACCAGGTTAATAAAATGTGCAAGGAAACTCTGGGGTCATGATAACTGGCTTTGAAGTAATGATCTCTTATGACTTGATATCATTCCAGATAGCTACACATTTTTGTAGGTACTTATAATTTTATTACTCACCAATCCTGTCCAAGATTAGAAGAGATAAATCCCTTATCCTTATTGCACTCTTTCTCAATGTACTTGTACTAAATGATTAGATTTTTTCTCCTCCCATTTTACCAATATTTTATTAAAGTATAAATGAATAATATAAGCAATAAAATGAAAATGGGTACCCTAGATAAAAGCTGCAAAGGAAGGAGTTCAATAGATAACATTTAAAGAAGAGCCAAGAAGTCTATATATGCTCTAACCCTATTTTGCTACATAAACTTAATTCCAAAAATGTAACTTTTAAAGTATGATCTTCCATGAAAAACAACTGCCAACAGCTTGACATTTTGAATAAAAGTGTATGTGTATGAGTAATACTTCTCATGTAGCCAGTGAGTTTTTCCTAGTTGTCTTATCTAATATGATTACATATGCACTATTATCTATAACAGATGATAGAATGTGTAGCTAAGCTCTTTCAATGATATTCAGCATTAAAACCTTTATCGTAGCTATATAGATAAAAACAGAAGAGGTTTTAAATCAATTTAAACAAGCCCTAGGCATTTTTGTCTAATGTTTTTCTAAAATGAAACAATCAATACCATACTCAAACATGCATTTTAATCAGTTGTCAGTAGAATATTCTAACTTATTCTGTAAAGTTATGTTTACATTTCTTTTTTATGTTATTTAATCCTTTTTTTTTCCTTACACTCCAGATTTTATCCCCCTTCTAGTCTACCCTCTGACTGTTCCCAACATATGTCCCATCCCCTACCTTCTCCCAAGACCCTGTCTCCAGGAGATTGTCCCTACCCCCAACCCCTCACCACACCAGACCTGTAAACTCCCTGGGGCCTTTGTTGATTTTTTTTTTTTTTTTTTTTTTTTTTGAAATAAGTGGACTTTGGACATTTTTTTTTCTTAGAATTATTGGTTACAATTTATAAACTTCCCTTTAAATTCTACATGCTTTGACAATGTGCAGTTTACTCTCACAACATTTAACCTTATGATAGCTCTAGTAACCACAATAATCAATTATCTTGTTCAAAAATGGAGTACATTAAATATTTTTTAAGTTAACACATCTTTTTTTTGAAGCCAAAAGCTTTATACTATACATCACTTGCTGTCAGTTTATTACAATGTTTACAGAAGCATTACATAGTCTTTCTCTCTTTGGTTCTCCTTTCTGTCTCACCAAATCTTACAGTCTGACTGTAACTTACCAGCTGCTACAAAGAGCCAGGGCTCCAAATCATTTCAAATCTAAAGGTGCTAAATTGGTTAAACAGACTTTCAGGGTGGCACCTGTTCTCCACAAGAGGAGGAGTTCTAAACAAGTGAAGAAAAAGATGAATTACAACAAAGGCATACACATTTTCCTACTTGTAACAGAATGATAACATGCTCTAAGCAATAAGCAATACTAAAAGTCACATAGAATGGGTGATGGAATCAGCCATTTAGCTGAGGAAGACTCCTGGCTTCTATGCCTGGTCTTTTCACATGCACGCACACACACACAACTTCTTTCTCCTCCTCCTCCTCCTCCTCCTCCTCCTCCTCCTCCTCCTCCTCCCCTCCTCTTCCTCCTCCTCCTTCTCCTCCTCCTCCTCCCCTCCTCCTCCTCCCCTCCTCCTCCTCCCCTCCTCCTCCTCCCCTCCTCCTCCTTCTTCTCCTCTTCTTTTTCCTCCTTCTTCTTCTATTTATCAAAGAAACACATGTGTCCTTACAGCAAATGGATATGTGTTTCTAGGAAAGAAGCATTGAAACTGAGCAGTGGAGCTGTAAAAACGAGGACTCTTGATCAACCTGAAGGACCCACAACATGAATTATTGTACCCACAGTCACTTCTTTGCTGCTTTCTTATATGAAGTGCAATCAGTTTTATTAATAAGCCAGTTTGACCCAGACATTCTGATCATTTGAAGGCGAAACCATCTGAAAGGCCTGTTAAGGGCCATCCCTTCCTCAAATGTTCAGCAATGCTCACATGAGAGTCAGCAGTTCACTTACAAACCAGTTGATGAATTCTTTCTCAGTAAGAATCATTCTCATGAAGTTGACACAGACTTATCACTTCTTAGAAGGGGAATTTAGTCTATAATCTAGAAAGCCTGAGCTGAATCCTTCTTGGAAACATTTGACTGACAGAACATCAAATAATTCCATTAATAGAATTTCTGTTTGAATGTTTATAATTTATGGTCTTTTTCATTTTGAAGTGTTTTCTGCTTCAAACACTGCAGGTGTTTTAAAATATGAATTTCATCAGCTTATGAGGAGAAAAAAAAACCTGTAGATATAAGCTCTTAGTAGCTTTCTGCCTGGCACTTTATCAGAGTAAGTTCATTTTCATTTGGTCATGATAAGAATGAAGTTCCAAGTTGGACCAAAGTGAAACATGGCACTGAACATTAGGTCTCATTTTTAGACAAGAAGCATTCCATAGTCTGAGCAGTCCTAGTCCACTGAAATCACACCTAATTTTTAAAAACCAAGCAAGAGCATACACAACCTTCTAGGTAAGCACTGAGTTTTGAATAAAGTTGTGACTTTACCAAATTCCTCAGTTAAGTGTCAAAGCCGAACATTCTCAGTTAAATGTTCCTTAAAGTTTCACATCTAAAACTCAGCGGTTTCAAGATTAAAGATTACCCTGAATGCTTGGAAATGTAGATGACTTTGTGTCTGGGTCAGAGAGCTTTTCCTTTCATTTTAGCTTTAACTGACTTTCCTTGGAGTTCGACCTTATAATGTCATTCTGACAATATCAAAGCCATATCATTTAGGTAATACTCTGGCATGCCACTCATACGTTGAGTCAGATAGTATTCTCTGTGTGTACATTTGTTAAAGTTTTATGAGCAAAAATAAAGTATAATACAAATTTTGTTCAAACTTTATGGTTTACCTTCTATCTTGATTTATGTAATAGTAAGGGCTATGTTTGACACTTTAAAAAATTACACGTTCAGAGAGATTATGAGTCTCCTGGGAAGAGATAGTATCTACTTCAGTGTTCTAACTAGACTATGATTCTTATTGCTCAATAAATATTAAATTATGAACAATAATAAATGCACATAAAGACTAAGAGAAAGCATTGCTGAATGCACATTTATTTATTGTTTCAATTTCCACTGTACTTACTTGAAGGATATTTTATTAACTTAAATTCAGGTTATACTAGTGAGATAAATAAAATGAACAGAGTATACAAAAGAAAGGAATTATAGTCCATAGATGTCCAAAGTAAAAAAATGATTTTAGTAAATTCTATATGTATTCTAAAGCCATGTAACAAATTTGCTAGGAAATTTGAAGAGAAAAAGATATCCAAAGAATTTATATTCACTTCTTATGGAATTTGTGTTAAAACAATAGGCTCAATACAATCGAAGCCTTTTAGAGGCCTTCTATACTCTTCTTAGGCTGATATATCTATCATTCCACACGTGCCAATACTTTACCTCTATTTGATCTTTGGTGGTGAGCAGGTTAAGTCCCCAGATAATATTTCAACTTTTAATTCTTGCTTGCCAAACTTACTTTCAAATGAAATTTATTTTTAAGAAAATGGATTTGGAGATGGAGATGTGATATTTATGTGGGTTGTGAGGAGCCAGTTCATTTCGATGAGTATCCAAATCAGAGAGAGCTGTGAAAAGAAGTTGCTCCATCATGGTCAGCTTGAAAGAAGGTTCCAAGAGCAGAGAATGGCCACTCACAACTGAAAAAGATTGTTGTAACCACTTCAAAAAGTGTGTTCAATCTGCCACATAGATGAACAGGTAAAAGGATGTTCTAGTACCTTTGCAGGGGGAAATAAAGGATTAACCTTACCTTCACTTAATCTAAATAAAATTTATGTTGTTGCTTCCAGATAACAAAGTTGTGAAACATAAACTGTGGTGCTTAATGCTGAGAAGTGCCTGGTATCTTTGCAGAGGATTTCAGACACAAATATATTTAGGGCTACAAAAATGCATATAGAAGCAGGTAATGTTGGATTTTAATATATTAAAACCAGCACTCTAGACTCAATGTTATATTTATTGTAGGAACATTGAGAGAGCTTTCATACATACACATAACAGAAATTAAATTTTTATTTTATGTATTTTGAAGCATTAGATATATAAAATATTAACACATTTAACACCAATAATGCATAATTTAACATACTGTTAAAAAAATCAATGTTCAGCAGTAAACTCATTTCTTGCTCTTTACACCCTCCTAACTCACATATTTCCTAAGTGCTACAGCCCTCACAATTTATTCTATAAACCCATGTTTGCTTTCCCTACAAAATGGTAATACATATTTTATAACTCACCATAACTATGTCTTTAAAATCTGACAGCTGTGCAAAGCAGTATACTTTGAAATGAATGTGTTTTGAGTGACTTTAGTGAAATGAATAAATTTTACATAGTCCCAATTAATCTCTAATTTTATGTTGCCTGAATATAAAGTGAAGAGAAAATTCATGTGAAATCACATTCTTTAGTTCTAAATATCTAAAGAGTTAAAATCACTGAAGACTTGAGTTTTGCATGAATTTCTAGACATTGAAAGAATGGATTACAATTCTAATAATGAATTATGTTTGAGCTTACTGAAAAGTGTAAAATCCAAGTGAAAGGCATTATAAAACACAAATATAAATATTTTATGATCATAATATTTCATAATTCAAAGGTATCTTATAAGTTACTAGATCTAACCAGATAATTTGTCCAATGTGAACAAGTGACAAGTGACATCCAACTCAATGTATCTTAGTAAGGCCAAATCGGAAATGAATATACATGTAGACACACACAAATATATAAATGTATATGTATATAGATATATATGTAATATATATGTATCACAAATATGTGTGTTATATATGTGTATATGATTGTAATTGTGTTATATAGTATATAAAAACCCAGTAATTTAATATATCTTGGTTACAAACATCTACACAAATACTTGTAGATGCTAATAAAAGGGCAGCCTTAGCTATGTCTTAATGAACCACTTGGTTTTCAAATATTGATTATGGAGAATATATAGTGACAATGTCTTATTGACTGCTCCCACATTCTACACAGTGAAATAGGCAGTTTCCAAATTTTGATTCAATAAGTAAGTTTTCAGATCATTAGGCTAAATCCATCAGCAATTTATTTCTTGGTACACTAGTGGATTTTCAAAATCAATATGCCTCCTAGAAAGCTATGCCCTTTGTCACATCTTATTTGTTAGAAGTATCTGACTAATGTATTTTCTAATTGGTCTTAACTCTGTTGACTTCAGTGTCATTGTTTGATTATTGCATATAGTTTAACCGTCAAAAACTCAACAAATAGTATTTGTAAAAGTTTTATAAACAACCACAACTACTAAAGGGCAAAATATTTTAAAAATGGAACAGGGTGTTATACCACAAGATTTGGGGGATGAAATTTGAGGCACATTATTACTGAAGTTTTTTGAAAATCTTAACAAGAAAGCATAAAAATCACCTTTCATTCTCTAGCTTTCATATTTCCTGCTTTGACACAAAATATTAACTCTCTAATAAAAAATCCAATATAATTAAGTAAAACAGGTTTCAGTGTGTTTCTTTAAAGCAAGAGACACCTATTGGTGCTGTAGACATTTTAGTCAACATACTTTTGAAAAAGGATGACTTTAAACCGAGTCTTCTGTTCTATGAAATAAAAGATCTGATGTAGGTAAAATACGCACAAGAAAATTATTTCTAATGGTAAAATTGGATTGATATTTAAGCTATAGATATTTATGAAAAGAGATAAAAAGTAAAATTGCTTTTTATTTATAGATTTTATGAGTTAAATATTTGAGGAGTGGTTCTCTGACTGTGGGATATCTATGACTTCTGCCAGAAAGAATCAAAGTCCAAGTTGAATTTTTAACCATCAGGAAAATACATGTTAAAACTGTTTTGAGAATTTAACTCATCCCAATCAGAATATTTCTTCTTAATCAAGCTTTTAATAATAAATTCCATTCAGAATGTGGGCAAAGAGGCACCTTTATTCACTCCTAGAAGAGATGTAAACTTGCAAATTAAATATGGAAATCAGATACCCATGGCTGCAGGTGCATATGCAGAAGAGGATTGCATTTTCTGGCATCAATGGAAGGAGAGCCTAAGGCTCACTTTCCCAGTGTAGGGGAACTGTAAGTCACTGAGGTGGGAGAGGATGGTTGGGAGAGGGAGCATGTTCATGGAGGCAATGGGAGGAGGAGAGGTTATTGAATTGGAGGAAGTTGATAACAGATGAAATGTAAATACAGAGAATATCCAATAAAAGAAAAATGAAGTACAGAGCTAAACAAAAAATTCTCAACTGAGGAATATTGAATGGCTGACAAACACCTTAAGAAATGTTAAACATATTATGCCTGTTCTTTTGTGACTGGGTTATCTCACTCAGAATGATATTCTCTAGATGCAGCCATTTTCTTAAGAATTTGGTCAAGTCATTGTTTCTGGTGGCTAAGTAGTATTCCATTGTGTAAATGTACCACAATTTTTGTATCCATTCATCTTCTGAAGGACATCTGGGTTCTTTCCAGCTTCTGGCTATTATGAATAGAGCTGCTATGAACATTGTGGTGCATATATCTGATAGTGGGATGCTAACCCCAGAGGCTCGCACTGCCCCAGAAACAACTCACAGACTGTATGAAGTCCAAGAAATAAAGAAAACAAAACAAAACAAAGCAAAAATCTTTACACAACAAGAAAACTTTGACAATTTCCATGTTACATTTTGTTTTACATGTACTTTATGCTCATTGTAACTATTAAGTTTTCAATGCATACTATCAACCCTTTAAAAAAATCAATTACTGACTAAAAAATATATTCATATAGTTTTTTGTAAAAATTATTTTAAAATCTGAAAAAAAGTACTGACAAAAATGTATTATATACTTTTATGCAAAAAAATGCTTAAAATCTGTACATTTATCTTTGTTTTGTAAAATAAAGTTGTTAAAACAAAAGAAATGTTAAACATCCTTACATCCTTAGTCATCATGGAATTGCAAATCAAAAAAAAAAACAAAAAACAAAAAAAAAAAAAACATGAGATTCTATCTCACACCACTCAGAATTGCTTAAATCAGAAACTTAGGTAAAAGCAGATATCTGTAAGGATGTGGAGAAGAGGAACACTCCTTTTGCAAGCTTGATACAACCACTCTGGAAATCAGTCTGGAGGTTCCTCAGAAATTTGGACATAGTACTATCTGAGGACCCAGCTATACCACTCCTGGGCATATACCTAAAAGGTGTTCTACCATGCAACAAGGACACAAGCTCCACCATGTTCATACCAGCCTTATTTATAATAGCCAGAAGTTGAAAAGAACCGAGATGTCTTCCAAAAGAGAAATAGTTACAGAACATGTGGTACATTTACAAAATGGAGTACTACTCAGCTATTAAAAACAATGACTTCTTGAAATTCTTAGGCAAATGCATGGATCTAGATAATGTCATCCTGAGTGAGGTAACCTACTCACAAAATCACACATGGTATGCACTCACTGATAAGTGGATGTTAGTCTAAAAGCTTGTAATAACCAAGATACAATTGGCAAACTACATGAAATTCAAGAAGATGAGAAATTGGAACAAATATATTCACAGGAGGAACTATTGAGATGACGTGTGAAACAGAGACTGAAGCCAAGCCATTCAGAGACTGCCCCACCTGAGGATTCAGCCCATATACAGCCACCAAACCCATACAATATTGCTGACAACAAGAACAAGCTCTGGCCTTATTGGGCATCAATGTGAAGAGAAGTCCTTGTTTCTACCAAGGCTTGATGACCCAGTGTAGTGGAATGCCAGGGCCGGAAGGTGGGAGGGGGTGGGTGTGTAAACACCCTCATAGAAACAGGGTTAGGAGGGATGGGATAAGGGATATGGAGGGGAATAGAAGAAAGGGATAACATTTGAAATGTAAATAAAATATATCCAGTAAAATCAGTTAAAAAACAAAATAAGAAGAGGGTTTCTACAAAACTGAAAGTAAAACCACCATATGACCCAGATATACCATGATTGGGTACATGCCTAAGGCAACATACCATAGACACATGTGAGTGCTAATGTTCACTATTGTACCGTTTTCAATAGCTCAGAAATGGAAAACAGCTTAGATGCCCATCAATAGATAAAGAAAACATAAAACAAAATGGAATTTTAGATAGCCATAAAAAATGAAACCATAACATTGTCAGGAAAAACAGATCCAACTTGAAAGTATGTGAAAACTTCAGACTCAGAAAAATACCTCATGTCTCTTCTCATATGTAAAACATGCATGTAAAATTGTGTGTATGTGTGTATGCACATGTGCACATGCCTGCACATGTGTGTGTGTGTGTGTTTATGTGCTACCACACCCTCACACAAAACCAGACAAGGTATAATCAGATGCAAAGAAGCTTAGGGAGCATGAGATAAGTTAGTGGAGTGCATGTAAAAAAGTAAGAACTTAGAACTGAGAGAAGAAAACAAAGCACTTGGATTGGGCAAGGCATTTTGAAAGGCAGTGGAGGACAGCCAATGAGAACAGCGAGAAGTGACACCTGTATGAAGATGCTGCTTTCAAACCTATTGCTTTGTATGTCAAGCTAATTTTAAATTCAAATTGATACAGAGTGTGTGCAACTCAAACACTAGAAGAGACTAAACTTTTGCAGACTACAGGCATCACCTGTCATTGGTCATTTGTGAGTACTGATGCCAACAGGAATCCCAACAACTGGCTAAAACATTAACACATGTTCTCTTCATGTTGTTGTCTTAAAATCCTGGGTTTCAAGAATGATGCCTAGCTGGGAAAAAAAGCATGAACTTATACTTTCATATGAACGTATCTATGAAGCTACTGCTGCTATATACACAAACCCATAAAACCATAAACAAAAATGCAACCTAGATCGCAGCAGAAAGAAGCATCATGGAAACCCTGTTAGTTGGAGACTCAGTCAAATATGTACTACAGATTGTACAGATTGTGGGAAATTAGAGGCAGGCTTGTAAAGCAAAATCTATCACAGCTAACTTTAAAGAATTCTCTTGGCTGGAGTAGCAACATTTGTGTAGATATGTGGATTTTAAATGTGAGGCTTTAATTTTACCTTCCACCTTCCAAACAAATGAAAACTATAAGCAAAATAGAGTAAACAGGTGAGTCTAAACAGCAAAGTCTGAAGAGAAGGAGGGAGGGAGGGAGACAGATAGAGACAGAGAGAGACAGAGAGACAGAGATAAAGAGAGAGAGACAGAAAGAAAGAAGAAAGAAAGAAAATATGTTCTGCCAGGAGCCAGAGCACAGTCAATAAAGTCAATGTATTAGATTTGCCTATATAAAGCAAACAAACCGAACCCACTCGCTGGAGACAAAGTATCATTTAGGAGTAGAGCTGTGTTAAGATTTCGATTTGTGCTCACATGGGAATTCACACCTCTCCTTCAGGTCCCTGCCATCAGTCGGTTGTTTGACTGATCAATAAAGAGCCAAAGGCCAATGGTTGAGCAGGGAGATAAAGGAGGGACTTTGAGGATTCCTGAGAGGAACTGGAGGAGAGGAAAGGGACAGAAATGCCATGACATGAAGTAGAAAGATTAGACTTAAGAACCCACTAAAATGTATGTGTCAGGGAACCGGTTTCAGGGGATACTTCTCCAATTAAGTCTGGGGTAGCAGAGGTGAAATACACATTTAGGAAATATTAACGCAGGAGTATTGGAGGGGAGTGTTAGCCATGCGGAGGTTCAGGAGTCACCCAGCCATTGAGCTAGTTAAGGAATATTGAAATTAATGCTGTGTGCTTGTGTTTCATTCCTGAATCCAGAGCTCTTGGGCAGGTGCACAGCTACAGGTGCACCTGCCTGGAGCTCAGTGTGGCTCAACTATTGACGACTACAGAGATGTGTAGTCAAAGCAGAAGTCTAAGCAGTAAATATAACAATCAGATTACAACCTTATTCTTAGATAAAATAACCAATATTTGCTTAAATAAATAAAGTCTCATAAACACAAAACTAAAATAATGAGAAAAGCAGTAATTTAAACAACAAAAAATGTGAAAAATCCGTGAAATCAGAAATTCAAATTAGAATGTAAAGTGGAAAGATTATAATTTTTTTAAAGCAGTGGTCATAGAATAAGGTACACTACAAAGTTTTAAGGTAAGTTGCAGATGTCACTGTAACACCTCTGTAGTACCTGGAAAAGTTTTAATGTAGATTTAGTTTGACATTTAAATAATGAAAATGTATTTAATGTTTACACAGGAAGATTTTATTAATATCTTGTTGAACTATGTTATATTCTGTGTTTTTTCAAGATTTCCATTACTTCTATTTTTTGAGTTAAAATTAAAATTTCCCTTCCTTTGTTTCCTATCGAAACCTCTCATATGTCAATCCTGGCTCTCCTTTGAATTCATGGCCTCTTCTTTCATTAATCATGACTGAACATTTTTGAGATTTGGAAACATTTAAACATTGCATTTGCCATATCTCATGTGTGTATATAGTCTTAAATACAACCTACTCAGTCTGTATAATGTGATTCACATGTGTGTATTCAGGACTGATAATTTGGTATTGAGTAACTGATTTGTGTGCTTGTCCCAGGAGAAGACTATTTCTACTACTTTAGCATCACTTGATTGCCTGTCTAACTTTGGCATGTCTATTGATATTGTCCATGCTCAGTTCATGTTGAGGCAGCCATGCTGGTGAAACTTTATGCAAGCAACAGCTGACATTTCTAGGAGGCAGAAAATCTCACAGTAAACTCACTGTTCCTCTAGTTCTTGTAATCTTTCTTACCCTCTTCCAAAACAATCTCTGATCCTCAGTTATAGGAATAAATAGAGATAGATGGCATATAGAGATGATAGAGATAGAGACAGGATATATGACTGTGCTCTGCATCCCTGCATCCAATACAATTTCTGTAAAACCTAAAAGGTTACCATAATCATTAATTATAAAACTAAATGTTTAATATTGCCATCTGTTATTTTCCTACAATATATTTCAATTATCCCCAATTATTTTCAACTTCTAATTTACACTGGATTGCATACCTAGTTATTTTTTCTCTATATATGTTTTTTTCATAATGTTTTCTGGAAAAATTTAAACATCTGGCATTACCACATCCCAATTTACTGTGTACAGCTTTTCCAGCGTAGAACATTTCTCCTTTGGGTATTTGTAGAACACTTATATTTTGTGTATGGCTTTAAAGTTGGTAATGTCTTTTGCACTAACTCTCAGTTTAATTTTATCATAGTTGGTAAGATATGGAGAGATGAGTAAATGGCCCTATTTCAGAAATTGTTAACAATAAAATGTACAGAAGTCATAGAAATGCTATAAATGTGTATTTTATCTGAACTATAACATGTTATGGGGTAATGGTAAAATTTGCTACATAAGTCAAGGTTCTTAGAAGCAGGCAAGAGAAAAATCCCAACCTAATAAACTCAGGCTTCATTGAGCATAAATTATTCAAAATGTGTTTAGAATGCACAAAGGCTGTTTGTGGGGAGATTTGGTATACTGGGACAACAGTAAAACAATTCCTAAAACAGTTAAAATGCAGCAAATCCTGAAGCTGCATCATGACTTGCACAATCCTCTCATGACAACTATCAGCACAATGAATATTGTCTCTGCCCCAGTAACTCAGTTCTGAACTTGAATACTGTTCAAAGACAACCAAAGCCACAGCTGGTCATGCTTTTGGTAGAATGGATGTTAACAAAGATGGTCATTCACACTATAACCACACCACACTATGCACACTCTTTCTTCCAAACACAGTGCAGCCCTATTGGTACTTAGATAAGTGATGTTTCTCTTCTTGAAAAGGACAATGCCTAAGATGTCATGGCTAGCTCTAGCTAATATCATATCTTCTCTTATAGTCCAAACTCTCTTATTTGTAAAATCTGAAGGGCAAGAAAAACAGGATGTTTAATACAGAATAATATAAGCATGGAAAAGAACAAAAAACAAATGATAGATTAACAATATATACAGTTGAAGAAAGAGCACATGAGCAGTGTCTGTTGCTTTCATATTTGTATTTTACAAGGCATTTTCAATATTTCTCCACATGTTTGTTCTTTGAGTATAGAAAGGCTACTGATTTGTTTGAGTTGATTTTGTATCCAGCCACTTTGCTGAACTTGTTTATCAGCTGTAGGAGTTCTCTGGTGGAGTTTTTTGGTTCACTTAAGTACACTATCATGTCATCGGCAAAGAGTGATCTTTTTATCTCTTCCTTTCCGATTTGTAACCCCTTGATCTCCTTTTGCTGTCTAATTGCTCCAGCCAGGACTTCCAGTACTATGTTGAATAGGTAGGAGGAGAGTGGGCAGCCTTGTCGAGTCCCTGATTTTAGTGGGATTGCTTCAAGTTTCCCACCGTTAAGTTTGATGTTGGCTGTTGGTTTGCTGTATATTGCTTTTATTATGTTTAAGTATGGACCTTGGATTCAGGTTCTTTCCAGGAATTTTAACATGAAGTGGTGTTGAATTTTGTCAAATGCTTTCTCAGCATCTAGTGAGATGACAATGTGATTTTGTTCTTTGAGTTTGTTTATATGGTGGATTACATTGATGGATTTCCTTATATTAAACCATCCCTGTATCCCAGGGATGAAGCCTACTTGGTCATGATGAATGATCGTTTTGATGTGTTCTTGGATTCGGTTTGCAAGGATTTTGTTGAGTATTTTTGCGTCAATGTTTATAAGTGAGATAGGTCTAAAGTTCTCTTTCCTTGTAGGGTCTTTGTGTAGTTTAGATACGAGGGTTATTGTAGCCTCAAAAAATGAGTTGGGTAGCATTCCATCTGATTCTATCTTTTGGAATAGTTTGGAGAGTATTGGTGTTATATCCGCAATAAATGTCTGATAAAATTCTGCACTGAACCCGTCTGGACCTGGGCTTTTTTTGGTTGGGAGGCTTTTGATGACTTCTTCTATTTCTTTAGGTGTTATAGGGTTATTTAGATGGCTTATTTGGTCCTGGTTTAACTTTGGGATCTTGTATCTGTCTAGGAATTCGTCCATTTCCTCCAGATTTTCGAATTTTGTGGAGTATAAGTTTTTGTAGTAGAATCTGATGATTTCTTGAATTTCCTCAGTTTCAGTTGTTATGTCTCCACTTTCCTTTCTGATTTTGTTAATTTGTATACTCTCTCTTTGCCCTCTAGTTAGTCTGGCTAGGGGTTTATCAATCTTGTTGATTTTCTCAAAGAACCAAATCTTGGTTTTGTTGACTTTTTCAATGGTTCTTTTTGTTTCTATTTGGTCTATTTCTGCCATAAGTTTGATTATTTCTTGCCGTCTACTCTTCTTGGGTATATCTGCTTCCTTTTGTTCTAGGGCTTTTGGCTGTGCTGTCAGGTTCCTGATGTAAGCTCTCTCCAGTTTCTTTTTGGAAGCACTTAGGGCTATGAGTTTTCCTCTCAGTACTGCTTTCATTGCATCCCATAGGTTTGTGTACGTTGTGTTTTCGTTTTCGTTGAATTCAAGAAAGTCCTTAATTTCTTTCTTTATTTCTTCTTTGACCATGCTATCATTTAACAGAGCGTTGATTAGTTTCCATGTATGCATAAGCTTTTTGTTGTCTTTGTTGTTGTTAAAGACCAGCCTTAGACCATGGTGATCTGTGAGGATGCATGGGAGTATTTCAATCTTCTTATATCGATTGAGGCTTGTTCTGTGTCCAATTATGTGGTCAATTTTCGAGAAGGTGCCATGGGGTGCTGAGAAAAAGGTGTATTCCTTTACTTTAGGATGATATGTTCTGTAGATATCTATTAATTCCAGTTGCTTCAAGGTCTCTGCTAGTTTTGCAGTGTCCTTGTTCAGTTTCTGTTTCCATGATCTGTCCATTGGAGAAAGTGGGGTATTAAAGTCTCCCACTATTATTGTGTGGGGTAACATGTATTTTTTGAGCTTTAGTAGGGTTTTATTTATGAATGTGGGTGCTTTTTTATTTGGAGCATATATGTTAAGAATTGAGAGTTTTTCCTGACAGATTTCCCCAGTAATGATTAAAAAGTGTTCTTCCTTATCTTTTTTGATAACTTTTGGTTGGATATTTACTTTATGTGATATTAGAATAGCCACTCCAGCTAGCTTTTGGGGCTGTTTGCTTGGAAGTTTTTTTCCCACCCTTTTACTCTGAGATAGTGTCTGTCTTTGTCTCTGAGATGAGTTTCTGTATGCAGCAAAAGGCTGGATTTTGTTTATGTATCCAGTCTGATAGCCTATGTCTCTTTATTGGGGAGTTGAGTCCATTTATGTTAATAGATATCAAGCAATAGTTGTTTCTGTTTCCTGCCATTATTGCTTTTGTGGGTTGAGTTGTGTCTGTGTCTTTTTCTTCTTTTAGTTTTCTTGTTTAGGAGTTTTCTTGTTTTTACGAGGCTGTATTTTCCCTCATTGTATTGGGTTTTCTGCCTATAATTTGTTGTAGTGCTGGATTTGTGGTCAGAAATTGTGGAAATTTTGATTTGTCTTGAAACATCTTCATCTCCCCATCTATGGTGATTGATAGTTTTTCTGGTTATAGCAGCTTGGGCTGGCACTTGTGCTCTCTTAGGGTATGCATGATGTCTGTCCAGGCTCTTCTAGCTTTCATAGTCTCTGTTGAGAAATCGGGTGTGAGTCAGCTTGGCCTGCCTTTATATGTTACCTGACATTTTTTCCTTACTGCTTTTAGTATTCTTTCTTTGCTTTGGGCACTTGGGTTTTGACTATTTTGAGTCGGGAGGTATTTCTTTTCTGGTCCAACCTATTTGGAGTTCTGAAGGCTTCTTTTATGCTCGTGGTCATCTCATTCTTGAGGGTAGGGAAGTTTTCTTCTATGATTTTGTTGAAGATATTTACTGTGCCTCTTAGTTGATACTCTTCTCACTCTTCTATTCCTATTATCCTTAGGTTCGGTCTTCTCATTGTGTCCTGGATTTCCTCGACATTTTGGGTTAGGAGCTTTTTGTTCTTTTGCATCTTCTCTGGCTGTTTTGTCTATGTTTGCCATGTTGCCTTCTGCCCCCGAGATTCTCTCTTCGATCTCTTCTAATCTATTGGAAATGCTTGCTTCTGTGACTCCTGATTTCTTTTTTTGGTGTTCTGCCTCTAGGGTTATCTCTTTTTAGTTTTTTCTTTATTGTGTCAATTTCCATTTTAATTTCCCTCTTACATTCCTTTATTTCTTTGGTTCTATTTTCCTCTAGTTCTTTGAGTTCTTTGAGTGTTTTTCTTGTTTCCTTTTTAAAAGCTTCTGAATCTTTCTGCTTTTCCTCCCATTCTTGTTTAAGTATCTCTATCAGCTTCTTGAGGTATGATTTCAGGTCTGCGTCTTCTTTTTCTGGAGTGTTTGGAATTCTGATGTTTGCTGTTATGGGAGAGCTGGGTTCTGGTGTTGCCAGGTTGTCTTGGTTTCCTTGGGTTTGCTTTCCTCGTGCCATTTTGTTGTCAGTGATATGTTCTCGCCTTTCCCTTGTATCTGGTCTGTGTCCCTGGATCTCCACTGGTCCAAGTGGCAGATGGGCCCAGCCCTGTTCTATGCCTCAGGGTAGCTGGGTGGAAACAGAGGTTCCAAAGTTCTGTTCCTGGTCCCTGGATCAGGCAGGTCAGAAGGCGCGTTTTGCGTGCGTACTCCGCAGAGATCTCTCTGCTCCCCGGCTGCCCAGTTCTCCCACTCACCAGTCTCTCATCCTTAGAAGCTGGCAGTCCATGTGTCAGATGGGCCGGGCTCTGTTCTGCACTCTGAAGTCGCCTCCGGGTGGAAACAGAAGTTTCAAAGTTTTGTTCCTGGTCTCTGGATCAGGCAGGTCGGAGGGCGCGCTCCGTGTGCGCACTCCGCAGAGATCTCTCTGCTCCCCAGCCGCTCAAATCTCCCACTCACCAGTTTCTCAACCCCTCTCAATATTTATAGTGTTAATATTATTGAGTTACTCAATATTCCCACAATTGGCTATGTTTATTACCTGGTGACAGTATATAATTCCTGGCCATGAGATGTGAGCTTTTAGTGAACATTCATTCCCATATATACCATTATTCCACTGAATGTTTCATTACTTGAGAAAGGATGATTTTATTCATAAATGTAATGCCTTGAACTTATTTGCCTTGATAATCAAATCCAGACATTTTAGCACATGTCTTGATATTTTAATGATGTTGGGCCCATTCTTGAGCACTAAATGATCCAGAAATATATTTAGTAAACCCTTTCCTGTTGATAGGATAGGCTCATTTCATAAGGGGAGGGTGTTATGATAGCCAGAAGAATTTTACAATGTCTATAGTTTGAAGAGGTAAATATAGGAAGAAACCATACCACATTTGGGAATAAGCAGTAAAAAATCAAGCAAAGACTAAGCATGTTACCAGAGCCATAAAACTCCTGAGATCCTTGGCCAAGGTATAGGTTTCAGCAGCATTCCTCATACTTTCTGCTTTCCACTTCAAATTCTGCTGGCAAGGTATCAGCTCCTCCCTTTGACCCGGGTAGAACACTAACATTCCTTTTCCAAAAACTTCTGTAACAATGTTTCTTATACATTGGGCATATTTACATAATTTCCTAATCCTTTGAAAAACATCACAAAATAAAGCCCCAAACATATCTGTTATTATTGGCATTGCTTACTAAGTGTGTGTATGGGGTGGGTGTAGGAGAGAGGGGGGAGAAGAGAGAGAGGGAGAGGGAGAGAGAGAGAGAGAGAGAGAGAGAGAGAGAGAGAGAGAGAGAGAGAGAGAAATGTAGAAGTCTGAAGACAAAATTTCAGTGACTGTTCTCTTTCTCCAATATAAAGGGCCAAGCGTCTGAGCCATCATCTTGCCAATCAAAACAGAGTCAGTCTATGTAGTCCAGGCTTCCATAATTTAGGATCGTTTGTCTCAGCCTCCTAAGTACCAGGATTATAGATACTAGCTTTTTTAATATTTAACTTACATTTCTATTTTAATTTAAATCTAATTGTATCACTTCTACTTTCCCTGTGCTTCACTCATCCCCCCCTATGTCTCGTCTCTCTAGTCTTTCATATGTCTCCACACTTCATTTCAGATTTAGGCTTTCCTCTTTACTTTCATGATAAATACATTGTTCTTAAGATTTCAAAAAAAAAAAAAAAAAAAAAAAAACCAAAGGCCAAAAAAGAAAGAAAGAAAGAAAAGAAACTGAAAAACCATTATGCTTAATCTTTACACACTAAGAAAACTTTGACTATTTCCAGCTTACATCTTCTTTAACATGTACTTTATGCTCATGGTAACGAGTAAGATTTTAATGCATACTATCAAAACTTTAAAAAAAATCAAGTACTGACAAAAATATATTCATATACTTTTATGCAAAATGCTTAAAATCTATTTTTGCATTTATCTTTGTATTTTTAAATAAAGTTGTTCAATTAAAAAAAGAATCCAGGTTAACAGTAAACTTGGTTGTTCATTCTTATTTATTGAATATTGTCTGCATTTACATTTTAGATGTTATTCACTTTCCCCCAATACCATACCCCCTCACCCTCCCATTGCCTCCATCACAATTCCAACTCAAACCTTCATAGAGTTACAAAAGCAATCTGCTAATTCATTTGGAACAAAATAAAAAACAAAACAAAAACAAAAAATAAAAATGAGGTTAGCAAAAACTATTCTCAACAATAAAAGAACATCTGGGGAATCACCATCCCTGACCTCCAGCTGCATTACAGATCAACCATGATAGAAACTACATGGTATTGGTACAGAGACAGGCAGGTAGAAAGGACAGCATCTTCAAAAAACGTTCAACTGGCAGTCATCATGCATATAATGCAAATTAATCCATAGATATCTCCTTGTACAAAACTCACATCCAAGTAGATCAAAGACCTCCACATAAAACCTGCTACACTGAAACTAATAGAGGAGAAAGTGGGGAAGATCTTAGAATACATAGGAACAGGAAAATTTTTTATGAACAGAACATCAATAACTTACACTCTAAGATAAAGAATCGACAAATGGGACTTCACAAAATTGCAAAGCTTCTGTAAGGCAAAGGATACTGTCAAAAGAACAAAACAGCAAACATCAGATTTGGAAAAGATCTTTACCAATTCTACATATGATAGATGGCTAATATCCAATATATACAAAGAACTCAAGAAGTTATACAATCCAGAGAATCAAACAATCCTATTAAAACTGGGGTACATAGCTAAACAAAGAATTCTCAACTGAGGGATATTGAATGACTGTGAAACACCTTAAGAAATTCTCAACATCCCTAGTCATCAGGAAAATTCAAATCAAAACAACCTTTAGATTCCACCTCACACCAGTCAGAATGGCTAAGATTAGAAATTCAGGCAACAGCAGATGCTTGTGAGGATGTGGAGAAAGAGGAACACTCCTCCACTGTTGATAAGGTTGAAACCACTCTAGAAATCAGTCTGGCAGTTTCTCAGATAACTGGACATAGAACTACCCAAGGACCTAGCTATACCACTTTTGGGCACACACCTAAAAGACACTCCAACATATATCAAGGACACATGCTCTACCATGTTCAAAGCAGCCTTATTTATAATAGCCAGAAGCTGGCAAGAAGCCAGATATCCTTCAACAGAGGAATGGATACGGACATTGTGGTGCATTTACACCATAAAGTACTATTCAGCTATTAAAAACAATGTGTTCATAAAATTCCTAGTCAAATAATTGAACTAGAAGTTGCCATGCTGAGTGAGGTCATTCAGAGACAAAAGAACACACGTGGTATGCATTCACTGATAAGAAGCATATACTAGCCCCCAAAAGCTCTGAATACCCAAGAAACAATTCAGAGACCCTATGAAGCTCAAAAAGAAACAAGGCAGAAGGTGTATGGCTTAATCCTTCTTAGAAGGAAGAACAAAACACTCATGGGAGGAAATACAGAGACAAATAGACAAATAGGGATTGAAGAAAAGATCATTCAGAGACTGTTTCACTTTGGTATCCACCTCATATGCAGTCACTAATCTAAGGCACTATTGCTGATGCTTACTGGAAAGAACCTAATATAACTGCCTCCTCAGAAGCTCTGCCAGGGTCATACAGATACAGTTGAGGATGCTTGGAGTGAACCATCAGACTGAACATGGGGACTCCAATGAAGGAGTTAGAGAAAGGACTGAAGGAGCTGAAAAAGTTTGCAACCCTATGGGAAGAACAACGTTATCAACCAGCCAAACCCTCTAGAGCTTCCAGGGACTAAAACACCAACTAATGGGTACACATGGAGAGACTCAGGGCTCCAACTGTATATGTAGCAGAGGATAGCATTGTCTGGCATCAAAGGGTTAAAAGGCCTTTGGTCCAGTGAAGATGTGTTTTCCCAGTTTAGGGGAACTCCACAGCACCAAGATGGAAGTGGGTAGTTGGGAGAGGAAACACCGTCAATGGGAGCCAAGGTAGGAAGAGAGGGTTGGGAGTAGGGAGAAAGTCATAACACTTTAAATGTTAATGCAGAGACTATTCAATAAAAAATAAATAAAAGGAAAGATTGAGCTGATGGGGAAGAGCAACAATATTAACCAACCAGACCCTCCAGAGCTTCCAGAGACTAAACCACCAACCAAAGTGCACATGGAGGAACACATGTCTTCAGTCACATATTTATTAGAAGATAGCCTTATCTGGTATCATGGGGAGAGAGACCCTTGAACCAGTGAAGGCTTATGCCAGGAATGGGAGATGGGAGGGAGTGGGGGCATTGAAGGGAGTAGGTTAGTGGGGAAGCACTCTCATAGAGGCGGGGAGGGGGGTGGGGTAGGCAAATTCTGGAGAGAAAACCAGGGAAGGGAAGAACATTTGAAATCTGAGTAAATAAAATATCTAATAATAATACAAAAAGGAACAATTGATTATCTACTGGAATTCTATGCTTATCGATCCTTGGCTCCTCAATTCATAAAATTAAATATAATTTCTTAGACTAAAATGAAAAGTGAGAGAGAAAGTGGTAAACTTTATATTCATTGAATCAAAGGAAAATTAAGCAGCATGAACATCTGAAAGTTTTAGAACTATGATTATATATTTGAATACATATAGAAACAAAATGTTTGCATAATTAAAGAAGCCTAAAGCAAGCTTAGACTAACATGTAACTGAAATATATAACTTCAGTACACAGAAGAAAAACTACTTCAAAACCTTTGAACAAATCATTAATATTTGGTAACAACAGTCTATAGATGATTGAAGATTATAAAAATGTTCCCCAGTACTGCCATTCTACTATACTAATATAATTCATATTTATATTCTAAACACTTGTCTTTATACCCACAGATAAATCTAAACTTTCATCAAAGAGGCTTCATTTCATTTTTTTTTCAACAAATAACAACTCTTAGAGATACATATTAGATAGCATCTATGGTCCTTCTCCTTATCTACTGCTGTTCTACTCACTGATGAATGGCTGTCTCAGCAGAACCTACAAGTGCTTTTGAGGCTGTGTAAGAACATGCAATTTTCTCAGTAACTGCCACTCACTCTACACCTCTACATGCAGCCACATGGCAGAAATTTGGGAGTTACCTTCTGCCCTCCACTTCCACACACCTCAACCATGGGAGCGGCATGGCTCTAGCCTTGTTTTGGTTCTCTTTGCTATTTACCCCCCGCCCTTTGCAATTTTAGGCTTCCGGTGATAGAATTTTACTTCTTCAGAGTAATGTTTCTCTGTCTCTGCATTCTTTCCTTTACCAGGTTACCCAGAAGTAAGTTCCAGTTCACATGTCAAGTAGCTCTGAAACTAGATTTGTAAACTAGTGTTTCTATTGTGATGCTTTATTAATGCTTCAGTTTGCATGATCAGGCCCTTTGTCACTTTTAGGGATTCTTAATATCCAGATTCATGCAAAGACAACTGAGAATTCAGCACTTTATTAGTTTGTAAATCTTACTTACTCTTCTTTGCAAAGAATATATCTCCAGTGAGGATCTGTAAGTCACTTTGAGATGCCTTCAAAACTTTTGTTTTGTCAGTATCAATTCTCAACCTTGAATATGCATTAGTGTGTGTATAGAGTTATATAAAGAAGCCATATATGATACTGTGTATTCATGTATATGTGGATGA
Organism: Micromys minutus; assembly: GCF_963924665.1. NCBI lineage: Eukaryota > Metazoa > Chordata > Mammalia > Rodentia > Muridae > Micromys > Micromys minutus. The sequence continues at coordinate 30,238,433 of NC_137983.1, read as the reverse complement.
TAGTTTTAAGTTTTCAATAAGCAAACTGGAGTCCATATAACCACAGAGGTTAGGTATAGGGTTAAAAACAGGGTATTGGGGGACGAATCTCCATAAGAAGAGAAAATAGTATAGTTAAGCATAGATTAGAAAAGAGGTTCTGTACTTAGAGAATCAAATTGAAAGAAGGAGGAAATAAACAAGCAAGGGGGAAATATGGGAAAGGACAGTTAAAACTAAGGGTCATTTGAGGGGATGTATGTAAGTCTAATACAATAAAATCTTTGTGTATGTGTGTGTGTGTGTGTGTGTGTGTGTGTGTGTGTGTGTGTGTGTGTGTGTGCTCTAAATAAAATTGGCTAGTAATAGGGTTTAAGGAGCTCCAATTGGGCATCTTTGTCACCAAATAAAACATCCAAGTTTTTAGCTAAATGGATTTCGTGGGAACCACTGAATAGCACAAACTATTGCCAAAACTATAGGTTGTTCTTCAAAAACAGATGTTATGGCCCTATTGGTGAAAAAAAACACTACCCAGCTCAATGAGCATGGAGAATGGAAGCCAGTACCTACCTAGAGCATCAGCTCTATGAACAAGTGTCATTGTACTCTACATACTTCTAAAGGAGAGATGTAAACCCCAACACAACTACAAATTCTTTGATATCTAAATTATTCTCCTTGTTTCTTTGTGCAGTGACTACTGAGCAAACTTTGAACAACAGCAACCAACAACAACCCACCAACAGGGAACCAACAACCTACGTCACCTTTCAGGACCCTAGGATCTATATACTCTCTGAAAAGTCCCCATAATTGAAAACATCACACAATTGCTGAAACTATCTGTAACTGTCAAATTCATGGCCCCTGCTAGAGAACAAGTCAACTCATTGTCAACTTCAGTGGACAGTCTCAAGTGACCCCATATCCCTACACCTGAGATTAAAACAAAAACATTCCTAACATATTCTTACATTTTTTAAATAAACCAAAATTCCAAAGTTCTCACTACATACAATAGCTTCTGGTTTTGTGTGTTTTGGGATATCTGTGTGTGCATCTCTCTGTCTCTGTCTCTGTCTCTGTCTCTCTCTCTCTCTCTCTCTCTCTCTCTCTCTCTCTCTCTTTTTCTCTCTCTGTCTGTCTGTCTGTCTCTCTCTGTGTGTGTTTGTGTGTGTGTGCATGTGTGTATGTGTGCACATGTGTATATATCTATTTGTTTTTTAAGTTTGTTCTGGGCTCTTTTTCTTCTGTTTGTTTGTTGTGTCCTATTTATATTTATTTGTCTTTGATAAATTTTATTCTTTCTTATATTCCATTTTGTTTTCTAAGGAGAAACAGAAAAGGTGTACATGCAGGTAGAAGGAAAAGTATAAAGGATCTCAGAGAAGTTAAGGGAAAAGAAACCATAGTCATACTTTGTTATATAAAAAATCAATTTTCAATAAAATTAAAATAGAAAAAGGAAAGAAAATAAAGAAGCCCTACAGTACAGGTATTCTAGTTACAGATTTAACATTGTCTTCCAGAAGATCAGTTTGTCTCTCGGATTCCTAGTTGCCTTTGAGTTTCAGAAGTGAAAATTGTAAGCCTCAATTTCAAAATCCTTTGTTTTCTCTACCACAGAAACTGATTGCTCATTAATGATCCACAACTATGCACATGGAGTTCAAGAAGCCATTACTTAGAGTTAGATAAAGAGTGAAACTAATGAGAGTAATGAAAAAGATTGCTTTAAATCTGTTAGTGAATTATTTGATATGTCAAACTTAATTTGAAAGCTTAGTGAAAGTAAATTTGAAGAGCTAGGCAAATCAATCTGTGTTGCGGCATTGCTACCTGTTATTCAGCACTTGGAAGAGAAAAGAAAAAACAGAACTTCAAGTTTATCCTCAGATATATAATGAGCTCAGTGACAGTCTGAGCTGCATGAAACCTTGTCTCAAACAAAAAAAAAATCAAGCCAAATATTCATATATTGTTTAAATTGCTGTACAATATTCAGCAACTTATAACTCAGACTTCCTAAGTTCTGAGCAAAGTGAACACACATATTTACAAAGAGCTTTTGTTTCTCCAAATTCTCTTTAATCTAATAAAAGAGTAGAAAAGTACTGATTTCCAATGAATGCTTAGTCTCTCTATCCTCTCATAGATTAGCCATACCTAGTTATCTGAACCCGTGAACTCTTAACCCCATTTCTTCCCTTGTTATACATTGTGTGTGGGTATGTTTGAGTGTGTACATGTAAAGAACCTTTAGTACTTCAGGACATAACCTCATTTAGAAATAAGTTATAGTCAAACTTAATTCATTAGAACAGAAATTACTCTATTGACTGGTATCCTAATAAAAGGAGAAAAATGGACACATACAAAGAGAGCTGATATGAAGCTAATCATGGAACTAGAAGAGTGCTTCAGTAAACACAGAAGTTAAAAGTTTGTCTGTTGTCTGTGTAGATCAATATCTTGAAAATGCAGGAAATGAGCTTTCTCTGGAGTCACCAATGAAGGAATGTCTCTCTGATATTATGAGTTTGGAGTTTATGAGTTAATAATTATAGATTAATTTAAATTATGTCATGTGGGTATTTTTAATCCTCATTTACTACCTGCTTCAAATTTATAGAAACTTACATTGTACACAATGAAATTAATGGCCAATTGTCAAATGAACTCCAGTACCTGAGTCTCTTAGTAACATATTGCTTTAATTTTCTAATAGAATATACATATATATATATATATATATATATATATATATATATATATATATATATATATATAACAACAATTAAGGAAAAATAGGCCATGAATGTGAGAGAGAATGAAGGATGATTAGTAGAGTTTCTGAGGAGGAAAGGAGATGATGATGTAGTCATATTATAATTACAAAATCACAAAATTTTTCAATTATTTTAGTGTGTGATTGTATGTGTGTTTGTGTGTGTGCATTGTGTGTGTGTATATAGTGTTGCAATTTATATGTACGTTCAATTATATATGGGGCCCAGAAGCAGGCACCAAATGCCCTGGAGCAAAAATTACATGATTTGGAGCTTCCCATCATGACTCTTGGACCCAAAATACCTGTCCTCTTTGAGAGCAACAAGTGCTTTCAACTGGTAAACCATCTCTTGGGCCCTAACTTGATTCTCAGGGTATAACAGAAATCTGGTTTCTTTGTAGAAAATTCTCCCCATCACACACTTTTCTATTTAATTTTCATTCTTTTATTTAGTTAGTTAGTTGCTTTAGTTAGTTTGTTTGTTGGTTAGTTTTTTTCAAGACCTGGTTTCTTTTTCTAACAGCCATAGCTGTCCTGGAACTTACTTGGTAGTTTAGAGTGGCCTCAAACTCACAAGAATCTGCCTCTGACTCCTGAGTGCTAGGATCAAAGGCATATGTCAGCTGTAATCCTTCCCTGTTTTACCCATAGAGCTCCTTGCTTGTGCCCTCTATACTGTCAATGTGTTCATCAGTAATCATGCCACTGCTGGTGAACACCGAGGCTGTCCTGCCCACCTCCCTCAACTTCAAAACTTCCACCCCTGTCTCAATAGCCTCTGCTTTTCATCCACTCTATTCCGTCTGTTCCCATACTTTTAAATCACTCACTGTTGTAAGATTTGATTGTTTCTTGATTTCTTTCTAAGCACCTTGATTTAAATGCGTGTTGAAATGATGCTTCAATCAACATGGGTTTTGATAATTTGAATTTTCCTGCCTGTAATATTTAAAGTTGCCTCAAAGCAGAAACTCCTTTCCATAATCTTATTTCAGCCCTTGTTATTTTCAATGTCTGTAACTTTTATTTTTGTACTAATTGTAAGCATCAATCTGTCTAAAGATGTCTGCTTCCCTTTCCAGGCCACTTCTATACTATTCCATGTCTTCCAATCGGATTCCAAACTGGTGCTGCTGAACCATGTCTTCTCTGATCTTTCCATTGTCTCTCAACCACAGAAGGTCTTTTTTGTCCTCTTAAACTTCACAAAATTATAACCACTGCCTTGTAGACAGTAATTTTCTTACTTCTCTCAGCCTGTCATACCCAGTTAATAAAAACATAATTCATATGAATACCAATTTACTGCCAGTTTGCCTCAGTACCTTGCAAGCTCATTGTAACTGGGAAAAACCACAAGATTATCTCTGGTTTTACTTTTCATTAGAATCCATTTCAACGTGTCCTGTCATTTTCGTTTGCATGCAAATGTAATAAACTTTCTATTTCAATCACCCTCCCTTCCTAGTGAACTATTGTATACCTCAGCTACTAATTCAAGCCCTAATCATCTCTTTCATAATAGTCTTCCTAAATGAAATCTTTGCTTTTTGTTTCATTAAAACAATAAAGCAAAAATAAAATAAGATAAAACAATAAAGCCATGAGACTGTAGTCCCACATAAACTCTAAATGCACCGAACTGTATCTTGTTGTTCACTGATAACTCAATGCAATGGAATTTGTTCTTTCTCTCCCACAGTGAAAACTACTCTTATTTCCATGTATAAATTGATATAAGGATACAATGCAAAAAAACTAACATAAAAATTTCTCTCCATTTCTCATTACCAGTCACTATCATTCTACTGCTCTACACAGAAAGACCCTCAAAAGCTTGTTCAATAGTCACTGCCTTTATTTCCCCTTCTTAACATTCCATGTTGTGTCTCTTCAGTATCACTATTGACAGTGTCTTTCACATAATTCTTAAGGTGAAATTTCAATAGCTACAAAAAATAACTTGAAGGAAAAAAAAAACTCACAATCTGCTCTATAGATGAAGAAATGCCCTTGACAAATTATAAGATTCTTTCATGATAAAACATGTAGACAGAGTAAATATAGAGGCATCATACTTAAGTAAAATAAAGGCAAAAATGAATTATTCTATATAGAGAAGAATTCAAAGCAATCACACTGAAATCAAGAATAGACAGGACTCTCCAATATCTCCAATCTATGTCAACATAGTGCTTTCATTATTTACTGGAAAAAGGAGACAAAAGAAACAAGGAAATTAAATGGGATACAATTAGGAAAATAAGTCAAGTTATCCATGTTTGAAGAATATATAGTGTTATACATAAAATAGCCTAAAAGTTTCCCCAAAAATCTTATAAAATAATCAATAATTTCAATAATGTAAGAGAATACAAAATGAAATTACAAAAATTATTAGTAATTCTAATCAGCAAACACTGAGAAAGAATCATGGACAGACTCCCAGTTTTCTAATTTATAAAACTAAATACAAACACTTTACTTTCAGCAATGTTGTGGAAGCAGAATGTAACATGAAAAATATTAATAGTATCTCATCCTTCAAAACATTATTTTATAATCAGGCAAAAGTGGTTAACGTAAATATGCTTTTGCATTCTTTATATCCTGAAACAATTATATCATCATATGAAATACAAATTAAAGTTGAGAGAAAAGAATATTGGATTTATTTACTGCTACAATGTAAGTATGAGAAGAAGCTGCACAGCACCCAGGATAGCAAAACCTGCACTGTGCTATCTCTCTCAGAATGCATATCCACAAGAAAGGGCCAACTATAACTGAACTCTTCCTGCAACCAGAAATTTGAAGTTGGCCCAGTACTTCCATCAAGGATGGAAACTTCCATTTTCTATTGAATTCACTGTAATAAGATATTTTTTACTAATTTGGAAGCCCTTAAAGATTCTACTATGATGAGAAATACACAAATTTTCATCTATTTAATTCATCTATCTAGTCATGATTTGTTGGTGGTAGTTAGTTTTTCCTTGGGCCATGAATAATTTTTCCAAAGGACAGTCTCCTAGTGGGTTATACCTCAGCCTACTCAGTTCATTAAATATAAATCATTTTTCTGTACAGAAATTATATGAAAGGCTTAATTATTAAAATTTATAAAGAAACATCGATGCAGATGCTATTTCATATTTATAATTATATCCCTGACTGTTCCATACTATTATATTTGGTATTGGAAATATATTTTGCTACATTTTTAGTAGGACTTTATTTACAGAGCTTTATATAATTTATATATAATCATAAAAATTATATATGATTTATTCCTTGTTATGATATGCATTATTTCATCTCAGAAAGTAAATCTTATATCATGACAAGTTAAGTGTTCTTGTTAAATAACAGGAAGTGAATTTATTCACAACATAATAAATTACAAGATGTCTGTGCTGTTAGAAAACTTTGCAAGATATTATTTATTAAAGGTCATATGTGGGTAAAATTAGTTTTCAACAAAACCTCTAGATAACACATGACTTCTCTTCCTGTTAATAGACATGACCCTTTGACATATGATAGGTCAAACTTGTAAATGAAGTTAAATATATTACTATGAAGAAGAAATGTACACAATACAGAAAACTGTTAACTGTTAAACACTCTGCAGTGACACAGAGAGCCAAAAAATAACAAATGGTAATATTTCAAAGTAGATATATTTGAACTATAGAAATACTTAAATTACTAAGGAAAGTTATTTCATACCATTCCAAATTTTGCACCAATATTATTAAATAAATAAATAAGTACATAATAGAATAAATAAATAAATATGTGATGACCAAGTGTAGGTTTAAGAAAACTCTTGCAATACACACATAGCAACCATAACAATATTGCTATATTATTATGTTCCTACCTTAGCAACACAGGGTTCCACATAGTCTATAATTATGCCTGCCAACCCATTATGGGTTTTAACAAACTTATGAGGCTATTGAGTAAAGTACTTTCTAAAACATTGAAATTTTATTTTTGTTAGATATTGCATGTCCAGGGTTTCATATTTGTAGTATAAGAAACAAAAAGAAATAGTAATTTGTTCATTCATTATTTATTGGTTATGTTATTTATTTACATTTTATTTTTTATTTATTTTTTAATCAAAAGATGATGGTCAAAGTTTTTTATTTTCTTTCTTTTTTGTTTCTTTTCCTTTTATTGAACTTCATATAGTCTCCAGGTTACATCTTGTTTTACATGTACTTTATGCTCATTGTAACTAGTAAGATCTTAATGCACACTATCAACCTTTAAAAAAAAACAAGCACTGACAAAAATGTATTTGTATACTTTTATGCAAAAATGCTTAATAACTGTACATTTATCTTTGTTTTTTTTAAAATAAAGTTGTTCAATTACAAAAAGGAAGTCAGGATAAAAAAAAAAAGCTTTTAAATGATGTGAAAAAAAAGAGATGATGCTAAAAGTGGATAAGAATATGAGTGGAATTATGATGCCCGATTTTAAATTTCAGATAAATAAATAAAAAGTTTTTTAAGGGAATGCAACAGTAGAGAAAAAATGAACTAGCTTATCCTCTTCACAAGGCTATAATGCAGTGGCTTTGTAACTGGATCAAGAAGATTCATGTAATGATTGAAACAAGTAAAGAAATCTAAAACATTTTCCATATCTGTAAATATTTTGCTTACAGAATTCTATCCCATCTTAAATTCTATATTTTAAGAAAAACACATTTTTCTTACAACTAATGACAATTCCCAGGTAGACATTGTGGAGTATTGTATGAATTGATAACTCCTTGGGATCACAGACTGTACTTTTAAAAAAAATAAGGGCTGTTTAGAGAACACAGAGGACTTTGGATATAGGATTGGCATAACCTTCCAAATTAAAACGTTTTCATCCTGGAGTGATGTACTTCATGACATAGAAAGTTCTCCCCTGAATTTTTTCATTACACACATAGTAACTCCTTTAGACTCAGAGTTAAGAAACTCACTTGACTAGAATGCTATTACATTATAAAAGATTATATTTAAATTACAACAACTCATAGTTGGCAATAAAAACACATAAATTCAAACAAAAAATTATAAATTAATACAAGACTAGAGATTTATATATAACATGTTATTCATTTTAAAGCATGGTATAGTGAAAATTGAATATATAATATATTGACCTATTGTTTATATGATAATTAAGTTTTTTAATTAATGTTTTTGAATACATTTTTAAGGTTGTAATTAAGTATTTGTGAGTACTTATAAAGACACACACACACACACACACACACACACACACACACATATATATATATATATATATATGTAACAATAATATAGGAAGAGAGAATATTAATTTGAGGGGATAAGAGTGAGATTAGGAAGAGTTGTAGGGAGGAAGAAGGGATGTGATACAGTTCTATTTTAATTAAAATGTATTCTTTTTTTGTTGAGCTTCACACAATCTGTGAGCTATTTCTGGGGTGTTCAGAGGTTTCTGGGGTTAGTATTCCATTATCAGTGACTGCATATTATGTCTGTTCTTTTGTGACTGGGTTATCTCACTCAGGATGATATACTCGATGAATCCATTTTCTTAAGAATTTTGTTAAGTCATTGTTTCTGATAGTTCAATAGTACTCCATTGTGTAAATGTAACACAATTTTTGTATCTTTCATCTACTGAAGGACATCTGGGTTCTTTCCAGATTCTGGCTATTACAAATAGAGCCGCAATGAACATTGTGGTGCATGTATCTTTGTTGTATCTTGGAGCGTCTCTGGGATAAATGCACAGAAGTGGAATAACTGGGTCTTCAGGTAGTACTATGTTCATTTTTCTGAGGAAACGCCAACTGATTTCCAGAGTGGTTGTATCAGTTTACAACCCCAACAGCAGTGCAGAAGTGGTCCTCTGTCTCCACATTCTCACCAGCATCTGTTGTCATCTGAATTTTGGATATTGGCCAATCTGACAGGTGTGAGGTAGAATCTCAGGGTTGTTTTAATTTGCATTTCCCTGATGCCTAAGGATGTTGAGAAAATTCTTAGATGTGTCTCAGCCATCCGATATTCCTAAATTAAGAACTTTTTGTTTAAGTATGTACCCCATTTTATAATAGGATTGTTTAATTCTCTGGTGTCTAGTTTTTGAGTTATTTGTATAGCTTGGATATTAGGCCTCTATCTAATGTGAGGTTGGTAAAGATCTTTTCCCATTCTTTTGGCTGCCATTTTATTTTCTTAACAGTGTCCTTAGTCGTACAGCTACTTTGCAATCTCATAAAGACCCATTTGTCGATCTTTGACCTAAGCACTGGAGCCACTGGTGTTCTGTTCAGGAAAATTTATCCTGTGCCTATGTGTCCTAAAGTTTTCCCTACTTCCTCATCTAATAGTTTCAGTGTACCTGGTTTAATGTGGATATCTTTGATCTACTTTCACTTGAGCTTTATACAAGGAGATAAGAAAGGGTCTATTTTCATTCTTCTGCATACTGAGTTCCAGTTGAACCAACACCATTTGTTGAATAGGCTGTCCTTTTTCCATTGAATGTTACAGATCCTTTGGCAAAAATCAGGTGACCGTACATATGAGGGCTCATTTCTGGATCTTCTATTCTATTTCATTGATCCACGTGCCAATTTCTGTACCAGTACCACATAGTTTTCAGCATAGTTGTCTTGTAATATAGCTTGAGGACAGGGATAGTGATTCCCGCAGATGTTTTCTTGTTGTTGAGGATGTATTTTGCTATTCTAGGTCTTTTGTTATTCCAAATGAAATTGCACATTACTCTTTCCAACTCAATGAAGAACTGGGTTGGAATTTTGATGGGGATTGCACTGAATCTGTAGATTGTTTTTGGTAAGGTGGCCATTTTTAAAATGTTGATCCTTCCAATCCATGAGCATGGGAGATATTTCCATTTTCTGAGATATTCCTTGATTTCCTTCTTTAGAGTTTTGAAACTCTTGTCATACAGGTCCTTCACTTGCTTAGAGTCACACCAAGGTATTTCATAGTTTTTGTGACTATAGTGAAGGGTAACTTTTCCCTAATTTCTTTCTTCACATGTTTGTCCTTTGAATATAGGAAGGCTACTGATTTGTTTGAGTTAATTTTATATCCAGACCCTTACTGAACTTGTTTATCAGCTGTAGGAGTTCTCTGGTGGAAGTTGTGGGGTTGCTTAAGTACACTATCATGTCATCTGCAAATAGTGATGTTTTTACTTCTTCTTTTCTGATTTGTATCCCTTTGATTTCCTTTTGTTCACTAATTCCTCCCGCCAGGACTTCCAGTACTCTCTTGAATAGGTACAGGGGCAGTGGGCAGCCTCCTGGAGTCCCTGATTTTAGTGGAATTGCTTCAAGTTTCCCACTGTTAAGTTTGATGTTGGCTGTTGGTTTGCTGTATATTGCTTTTATTATGTTTAGGTATGAACCTTGGATTCCTGTTCTTTCCAAGACTTTTAACATGAAGTGGTGTTGGATTTTGTCAAATGCTTTTTTAGCATCTAGTGAGATAACCATGTGGTTTTTTTTCTTTGAGTTTGTTTATATGCTGCATTACAATGATGGATTTCCTTATATTAAACCATCCCTGCATCCCAGGGATAAAGCCTACTTGATCATTGTCAATGATTGTTTTGATGTGTTCTTGTATTTGGTTTGCAAGAATTTTGTTGAGTATTTTTGCATCAATGTTCATAAGTGAGATTGGTCTGAAGTTCTCTATCCTTGTAGGGTCTTTGTGTGGTTTAAGAACAAGGGTTATTCTAGCCTCAAAAAATGAGTTGGTAGTGTTCCCTCGGATTCTATTTTGTGGAATAGTTTTGAGAGTATTGGTATTATGTCATCAATAAATGTCTGATAAAACTCTGCACTGAACCCATCTGGATTTGAGCTTTTATTTTTTTGGTGGGGAGGCTTTTGATGACTGCTTCTATTTCTTTACGAGTTATGGGATTATTTGGATGGTTTACCTGGTCCTGGTTTAACTTTCGTATCTTTTATCTGTCTAGGTATTCATCCATTTCCTCCAGATATTCCAGCTTTTTTGAGTATATGCTTTTGTAGTAGGATTTGATGATTTTTTTGAATTGCCTCAGTTTCAGTCCTTATTTCTCCAATTTCCTTTTTAATTTTGTTAATTTGTATACTCTCTCTTTGCTTTCTAGTTAGTCTGGCTAAGGGTTTATCAATCTTGTTAATTTTCTCAAAGAACCAGCTCTTGTTTTGTTGATTCTTTGAATGGTTCTTTTTGTTTCTATTTGGTCTATTTCTGCCCTAAGTTTGATTATTTCTTTCTGTCTACTTCTCTTCGGTGCATCTGCTTCCTTTTGTTCTAGAGATTTCAACTGTGCTATGAGGATGCTATTGTATTCTCTCTCCAGTTTCTTTTTGGAAGCACTCAGAGCTATGAGTTTTCCTCCTAGTACTGCTTTCATTGCATCTCTTAGGTTTGCATATGTCATGTTTTCATTTTCATTGAATTCTAGAAAGTCTTGAATGTCTTTTTTTATTTCTTCTTTGACCCTGCTATCTTTTAATAGAGCATTTTTTACTTTCTATGTGTATATGGGCTTTTTGTTTTCTTTGTTTTTATTAAAGACCAGCCTTAGACCATGGTGATCTGAGAGGATGCATGGGAGTATTTCAATCTTCTTATATTTCTTGAGGCTTGTTCTGTGTCCAATTATGTGGTCAATTTTTGAGAAGGTGCTTTGAGGCGCTGAGAAGAAGGTGTATTCTTTAATTTCAGGATGATATGTTTTAAAGATATCTAATACTTCCAGTTGGTTCATAGTCTCTGTTAGTTTTACAGTGTCTTTGTTCAGTTTCTGTTTCCATGATCTGTCCATTGGTGAGAGTGAGGTATTAACGTCTCCCACTATTATTGTGTGGGGTAAAATGTACTTTTTGAGCTTTAGTAGGTTATCTTTTATGAATATGGGTGCTTTTGTATTTGGAGCATATATGTTAAGGATTGAGCGTTCCTCCTGACAGACCTCCCCTGTAATGAGTAAAAAGTGTCCTTCCTTTTCTTTTTTCTTATCTTTTGGTTGAAAATCTACTTTATTCAATATTAGAATGGCCACTCCAGCTTGCTTCTTGCGGCCATTTGCTTGGAAGGATTTTTCCCAACCTTTTACTATGAGATAGTGTCTGTCTTTTTCTCTAAGATGAGTTTCCTGAATGCAGCCAAATGCTGAGTTTTGTTTATGTATCCAGTCTGATAGCCTATATCTTTTTATTGGGGAATTGAGTCCATTTATGTTAATAGATATCAAGGAATAGTGGTTGCTGTTTCCTGCTATTGTTGCTTTGGTAGGTTGAATTGTGCCTGTGTGTCTTTCTTCCTTTGGTTTTCTTCCTTAGAAGTTTTCTTGTTTTTACTATGAGGTGGTTCCCCTCATTGTTTTGGGTTTTCGACTTATAATTCGTTGTAGTGCTGGGTTTGTGTTCATATATTGTGTGAATTTAGTTTTGTCCTGAAATATCTTCGTCTTGCCATCTATGGTGATTGATATTTTTGCTGGGTATAGCCGCTTGGGCTAGCACTTGTGCTCTCTCGGGATCTACATGATGTCTGTTTAGGCTCTTCTAGCTTTCATTGTCTCTGTTGAGAAATCGGGTGTGGTTCTGATTGGTCTCCTTTATATGTTACATGACCTATTTTCCTTAATGCTTTTAGTATTCTTTCTTTGCTTTGGGCACATGGTGTTTTGACTATTATATGTCGCGACAAATTTCTTTTTTGCTACAACCTATTTGGAGTTCTATAGGCTTCTTTTATGCTCGTGGACATCTCATTTTTAAGGGTTGGGATGTTTTCTTTCAGGATTTTGTTGAAGATATTTACTGTACTTCTTAGTTGATATTCTTCACCCTCTTCTATTCCTATTATCCTTAGGTTTGGTCTTTTTATTGTGTCTTAGATCTCCTGCACATTTTGGGTTAGGAGTGTTTTGGGTTTTGCATCTTCTCTAACTGTTTTGTCTATGTTTTCAATGTTGTCATCGGCCCCCAAGATTCTCTCTTCCTTCTCTTGTAGTCTGTTGGAAATGCTTGCATCTGTGACTCCTGATTTCTTTTTTAGGATTTCTACCTCTAGGGTTGTCTCCTTTTGTGTTTTCTTTATTGTGTCCATTTCTGTTTTAAATTCCTTCTTTCATTCCTTGATCTCTTTGGTTCTGTTTTCTTCTAGTTCTTTGAGTTCTTTGAGTGTTTTTCTTGTTTCTTCTTTAAAAGCTTCTAATTCTTTATACTTTTCCTCCTGTTCTTGTTTAAGGATCTCTATCATCATGAGGTAGGATTTCGTGTCTGAGTCTTCTTTTTCTGGAGTGTTTGGCATTCCGCTATTTGTTGTGATGGGAGAGCTGGGTTCTAGTGTTGCCAGGTTGTCTTAGTTTCCATGGGGTATGTTCTTTCACTTTCATCTTGCCATCTTGTTGTCAGTGATTTGATCTCTCCTTTCCTTTGTATCTGGCCTGTGTCCCTGGATCTCTGCTGTTCCTGGTGGGGGATGTTCCAAATGCCTGTTGTGCACCCTGGAAGCCGCTGACTTGGAACAGAAGGTCCGATGCTGCTGGGTTCCTGAATCCCTGGATCAAGCTGGGCGGGCAGGGGCACACTTTCTGTTGCTCCACTGAGATCTCTCTGCCCCCTGGCTAGTCTGAATCCCTTCTCACCAGGTTCTTGCCAGTCCTTGTTGTCTGGGTCTCTGCTTTTCCTGGTGCTTATTTACATTTTAAATGTTATCTCTCTTCCTAGTTTCTTCTCCACAAACTCTATTGCATCCTCCTCCTTTCTGCCTCTATGTGGGTGCTCCCGATCCAAATTCAGTGCCCTAGCATTCTCCTACATGGGATCTTCGAGCCTCCACAGGACCAAGAGGCATTCCTCCCAATGATTCCAGATAAGGCATGCCTTTGCTACATATCCAGCCATGGCTCCTTCCTCATTCCCTTTGCTTTGTGCTTTAGTCTCTAGTAGTTCTCAGTGTGTGTATGGAGGTGTCTGGAGTCTGGCTGCTTGATATTGTTGCTCTTCCTATGCAGTTGCAAACCCCCTCAGCTCCTTCGGTTCTTTCCAAAACTCCTCTATTGGGGTCCCTGTGCTCAGTCTGATGTTTGTCTGTGTGCATCTGCATCTGTATTGGTCAGGCTCTGGCAGAGCTTCTCAGGAGACAGCTATACCAGGCTTCTGTCAAGTGCTTCTTGGCATCAGCAATAGTGTCTAGGTTTGTGTCTGCAGATGGGATGGATCCCTAGGTAGGGCAGTCTCTGGATGGCTTTTACTTCAGTTTGTATTCCAGGCTTTGTCCCTGCATTTCCTTATTATAGGATGAATTATGGATTATTATTTTTAAGGTGGGTTGGTGTCCCATCCCTCAAACATGGTCTGGCCTATGCATATCCACTAGATTTGGTCTCTACAGGTCCTATCTCCCCTCTATTGGATGTTTCAGTGAATATCCTCTCTTTGGGACCTTGGAGCTTCTTGGGTCCCTGGAATCCAAAACTTTCTTTCTACTGGCTACCCGCAGATTCCTTTCCCTCACTGCTATAGACCACCTTTCAAGTTCCTGACAGTCTGTATTTCTCCCCCATCTCCTCCAGTATCTGAATCAACCACCTGCCCTCCACCCTCCTTTCCCCTCCAAAATACCTCACTCCCCCCACTTCCCAAGATTATTTTCTTCCCTTTTTGAAAAGGAGTGTAGCATGCACACTTTGGTGTGCTCTTCCTTATTCTTGGCTTCATATGCTCTCAGAGTTTTACCATGGCTATTCTGAGCTTTATTTTTTTTATATTTAGATTTTGGCTAATATCCACTTATCAGTGAGTAAATATCATGTGTGTTCTTTGTGACTGGGTTACCTCACTCAGGACGATAGCTTGTAGTTCCATTCATTTGCTCAGGAATTTTATGAAGTCATTGTTTTTAATAGCTGAATAGTACTCCATTGTGTAACCATACCAAAATTTCTGTATCTATTCCTCTGATAAAAGACATTTGGGTTCTTTCCAGCTTCTGGCTATTATGAATAAGGCTGCTACAAACATAGAGGAACAAATGTCTGTGTTATATGTTGAGGGATCTTTTGGGTATATGCCCAGTCAAAATTGATAAAATCGAATTCTTAGATGACAGTAGATGCTGGTTAGAATGTGGAGAAAGAAAAACACTCTCCTATTGCTGGTGGTAATATTACAAGCTGATACAACCACTCTGGAAATCAGTCTGATATTTCCTCTGAAAACTGGAAATAGCTCTACCTGAGGACCCAGCTATACCACTCCTGGGTACAATTTGTTCATTTAAATTATTTTATTGAAACCTCGGTTCAGAGGAGACACAGTAAACACATCTTTGTTTATATGCACAAAAGGACTTTAGAATAGTTATTATATTCTATTATACATCAGAAAAAAGATACGTGAATAGCAGTAGAGATAGGACAAAGATATAATAGTCTTCTAGTTACAGCAGTCTATGTAATGCCCATTTTTATCATCTAAGTAATGCAACTACAAAACCATCTTTCAAGAGACATATAACATGTTGGACAAGAAGTGGTTTCATAAGCAAAACATTTTAAGCTATGTTATACAATCTCAGCTAACAGAATACAATATTTTTTAAATATTTTTCACTTTTTTATTTCTACAACTGGTAACCTAAGATTATTATTGCATTTCTTAGTACATGATTAAAATAAATATTATTACTATCAAGTAAAATTGCTTATAATTATATTTAGATAGGAGGCATTTTATTATGAATCTCTAGTTAAGTAGTAGGTGAATAGTTAAACATTTCCATTTTCAAATTGTATGCAAAATTCAAGAAAATTAAATTGTAGAATAAAAATTAAATAAATATGTCTAAGGAACTATGAATCTACTTCATATACTTTTAAATTTTTAAAAAGAATTGAGATCCTCTAGCTCATATGTCTCATATAAGTAAAATATAAATGACTCTCAGTGAGAATATTATTTTACAATATTATGCCTGTGAGAGTTGAGAAATATGACTGTGACAGCCATGAAGTTGTTTCTATAATATACATGAACTAAATTGTCTACAAATAAGAAAGAAATCTAAATAAAGACATTGTTATGAGTTAGCACATTTTTTACCATTAAAAAATACATTTGTTTAAAGAAATATCAAAAACCCATACTATATCCAAGAATAAAAATGTTAGGTATTCATAAACTTGCAGTGCATAGAAATATGCATTGTAGAACAATTCTTCCTGAAGCACAGAAACTTGTCTACATAGTCTGTATATCATTATCATAAACTTGTCTGCAGAAAAATGCAGTTGCATTTGTAATTTTATTAACATAAGTTTGTAGATAATGTTTTCAATATTGCATATCAATATATGTTTTTAAAACATCAATGTGTATTCATTGTATTGTGGATTTTCACTTCTAAGCATTTCAAGTTATAGAGATTTCTAGTCATGTTTTAATCTACCAATTGAAAAATACAAAGTTTATATGACATTATATCCCAATTATTATTCAAATATATGTAGAATTTTCATTGTATTTTTAATTGTTACTGTCCTGAGAAATATCACTATATTATTACTAATACATCAGCATACTCTCTGAAATACTAATATAATTAATATACACACTTTAAACACCAACTGTAAGACTATATTTAAAACTACCACTTACGTTTGGATTCATGCTGTGAAATACATGGATTATTGAATGTAGAAATAATTTACCTGAAACATTTTTGAGATTCAATACATTCTGAAATTTTCCTTTTGAAATTAAGAGTGATTATTGTTTTAAATGAATAAATTTCATGACATGAATAATTATCTAGAAAAAGTCTCACTTTGGATTTAATATGGCTAATAGAATGCAGGATAGATTTGTAAATCTTTGCAATGGTTTGAATAACTTTCACCCAGAAAGTGGCCCTATTACAAGGTGTGGTCTTGTTGGAGTAGGTGCGTCACTGTGGCTGTAGGCTTTAAAACCTTCATCCCAGCTTCCTGGAAGCCAGTATTCTAGCAGCCCTCAGATGAAGATGTAGATCTCTCAGCTCCTCTTGCAACATGTTTGCTTGGATGCTGCCATCCATGTTCCTGCCTTGATGATAATAGACTGAAGCTCTGAACCTGTAAGCCAGCCCCAAATAAATGCTGTCCTTATAAGAGTTGCCTTGGTCATGGTGTCTGTTCACAGCAGTAAAACCCTAAGACAGTGTGTAAGTGAATTCTTGGAGATATGAAAAGGAAATTGGAAATCAGAGTAAGAAAGTGTCACTATGTTTCTCTTGAATATTACATGTATGACTGATTATACTATGACTGCTAGATTCTTAGAAGGGATCTGGACTTTAGTCCAGTTGAAGGTTTTTGGGAAGCCCTCATGGTGAGTTATAGTGGCTGTAGAAGTTGGCATTCAAATGAGACCTAGTCTGCCATCTCAGTCTCCTGTATGCTGAGATTGAGTGTGTGTCCCACCGTGACAATCTTTTCAAATTAAAAATGTTTAAAAATACATAATCTATAAAAATTTATACAGTAGGAAGATAATTTATAATGAGGCCATTTCATCTCAAAGAAATAAAAAGGTAAAAAAAAAAGCAGGGAAAAGCTTGTCTAGTCTCAAAAGTAAATAGTCATCTTTGTAAAGTATTTCTAATTATTCGAGATGTGAAATCAGATCCTGTGACTGCACTGAGCCCATGAACTATAATGTAGAGCACCATCTTGGAGTAAAAAGAGTACAAACCTGCCTGCAAAGGGTCAAAGAAATGAACTGAAGAAGGTAATCTGTAGAGATGTACAAGTCTTAAAGTTTGTATTTTCTTTGTGCAGGTTGATGGAAAATGGGAGTGACACTTACTGTTCCAGAGAGGAGAGAAGCCAGGGACCCAGTGGTTGAATTCGGAAAAAAAACTGGAAGAAGCTGAGGAGGGAGGTCACCCCATAGGAAAACCAGTAGTCTCAATTAATCTGGACCCCGAGATCTCTCAGACACTGAGCCACCACCCAGGAAGTATAACCAGGTGGTAAGAGTCCCCTTACACCTATAAAGCAGAGAACTGCCTGCTCTGGCCTCAGTGAGAGACACCTAACCATGGAGAGACTTGAGGCCCCAGGGAGTGGGAGGATTAATGGGGTAGGGGTAGGGAGGGCATCCTCTTAAAGAAAGAGGGGGAGAAATGGGATGAAATATAGTCAGAGGCCAAACAGGGAGAGGGATTAAGCCTGGACTGTAAAACAGTTTTCATCATCATAATAATAACAATAATAACAATTAAAAAAGTAATAGTCTTTTGTAAGTAAAAGAGGAGAATACATTTATCAACAAGGCAGCAGGCACAGCTTCAGCCTCTCTAGAATTGTCAAAAGCAAGGTAGACTATATCTAACTCCTCTGGCGTTTAAAGTGAAAATATTTTAAATATAGTAAATAAAATATGGCTATATGAAATGAAGTCATAGTACTGATTACAGATGATCTCATATGCCCCAATTTTTTATGTTGCAGAATAACCAATACGAACAAAAGAGCAACTCATTAATACAAGATTTTTTTGGAAAATGTATGGTGAAAAATCAACCCACCATGAAAATGCCTCCTATTATTGCAATTTGTGAACAACTTTAAGAACTGCTTTCTTTTTTATGTCATAAATTTCAGCAAGATTAATAAATAAATAGTCATTGAACTAGCTCATCAAAACTTAATAAAATTCTTATTTATTTTGAAGTTGAGAAAAACTGACGAAACCAGTATGCATTAGAAATAATAAAAGAATACATTTTCACATCACCAAGAGAGGACCTTGAATACCCAAGAAACAACTCACAGACCATATGAAGCTAAAAAAAAAAAAAAAGAAAAGAAAAGAAAGGCCAAAAAGTGGACACCTCAGTTCTTAGAAAAAAAGATAAGTCAGAGTGGTGTACACCTGGACCTTAAATCATCAATAATTCAAGAGCAAAGAATGTAGCCTTGTACCAATTCTTGCTATTTAAAAATCATGATGTTTAATTTTTACACACCAAGAAAACTTTCTCAATATGCAGTGTATTTTCTGGTAACATTGTAAACACCAGCTTCTCAATATCAAGGCAACGCAGCAGCTTCTGAACAATGGACCATTATAGCAAGGCTCAATATCCAGTTAATGTTTGTATCTAATTTCGTATCTTGGTTGGTTAATCATAAAATTAATATATATGATATATTCTTAATTAAAACACTATGTGTATAACGTTAAGAATATGTTCAAGAAAAATTAAATATTTTACTCACTGAGAGCGTCAATCATCTGTAATACACAGCTACCTCACAATCTTTTTATGCTTCCATTACTTGTACAGGATACAGATTATCAAGGCATATATAGGTAATTTTTTATTATTTGAAATAGCACTTTAATCTCTAGTTACCTGTTCATTTCAGTTGCTGCATATTATCTAACTAAAGTTAATTAACTAGAAAAGTTTTTTTTTTCTCTTCACAATTTAAAGTAACAGCTAATGTCAGAAAGGAAAACATCAGTCACTATGGCAAAGCATTAGGTGCCAGTCACATTCATATGACAAAAGGGGGGGAATTTTGGAGTGTTTTGTACATTTGTGGCTAAACTGGAAAATATTTCATTATCTTGTTACCCTTAAGCAATGAATTGGAGAATAAGAGAAGGGGGATCATCAGGAGTATTAGGAAGAGATGAGGCACCATGAAAATAAAGATCATGCTGCTCTTTTACACCAGGGCATGCACAAAGGGGTAGATTGGACAAGGAAAAGTCCTTTTCTGTTTGGTGTTCACATTGGAAATACATTAATGATCGTGGTACTTTCATTTTCCTTACTAAGATTTTAAAGGAGCCAGACAGTCAAGAGCACAGTATTCCAGTCTTAATTTATTAGCATCATTTAAAATATAGTTCTAAAATTTGCATAAATCTTTTTTTTTTTTTTGTATTGCAAGAGTAACAGACAAGAATGCTGTTCCCATAAAAAGCATAAAGATGCATAGGGCTCTCTCTCTTTCTCTTTCTCTGTCTCTGTCTCTCTCTCTCTCTCTCTCTCTCTCTCTCTCTCTCTCTCTCTCTCTCTCTCTCTCTCCCTCTCTGTTTCTCTTTCTGTGCATCTTTCTCTGTTGCATATCTCTCTCTCTCTCTCTCTCTCTCTCTCTCTCTCTCTCTCTCTCTCTCTCTCTCTCTCTCTCTCTCTTCCTCTTTCTCTCCCTCTCTCTCTCAGCCTCTCTCTGTCTGCCTCTCTCTGTTGCATGTAGGTGTTGCCTGTGTGATTCCTAGATTCGACTATGCAAATGATGTGTGCTTTTAAATGGGTGTTTATAATAGATAGAGATCCTTGAACTGGTCTCCTGAAATCATTTAACTTTAAGCTTAATAATCTGGGTGTTGCTTTGGAGTACACCATTCACTAGTTATTTTTTGGAGGTTAGGAGCCTGTCTTCTTCTCAACCTTCAGAGGCATGAATTAATGTTATATTTATTTCCTTCATTTTCTTATCAAGATACTAACTTAGTCAGCCTTTAAAGCAAGACATCACTTGTCCATTCTCTGATCCTGTTTTTACTTTGTTAGCATAATATTCAATGTCTTGTTCTACGACAATATTGCACTTAGAGTGGGAACTTTATCTATTGCATTTATTCCCCACCAGTGCCAGAATCTTTCAGACAGCATTGCATTATTTACTGCAGTAATAGAGGCAGTTAGAGGCAAAAGCAGTAAAGAGACACTGACATTTATGCGTACAGTAGAAATTATAGGTAAAGAACCTATGAAGAAGTTTAAAGTCATATGACTTTAATAATAAAATTGGTTTTAGTCTTCCTATGCTGTAACTCCTTAATGCAGTTCCATATGTTGTAGTGACACTTAGCTATAATATTAGTTTTGTTGCAACTTCATAACTGTAACTTTGTCACTGTTATAAATAATGATGTAAATATTTGTGTTTTCTGGTGGTCTTAGGTGACTCCTGTTAAAGGCTCATTCAACCCCTAAAAGGGTTGTGACACACAAGTTGAAAACCACTGGCTAACCCATATCTACCATTTGTATAACTTTCATTTTTAATGAACAAAAGTAGAAGGGAAAGACATGTAACCACTACATAGAATGGTCATGAGTTCAAATAAAGTAGTCACAATTAAGTGTGGCAGTACACAAATATCCAGATAAGCTATTTATATTTATATTTGGTCACAGGAGACAAATGATTTTAAGATTGTGTAAATATATGATTTCTTTATTATGTTACTTAGAAAAGTAAAAAAATTCGAATTGCTCTATGATTCTGCTATGAACTGAGACATTTGCAAGGAAATATTCTAAGTTAAGTGTAAAAAGAATCAAGAATCTGCAGATTCATGTGCATCATTAATTTGGTAAATGAGGCACAGCTACTGCATTACTCATCAGATTTGACTGTTTCCTTTTTTACTCTTTTAATATTTTATTAATTTACTTTACATCCATTTGCTGTCCCTACTATTTCCTCTTACACAGTTTGCCCCCCTACCCCTTCCATAACTACATTTTTAAATGTATATAACCACGTATATATCCATATTGCTCTGTGAGAGTTTTGACAAAAGCAAGTCTTATTTTTAAAAAATAAAACCAAATTTGAAACATTTTAAAATATAAAACTGCCAAATAATTAAAAGACTTACACATGTGACCTGTGAGTCTCTTATCCACAGATTCCTCGGATCAGTTTATAATATTGGGTATGTTTTTTTTCTCCATGGAGCAGACATATAATCAAAATGTAAATAAAGTAGATGATTACTTTATGATGATGATTTCCAGCTATTGACCTATGGACATACCTTGACATGTTAGTCATTATTGTATTTTGCAGGGATCACAGCTAGGTAAAATTATTAATAACCCCACCTAACACACACACACACACACACACACACACACACACACACACACCTACATAATGCATTTCTGCACTATTAAAGCTAGCCAGTAGCAGGATGCTACTTTTCAGTAACAACTACTTTTTTTCGTGTCCTGTGACCAAAACATCTTCACCAATAGATTCCTATCATTGTTTTTAATGGTCACCAAAGACAATGTCAATATCCTGTACTGTAGTGGGGGTTTCTAAGAGTTTTTACTTGGCAACCTGTGCCTTCTAGAAGGACACAGTACAAAACTTCAATCTAAATTTATGTCTCTACAACCACAGATTAGAGTAGCTCTTGGGCTTAGTCAGAGAGCTTTCTTTGTGAAACATATGGTGGTCAACACAGAAACTCCAGACTGGCCTGAGCATAGAAAAGAGAATATCAGTGCAGTGCTCAGCCACAAATGGAGCATCTATATAACCCCATGACCAAAACTCAAAGACCTATGAGGAAGAGGGATCATAAAGATTTTTAAGAACAAGAGATCTAAAAGAACCAGACTAAAATAAGAACCAGAGATATAAAAGAACAAGATATGAAAGGGTTACTGTCCTCCTTGCCTCATCATAGCTGCAGATGCCTTCACGAGACCAGAATACCCTCAAGAAAGTCTTAAGTCTAGCTCAGAGCAGGGAGAATCTCAGAAGCCCCTACATCCAACTTAACAGAAATTCATAGTGGATGGTTTCTGGATGGAGGATGATCAGTTTCTTAAGGGTGTGGTCCATGGTAGGTTGACCAAACTCTAACGAATGGCCCTAAACCCATGATTATTTAGTTGCAGGAACTGGATTCAGACAGGTACTGAAAACAAAAAGAAGACATAAAGGAGGGGAATGAATGCAGGAAGAGTTAGAGAAATCAGTAAGAAACATTTATGGTCAAAATATATCATTAAAAAATCTCAAAGAATTAATAGAAAATATGTATATATGATTTGTCTACATATCATATTAAGTGTATATATTTTTGGTAAAATTAGGAGCAGAATAAAACTTAGAACTTCATAAAAGGAGGACTATCGTTCTGCTTCACTGAAGAATTCAGAAAGTTAGCACTTGGGTGCTTAAAATAGAAAAGGAATATATTTCTTACATTTTAAGGAGCTTTTTTAAAATAAATATTAGGTAATCTTTAAGAAAAAATTTTGGCTTTGTTGAGTGGTTCTAATGCAGTATATCAGCATTTACTTTAATGCATGTTCATACTACTTGTATTAAAACACATAATATCTATGCAGCATATCAGACTGATGAGGTTTCTTCAATACACTGTAGTAATGACTAATCAAAAAGACACCAGCATGATGAAGCTGCACACCATAATTAGTCTGCTCTATAGCAACATAAAGCCAAGTCTAGCAGATTGTTTTTTCTTAAGTGGATTCTTGATCACATTATAAAATATTTTTCTCTCACAGACTGCAACATAGATATGGGTATATAACTTTTCCTCTTTGAAGACGTATCTCTACATAGTAATCAGAATGAATTAAAATGATGAGCATAGAAAACCCAGGTAAGCAACTTTTACAAGAATATGTAGATCATGAAGAAAATTTTAAAATGATAAATATATGTTGCTATATATAAGCATCTCGTGACATCTGTAATTTATCTGAAAATAAAATCACAAAAAGAAAATCATATGCATTAATATAACCATTAGGCAAAGATAAAAACATTATAGCATAACTATTAAGTTTTTCTTTGTTATTTTCTATTAAATTTATGAATATTTAACATATACAAATATGAATATTTATATAATCAAGTGTATTAATTGATTTCCTATTGCTGTTATAAAACACTATGACCAAGGCAACTCACCAAAAAAAAAAAAAAAAAAAAAACTTTATAGTGGAAAATAATACATTTGGAGCTACAGTTTTAGATGTTGGAATCCATATTGGAGGAATAAGGACAACTAGCCACAGGGGGCTGAACCAACAGCTAAGAGACAAAGCAAAAATCAGTGTCGATACAGGAAATGGCACAAATCTTTTGAAACCTCAGGCCTACCCACATTGACATACCTCCTCTGTTGAGGCTATACCTCCTAATCCTTCCCAAACAGTTCAACCAACTGGAACCAGGCATTCAAGGATGAGTCTATGGGAGGCATTCTCATTCAACCATCAAACCAACTCAGCTAATGTGAGAAACAAAAGTACGCTGTTTTAGGCAGTTTAACTATGGTATTTATGGTTTGATCTAGTTGGCAATAACTTAGTGACTAATGATAAAACATGGAACTGAATGATAGAATCTGTAGTTCATTGGTTTTCCTGGGGTTTTGCTTAAAACTTAGAATTAGTGCAACCACTATCATTCATAAGTATAAAGCACACACAAGGAAAAAAATCTAGATACAATTTTAAGTTATTTTTTAAATCTAAATATAAATAAAGACACTAGCTCTCATCAGTTAGTCAGTACTCATGAATTATGTTACTGAATATATTACAAAAACTGATACAATGTTCACAGATACCAGACATTGCTCTTTTCACATTTGGGGCAATTAGTTGGACCCTTGTGTCATTTGATGACTCAATAATGTCTTAAACACAATAAATTACAATCTCAGCTCCCACACTGTTTTCATTATTGGTATGGCAAAGGGGATGCCATGGTTTAGTACTCATTTTAAATTTGTATGTAGAATGTTCTGCACTAAGAATGTCTTCTATTGTCTAAGAAAATTCAACTTGAATAATGATAGCTTATAAAAAGCAATTTTTTCTGCATCACTGAAAGGTAAATAACACCATTTGACTTCAATTAAATGAAGTGACACTAAAAACTTTGTAAGCAAAATGGAACAATAGAAATACATTAGAAGGAAAATTTATAGTCACACTATAACTTATGCGTAGAATGAAATGTAATGGGTGTCAGCCATGGTAATTGCATTTCCTAAAATGCAAAACAAACTTTACTCACTATATTCATGACAGAAAGAAATTCTGGGAAATTCCATTTCTTTCCTTATTTAGCTCCACTATATTTTCAATGAGAAAAGAGTTTGAATTGTTAGAATTCAGAAAAGCCATAATCCTCTTATAAAATAGATATGCTCATTGCTAGTAGGTATTGTTATATGAGAGTAAGTTATTCATTCTTACAATTCAATTTTAAAATTCACAACAAATAACTATCCTCTAAATATCTTTTGCATTTTCTAGTCATTTTCCTTTATTATTCCTAGAAATATAAATGATTTTTGTGCTGTGATAGACCTAACCTACTTTATTCTGGTTGTTTGTTTATTTGTTTGTTTGTTTTAATAGCAACATGGCTCAAAGATCCATGTGTACTTATTATCTTTTCTTCAACATTTGTAACACAATATTGCAACTTATGGGCAGACACTCTGTGAAGCAAAAATGGCTCTCCTGGCAGGAAAAGTCCTTCCTCTTATTAGCATAATTCTGAGAACTGGAAAGGTTGGGTCTACACTCTGACATCTGAAAACTTGATTGCTATACCACTTACCAAGAAATATTTCTGTACTTTTCTCTAGTCATTTAACATCTGGGGATATGGTCTGAAACCTTTTTTCCAAAGTAGAAGCCGAGAAATGTATGTGTTCCCTAAAATCTCAAAATATCTCTAAAGTCACTAACTTTTTGCCAAATATAGATTATAATTTTATCCTTTATTCATAATTTAAATGTTTATTCATAATTTAAATGTACTTTCTAAGTTTTAAACTTTTTACATGTCTAGGAAGAAAAGGGCCTTACAGCATCTTCTCTACACCATCATATTCCAAGACAATCAGGAAGGTCTATTTGCATACACGTAGTCGAAGAATAAGAGGCTTTGGAATATTCTAGAGAAACAGATAGGATTTAAAAACAAAGTGCTGTCTCAAAATTCACTGCCACCATAACTAATTTGCAAGGTGGTAATTAGATTATAAAACAACTAAAATATAGAGATGCACCTAAATTCCCTATTATATTTCAAGATACCCTTATAAAATAACTATATTTTAATTATAGAGAGCTACTCCAAAATTACTACCAAGAGTTAGGGTTCCAATATCCTTTACACAAAGTATGTATAGTAAATAAAAAATATTGTAGCCTGTAGACTAGAAATAAAGGGATTTTGATATGTCAATGCTATCATCCTAATATCCCCAATGTTTAATAAAGATTTAAGTTATATCTAAACAATGGGCCAAAGTAATGGCCCAGTTATTTAATAAGCAAATGTTCCACATGCCTACTTATGCTTTCTTAGAGTATCTCATTTCTATGATGGAGCTCCCCAAAAGACTTGATAATTTGTTAAAGGTAGGGGAAAGTTGGTTTCCTACTAATTCGGTGGTAAAATCTTGTTGAGACTAGTCACACTGTAAAACTGATGGAGAGAAAGGAGCAAAATAAATTTGATCAAGGTAGTGAACATGAAAAGAGAAATAGAGATTAACTATACATAGAAACAAACGACGTAAAGCTGAGAAGACCATCATGGCAAGGAGCATGGCATTGGGCAAGCGGGCCTGATGCTGGGGAAATATCTGAGATCTCTCATCTGATTCATATGTAGCAGGTCAAGAGAAAACCTGGACCTTTCTTGGCCTCTAACCTTACAGTCACATAGCTCCTCCAACAAGGCTACACCCACTGTAACAAGGCCAAACTTTGGTTCTTTCCCAGACAGTTAGAGATTAAGCATTTAAACATGAGACAATGGGGCTTTTCACATTCTAACCACCACAGAAGGTGGTGCAAATTACCTTTATTTTGTTACTTTAGGTAGGAATGCAAGTGAATCTCTCAGGATCTACTGACCTATCAACTTCCAAATATCTTTAATAACTTAGTAGGTTTCAGAGCTAATAATTTCCAAATGCTTGTCTCAAGACAAGATTTCTAAAGTTTCACTCTTGAACGTACACACACACACACACACACACACACACACACACACACACACATATTTGAGGATCTCAATTAGTCCCTTGCCATTGAAAATCATACATAATTTATCATTTATCATTGTAATTATAAGTTCTCAAATCTGAGTGCATGTATTCACCTACAAGTCATTTTAAGATTTACATGTTTTAGACACACTCTTAATACCGCTTCCCATCAAAACCCCTACTGTTTTGATCATAATCTCATACATCTCAGTAAATAGAAGATGAATTTTCATGAATACTAAAGCCGAATGCCCTGAAGACAGCCTTAATACTTCATTTGCATTTAGAGATGTGTGTAAATCCTGCTGACCCAGCATCTAATACACAATAATAGACCCACTTACCCACACATTCACTTTCTCATTTTAGTATATTATTCATCTATATTTATGACAAAGCTACCAAATAGAATATATTTTTGACATTCAGTTAAATCTACAGTATTCCAGATGTACATTAATATACACACATAAACACACACACACACACACACATACACACACACACACACACACAAATATACTTTACTTTAAGCAATTAACTCTCATATATCAAATATATAAAATCATAAAGTTTATGGTTTGTATATTGTACTTACCTTATAAAAACATTTTATTCCCCAAATCCCACACAGAATTAGTTATTAATGAAATGTGGGCAGTCTAAGATCATATTTAACAGCAGAATGGAAAAACTAAAGACTTCAGACCATGATCACAAATTAAGTTCTGACAGAGAAGAAAAAGAAGTACTTATAAATGCTCTCATAGATTTAGGATTTGCTTCAGAGACAACTGAAATGTTTTCATTTAAATGTTTTTATTTATTTATAGACAATAAAATCTGAGTATAGAATAACAGTAAGTAACCTCAGAAATAATAACCTCAACATTGCAAAATAGTTGTCATATCACACAGCGAGCAAAATTATAAAGTGGCTTTCTTAATGTCATGCATGGATTATGCTTATATAATACATTAAGTTGTCAACAGTCTACATAATTTTGAGGAAATATAATATGGAAAATGTCGAACATCACTATTACTTATTTATGCTTTCTGTATTAATTTACTCATTTGACAAGTAAAAACACAAATATATATACATGTAAATATACATATGCATATGTATGTAGGTATTGTTTCTGATTACACCAACCTCCCAGCTTTCTCACATCTCCCTCCAACTACTATAAATTCCACCTCTTTCACACCCATTCCCACTTGCATATTAAAAATTTTGAGTTGTTTGTGTGAATGCTTTATTGGGACCTCTGTGGGTTTTGAATGGCTACATAGCTATAAACAAGAGCCAAGAACAGTTCATCAATAAGAGGTGCAGAGCCCTGACCCTCCCTGCATCCATGGTTGGTTGGCCCATTTTGTGCATATTATTACAGTCACCCACAGTTGTTGAGAGTCTGTAATTATACTAGATGAGAATAAAACAGAAAATGCCATTTTGTGGCACTTCTCCCTATTTAAGGCTTTTATGTTGTCCTCTATTACACAGTGTTCTCTAAGCTTAGGACAGAATGGTATAAACGACCTCATTTTTATTGGATACTCTCTGTATTTACATTTCAAATGCCATCTCTTTCCACCCACTCCCTTCCCCCTTCCCCTCCACTTGCTTCTATGAAGGTGCTCCCTCTCCCAACCATCCTCTCCACCTCAGTGCCTTGGCATACCCCTACAGTGGGAAAACATGCCCTCACTGGACCAAAGGCCTCTTCTCCCTTTGATTCCAGACAGTGCTATCCTTGGCTACATATGCAACTAGAGCCATGGGTCTCTCCAT
The DNA here is from genome assembly GCF_963924665.1 of Micromys minutus. Classification (NCBI taxonomy): domain Eukaryota; kingdom Metazoa; phylum Chordata; class Mammalia; order Rodentia; family Muridae; genus Micromys; species Micromys minutus. The sequence continues at coordinate 30,209,951 of NC_137983.1, read as the reverse complement.
GGGTGCTCATTGGTTGGTGTTTTAGTCCCTAGGAATTCTGGAGGGTTTGGTTGATAATGTTGTTCTTCCCATGAGGTTGAAAATCAAATATTTGTCTGACCCCATATCAACCATGGAACTATTGTACAAGTGACTATATCTTGCCCAGAATGTTGGTATATTTTATTTCATAGGGTTCCTAGCTGGATAAAACTATTAATTCCCTTTCCATGTCAGGAACCTGTATAGCATCTTATTGCACTATGAAAGGTAATGGCATGGATAAGACTTCCATTTCTTTTCCAGACTGATTTTTTTCAGCTAAGGTATATATTTTCCTCAGTAATGTAGTCTTATCCTACAAATATGATAAACACTAAAGGAAATTGCTAGAGTTATGGTTACCTATATTCTAAAGCTAGAAAGAATATTGCAGAAATGAGCAGATCAAATATTTCTTAATTGGATGTATACTAAGTCTGATTAAATCTTATTCCAATGTTCTGTAACCTGCCTTGTACCTGAATCATTCTATTGTCTAGAGAATTTATGTTATATATGTTATATACTTGTAATTATATATCATTGATACCTAATTTGTAGAATATTGTAGTAATTATGTTACCTTATTTTCGGTAATATTGATTCCAAGGAATGAGTGTAATGAGATTTCATTGAATTGTATTTATTCTATTCAGTTACTATTTGTTGTTAATTCCTTACTCTGCCTAATAGTAAATTAAATTTTATTAAGTATATAATGTAGGAAAATAAATAATATGTAATAAATATCAATACTATCTGGAGTTCTAGGAATCCACTAGTCTAACATATTCCTTCTCAATTAATTCTCTGTAGTTCTTATCCAAGAACTCACTATTACTACCACCTCTGTAAAAGGAACCCAATAATGGTCAGTACAAATATTTGCTATAGTTTTCAATTGGTCTCTACTTGAGCCAGTTCCTACATATCATTGTAGCATATTAAATAATATTTGTAAAATTATAAATTATTTTTCAGTAAAATGTAAAGGTTTTTATCACAGTGTATATTTTTAAAATGTTCTATAAATCATGTGATGGTTGGATTTATTGTAAGCTAGCTACAAATTATAGTTAGCCGAGTAGGAACCCTCAACTGAAGAATTGTCTTTATTGCCTTACCTAATGAGGAAAGACTCTCCCCAAGATTGGGCAGCATCTTCGGGTGAGAGCCCAGATTTAAAAACAAGCTAGGCGCAGAGAAAGAATTTGCCCCTTACTGGCTTGACTTTGTCTATTATCTGCCTAGATTCCCTTTTCCTGCCAAGTTGATTTAATCTGTTGCTGGGGCTGCTAATTGATATCTGATATCATTGATATCAGAACTGGTGTTTCCAAATTTCCTCACTGACTAATGACCAGTGGCATGGTAGACCTTCAAGGATTTTAGTTCTAGATTAAGATTGCTGAAGTGCCAGCTACAGACTGAGAAACTGCTAGGTTGTAAGCCTGTCTGGTGTTAGAATGACACTGTAAGACAGCTATAGCTGCTGAGTTACACAGCTACAAGCACTGAGCAAGTTGGTCGACTCTCAGATGTGAGTGAACTGTACTTACTATTTAATATTCACTAACTTAATAAATTCCTCTATGTAACATTCATGTAGATTACCTATATGTATTATTTATGTAATATACATAAAAAATATTACAAATATGCATATATATGAGAGACATGAGAGAGAGAGAAAGACAGACAGAGAGACACAGAGACAGAGACAGAGACAGAGACATAGATTCAGTCCACAAATTCTGATTCTCTAGAAACCCTGAGTAATACAAACTATGGTACCAGAAAGTAGGATCCATTATAATGGACCACTCATACTTTTTATGGGAAGACTGTGGAACTGTTTTGGAACTTTGGGCTAGAAAAGCCATTGAGTTCTCAGAACTTAATCAACTGTTGCTGAAACTTGAATGATGCTGTGTAAACAAATGCAAATGATGAAGGTTTGTCTTGTGATGTTTCAAGGGGAAGCAAAGAAGCTTCCAGAGTCATGTGTGCAATATATTTGAATAAAGACATTTTGGAAGTGAAACCTGTAATTCTCTGGGACAGTGGATGCTGGCCAGTTTAGGTAGAAGAATCTGCTGTGAGTAAGAGACAACCATCACTGAAATGAAACCTTCTGAGAGACATTTCCTCAGGGTCACACCCAGAACTGATGTGGTAATAAATTAATCTGCTCTAAATTCCCAGATGGGTGCACAAGTGCTCCTTGCCACACAGACAGACAGACAGACTTTCTCTCACACACATACACACACGGGGGGGGGGGGGGAGAGCCTTAGTTTTTAATAAGCCCTAAACAGCTCAACAGCTAGGCCACTCCCAAACTTGCCTGAAGCTAGCATATTCTCTCCTCCAATAATATTAAATTATTAATTACTAAAAATCTATATTTCATCTCTGCTACCCCACACCAAGTCAGGGAGTTACCCTTAGGACCACTAGTCTCCAATGGTTACATGGTTGTATATTTTCTCTCCTGCAGCTCTCAGGTTTGATCTTTCTGCTTCTCTATCTTGTTGATTCTCTTTCCTTTACCCTCTCCTGTGTTCCTTGCTTGGGACCATCAAGTAACACCTCTGTCTCTTTGCCCAGTCATTGACTGCTGGAAACTTTATTTACCAATTAGAGCTGTCTTAGTCAGGGCTTCTATTCCTGCACAAACATCATGACCAAGAAGCAAGTTGGGGAGGAAAGGGTTTATTCAGCTTACACTTCCATATCACTGTTCATCACCAAAGGAAGTCAGGACTGGAACCCAAGCAGGTCCGGAAGCAGGAGCTGATGCAGAGGCCATGGAGGGATGTTACTTACTGGCTTGCCTCCCCTGGCTTGCTCAGCCTGCTTTCTTATGGAACCCAGGTCTCCCAGCCCAGGGATGGCACCACCCACAATGGACTGGGCCCTCCCCCCTTGATCACTAGTTGAGAAAATGCCTTACAGCTGGGTTTCATGGTGGCATTTCCTCAACTGAGGCTCCTTCCTCTGTGATAACTCCAGTTTGTGTCAAGTTGACTCAAAACCATCCAGTACAAGAGCCAACTAGGAGCAGGTACCCTTAGCATCTTACAGGCAGACATGCAGTTCAGTGTCATTTTGAGAGCCAAATTAACTGAAATAGTATTAGAACTCATCCACAACCGAGAACTATAGTTTTTGGTGAAGGGAAAACTTCAATGTGGAGGAGAACTTGGAAAACTATGTATAACGTCCTCTCACATGATAGTGGTTCTAAAGGCATGAAGAGGCCATGGACATCAGCCCAGGCTGTATACTGAAAAGAGGCCTTTAATGAAGATGAAACCTCATTTGCAGTGGAGAACCGAAAATATTAGAGGCACAAGAACCAAGAGATGGCCAATTAGAGTATTAGTTGTAGGGTATTTTGGAGTCTGCCTGAGCCTATGAAACAAGCATTGTGTGCTGCAAGTGACCGACAGAGAATTTGTCTGATTTTTTTATAACACTGCCTTGGTTCTTTACTCTTGGCATAAGAAAAATATACAACTTTCATTTTTTTTTAATTTCACAAAATCATAATTAAGTGATTCAGATATTTTATAGAGATTTTAAACTTTTGAAGGTTTTGAAATGTTTAAGATGACAGGATTCTTTAAGTTACACAATGACATATAGTATGATGTGGACAAGAGGTACTGAGGATAAGCAAGAAAGGAAATGTATAGTTTAATACTGTTATGATTCCATGTTAAGTTGATAATGAGTTAATTAGGCTGATTAGTTTTCTTTTTTTTTCAGTTGGACAAGAGAGTCATCTGAAAAAAATGGAACCTCCTTTGAAGAATTTTTTTATTCTCTCTGGGCTATGAGCACATCTGTAGGACATGTTATTGATTAATGGTAGACTTGGGTGTTCCACTGTGGGCTGTATGGCCCTGGGTAAGTGGTTTTAAGTTTATTGGTAAGCAAGCTGTGTGCTTTCTTGGTTACTGCCTTGATATTGTACTAGAGTCTCTACTTTGACTGCCCTTGATAAGAGACTATAATCTGTAAGTCAAATAGAGACTTTCTTCTTCCAAAACACTTTTGATATTGAAATTTATACTATCAACAGAAACTAAATTGTAAAAATACACAAGAAACTACCATAATTTTCTGTAAACTTTATTAATTTCTCAATGCATGTTGCATTGCTATTAATCATGTAATAATGAAGGTTACAACCATGAAGAATGCTTCTTTTTCATATATGCACTTGTATATAAACACCACACATAGACTCATACATGCATGCACACACACATAAATATACATGTTTGAATTAATTCTATGTTGGATAGGTACATTTTACAGTAGATTCTTAGACAAGAGCAATATGTATTGGAATATCTAGTAATTGTGAAAATTGTAAAAGATAATAGTAAATTTGATCAAAGAGAAAAGCAGACATTGAAAATCTTGGTAGCTAGGTTATCCTGAATTACTGGTATGCATAACCATGCTAGCCACCTTCTATTATAATGCAGCAATACATTGGTTAATGAAGCACAGATTAAGTAACATGTAAGATTATGCTAATTTCTTTCTCTTTGCATATTTTATAATTATATGAAAATTTATACCTTTACTTGATTTTTTTAAAGAGTTCTGGGACTTTAAATAAATCTTGATTACTTCTTTTTTTCTTTTACTTTTGTCTTATATTATATATTGTGTTGTAAAACTATACCATGCACTAGAACCATTGATTTTAACAGTTTTAAATATCACAGTAAGTTGTTGAAATAATAGAAAAATATACTAATTATATTTAATTATCTTTCTTGTGTTCATTTAAGTCTGATATACAAAACATAAAAAGTGCTTATGAGGAACATGACATTCTGGTGTATACATATATTATTTATTGTTTATTAAAAGAAAAAAGTATGTGTCCTCTAACACTTATGATTTGTGATAAATTAAATTGTGCTCTTGTCATTTTTTTTATATAGAAGAGCCATAATATTTAGCAATAGCTCTCTCACTGTTAATAGCATGCAAGAACTTCCTACTCTTCTGAAACTGGAGGTTAGTATTTACACACTGCCAATCAAGCGTCTCCTCATGCATCCTTCCATACTTCTCTGTCCAGTCTCTGCTACCCAGTGCAATCTTGGCCCCTATGAGATTATCCTTTGCCTATAGATGAGTGAGTGACAACATGTATGGTTGTCTTTCTATGCCTAGTTTATTTCAAATTGCATAATGAACACTTACTTTGCTTTTATCATTTCTTTGTTACTATAAATAGCAATATTGTTGTGAAGAATATAAATTATGAATATAAATAACTTCAATTTGATGCTTTTGTTTCCTTTGAACAAAAGTCTTATGTGAGTTTACTCAGTGTTGGGTCAAGAACAATGACTTCCCTCCAAATTATGCTATTAGTAAATCTAACTTTCATATGTCTCTTTTTTTTTCCTGAGCTCCATTTTAGACATACCAACCTATTAAATTTCCATAAAGCATCTTCGTATACCTTTTCTTCGGGATTTTTGCCCATACTTTGAGTCTGTGTGATGATTCTTCCTGCAGAGCTTTGTTGATCATCTCATCCCAATACTCACTCAAATATTAGTGAGACTAGCCATTGTCATAAGCAGATGAAAATCCCCATGTGCACTTCCAATTCTATCTCCATACATGTTAAATCTGTTACATCATATGGCAAAGGAAGCTAAGTTTTTAAAGAAATTAAATTCACCCTTATTTGCCCTAAAAATGAGGAAGTATCTATGTATCATCCTGGCAGGCTTAATTACAGGAGTCTATACAAAAATGGGCATGAGGAAGAGAAGGTGCTAGGCCTACAGACAAAAGACTCAAAAATGGAACCCTGTAGCTTTTAAGATAGTGACAGAGGACTAATGAGTATTGAAAGACTGTAAGTTTTAGAAAAGGCTAAAAGAATAAATTTTACTGTAAAAATTTTATATGAGGTGGCAAGCTTTTTAAACTTTTAGTTTAGTGGGATCTATTTTGTGCATGGTGAATTATAACTCTGCCAAAAAATGTGAGACATTTTGTATTATTTGAAGCAACTACATTTGTTGGTAATTATTGTAGCAGAAAAAGAATATTAACATAACCAATTCAGGCTTAACCTATTTCCCAAATTTTATTTAAATTCTGCCTGGTTTAATTTTTCTAATAGCAAAACATTACACTATATTTTTGCTTATTTTTCTTCATATTCCTGGATTCCCACTATAAGGAAGGTCAACCCCTTGAATTTAGTGCAGGTCATAACCAGACACTGAATAATCAACAGAAATAAGAATACTGCCCAGGAGCAAGCTGCAGGATGGGGCTGTAGAGGGGGCAGCAGCAGCAGCAACAACAGCAACAGCAGCAGCAGCAAGAAAGCACAAAAAACAAGAGAAAGTATTCCTGCAGAAGTGGGCTTTTAAGAACAAAACAGGAGGCTGTGGTTGTATGAGTAGGTAAAACCTGATTGGACATATTTTTTTCATTTTTATTAGTTATTTTATTTGTTTACATTTCAAATGTTATCCCCCTTCTAAGTTTCACCTCCACAAACCCTGCCTTCCCTCCCACTCCTGCCTCAGTGCCCTAGCACTCCCCTTCCTTGGGTCATCAAGCCTCCACAAGATCAAGGGCCTCACCTCCCAGTGAAGCCCAATAAGGCCATCCTCTGCCAAATGAATTTTTGGTTGTTGGATCTTGACGGTTTGTCTCAGGAATGAATCTGCGGCCCAATAAAAGAATAGACCTTGGTGGCCACTTTTAAGAATGTAATCTAATGGTTTTAGCAAGGGGGAGAGAAGGTTCAAAAGCAAAACCCTGTCTGTGGTATGTTTGTCATACCTGTGAGAGTGCTTCACCCACTGGCATGCAACTTCCATGGGAAGAATAAGAATAAATATCATTCTCTGTTTTTCATGTGTCGGTTGCTGTGTCTTTAGACTATAGACTATTGAACATGAGAGTTTTTAAAACTGTATTTGTAAAATAAGTAGATGATAGGTTTTACTGAACTTAGATTCTCTTTGTTATTTTTAATATTTTTAAACCATTTTATTGATTCTTTGTGATTGCACAATATGTCCCCAATCCTACTCATCTCTTTGCCCTTTCATATTCACCCTTTGTACTTGCAGTCTCTACACAAAACAAAACAAACAAAGGATTTTCACCATGGAAGTTGCAGTGTGTTTTAGTATGACACACAGTATGTGCTTCCGCATATAATTTTATTTGTAAATAATTCTTTGCAAGGAGCCATTGGACTAGCTTGGAGTCTCTGGTTTCTGCTACACCATTGATAGTGAATCCTCATAAAGATTCCTCTCTGCTATCCTGTTATTTCTCTGTGACATGGAGACCCTGTATTTTTGCTTTTGCAGGACCATACACCTCTTTATGCACTCCAACCATTCATAGATGGGGTGGATGTGGAGTGAGCTAACCCAAAGCGGTGGATTTAGGTTTGTCTGGTAGCAGAGTAGAGCTCTCTCCTGATTTGTCCTGGTTGGGGGCAGGCCTAGCTCTCTTCTGTTCACATCCCCTAGGATGGCTTACCTGCCTCTATAGCCTCTTTATGATTACATTCTATGCATTTTGAAGACTTTATTTTCTATTTACAAATTTAATAAATAATTACTTCTGAGTTAAACTGAATAATCTTACTATCTTTGTTCCTTAATTTTCAAATTCAATTCATTTGATCCTGTTCACTTCTAATTTCGTATAATGTCTGATCTCAACTAGCCATTTTAGATCACCTTCTAAAACTGCCCCAAAGTATCATAAATCAAGGCATTTGGGTTTGTTGATATACATTTATGTAACACTGCTGAGTTATATTTATATTGAATTATAAAGTAATCCCTTTCAAAACAATCTTAAATATTATTTAATAATAATAGCAAAATTTACTAATATGAGAACCAAATATAAACATATATTTAGAAGTAAATGGAGCACCAACCCACTAATTTTTTTAACTCTTACTCTATATATTAACTTTATAATTAACTGTGCTAAAAACTGTATATGTAATCTGGGTTGCAGAAAAGAATGCTCAATTTAGATGTGTTTTCATCTCATACCCTAATCTTCATTAACAATGCAATATTCTATTTCATCTGTAATATGCTTTTTAAAGTACTAGTTTCAAAGGAAATAGATTGAATTTTCCTTTAAAATTATTTTTTCTGAATGTAATTTGATCTTTAAATTTATTTTCTGAATGTAATTTGATGTCTATTATATCCATATTATATTAGATAGACGATTGCTTTCAATAGCTAATTGCCCTGTTCATACTACTCAAAGCTGTGTCTGAAGATGGATACACTGAAATGACTAATGTAAACCTTTTCTGATGAAACTCAAAGCATCTATAACTGCTGATAGTAAAAACAGACAAAGATATTGGATAGAAAGTATTATTTAACATTAAAAACCCATTTTGTATATTTCAATTTTGCCTACAAATATGTCATTTTACAAAAGTCTCAATGCTTTATTTTCTATACTTTTATTTATGTGTGTGAGTGACTGTCTGTGTAAGTCTATCCCATGGAGTCTGCAAGAACATATAAGTCTTCTAGTGGTGGGGTTCCATGCAATTTTGAACCATCTGATATGTGTACTGCAAACCCAATTCCCATCTTCTGTAGGAGCAGCATGCACTTTTAGGAACTGAGCAACCACTCCAGCCCCAAGTTGTCATATCAGAATTTGAAAGGTGCAGCATTCATACTGACGAAAGTGGCTTCTAATCTGAAACCAAGTCAGCAGACTCCCTGAAAATTTGAGAGTTGTGTGGCAGCGCTCTTCTTCCTGAAAGCCACCTTGTAACTCTCATAATACATTGAGTTGACAAAAACCCTGTGCAGAGTTGGCAAGATGGATAAGGTTCTTACCATTGAAACTGATAACCTTCTTTTGATCCCTAAATACCACATGGTGGAAGGAAAGAACTCACTCTTGAATGTTGTCTTGAATGTGGCACACACACACACACACACACACACACACACACACACACACACACACACATCTAATTAGATAAAAGTATAAATAATTAATTATAGTTTTAAAAACACTGAACAAAAATATACATGCACAATTAACATGGTAAATGTAAGCTCAGTAAACTTTTACTTTGCTTGCACAAATATACTTTAATAAATATAAAAGGTCAAAAGAATAGTTATTAATAAAGTAAAATAAAATAAAATAGAAAAGAAGCTAACCATCATATTTTACATAGATTTTTTTGTCACTGCTGATGTTACAGTCTCCAATTGCTGTTGTCACTGAACCACACATCTTTCACTGAGAGAGCCAAAGAGTCATTGTTTCTTCTTCTCAATTCTAAAGTCCCTACAGAACGAAAAAGAGGCATTCTCTCTGGTAAGGAAGGTATTATCACTATCCTAGAAAAAAACAGACTTTCTGGGGTGCTTAAGGAGGGTAGAGGAAATACAGAATGAGTAGTAGAGAAAGGTAGCTATAAATATGAGACAAGGGTATGTGACCAGTTGTATCAATAATGATGGTGATTGACATGAGGTCTTCAGTCATATTTTTTTGAAAATAAATTCATATAACATCTCCCTTTTCATGTAATATAATGTAGATTGAGATATTTGTGGTAGTTATGAGATAATAAAGACTAAGTAAATTCAGTAATCTGACATCATGTTTATGCCCAGTGCTTAAGAGGAAATTTCACACAACCACCCTCAACAAGTAAATCAATAAAATAATCAAATCTTGAATATTCTGCTGAGCCCATGTTGATTATCATTGTAATTCTTTATTTACAGTAACATCTGTAAATCTTCAATTTTTTTACCTGTCAAGAAAATGCAATGTCTCAATTAAAATGAACAGAACTAATAAAAAATTGGGTTAAAGCACATTGAATTTTTTTTATTCCACATACTTAAATGACTTTGGTGACTTTCCAAAGAGGTGAAACATGAGTTATCAATTTTTAAGGGATGCTCATTCTGTGGAAGTAAGGCTCTCTCTGCCTTTCTAATGTTTTTGGCTTCTGCCTTTCTCCTCTAACAGTTTGTGTTAATTCTATTGCTTAGGTTTTGCTTCTGGACTCAGTAGTTTCTCATGACTCAAAATCTTTTCCAAAATTGTTGAAGTTTTATAGTAAGAAGAAAGATCAGCTATGTTTGAATATTTTATTCTATTTTAGTCATATATTAAAGGCATAGTAAACAATCAAAATTCAATATGCCTTCATATTAAAAGTCTTGAAAAGATCAGGAATTCAAAACACATTTAAACATAGCAAAAACAATATATAGGAGACCAGTAGCTAACATCATACTAAATGGAGAGAAACATAAAGCAATCCCACTAAAATTAGGGACTAGACAAGGCTGCCTACTTCCACTCAACATATTCAATATAGTACTGGAAATCCTGGCTGGAGCAATTAGACAACAAAAAGAGGTCAAAGATATAAATTGTAAAGGAAGAAGTCTAATATCACTATTAAGTGACCTAAGAATTCCACCAGAGAACTCCTATACCTGATAAACAACTTCCGAAAACTGGCTGAATATAAAATTAACTCAAACAAATCAGTAGCTTTCCTCTACTTAAAGAATAAACAGGCTGAAAAAGAAAGTAGAGAAATGACACTCTTCACAGTAGTCACAACAATATAAAATACCTTGGTGCGACTCTAAACAAGGAAGTGAAAGAGCTGTATGACAAAAAAAAATGGACATAGTACTACCTGAAGACCCATCTATACCACTCCTGGGCATATACTCAAAAGATGCTTCAATGTATAACAAGGCACATGTTCATAGCAGCCTTATTTACAATGGCCAGAAGCTAGAAAAAACCCATTTGACCTTCAACTGTGAATGGGTACAGATAATGTTGTACATTTACACAATGGAGTACTACTCAGCTATTAAAATAATGAGTTCATGGAATTCTTGGGCAAATAGATATAACTAGAAAATAATATCCTGAGATTGGTAACCCAATCACAAAAAAAAACAAAAAACATGGTATGCAGTCACTGATAAGTGGCTATTAGTCCAATCACTCAGAATATCCAAGATACAGTCTACAGACCACATGAAACTCAAGAAGTTGGAAGACCAAAAAGTGGATGCTTCAGTTTCTTCTTATGGGGGGAACAAAATATTCCCAGGAGGAGATACAGAGAAATAGTGGATGAGTTAGAAAAAAGACTGAAGGAGCTGAAGGGGTTTGCCCCAGTGTAGGGGTATACCAGGGCAGGGAAGTTCGAGAGAGTAGGTAGGTTGGTGAGTGGGTGGGGAAATGCTCTTATAGAGGCAGTGGGAGGGAGTGTGGGATAGAGGGATTCCAGAGTGGAAACTGGGAAAGGGGATAACATTGGACTGTAAGTAGAGGAAACATCCAATAAAAAAATTAAAAGAAAAAAGCAACAATTGTCTTACTCAAATGTAAGCCCTACAAACTGGTACAGGGAAGATATGTATAATAAAGGTAGAACAGTTAAAAAGGTAACTGATACATTAAAAAGAACCTACCACTATGACGGGTATTTATCCAATCCTCTTTGAAGCCCTAGGAACATTACAAAGAAGAGCAAAGGAATTTAAGATGTGGCAGGTAAGGAGAAAACTAGGAAATATCTTCTGGACAGGACATAGTTATTGTAAGCACAAACTCACCACTATGGATGCCTAGACTAGGTCTGCACAAGTCTTACTATATCAACAACCAGGTTGTGGATGTAGAAGGAGCTCAGAGCTCCAAAACTCTCTACTGATATATTTACAAAGAGGATATCTTATTGTTTTCAGTGTGTGCCCACTGGTGGTGAAATTACCAGGCTTCAACGGTCCCAATTCAATCAATGGTCACACAAATGGTCATATAACAAAGTCAAAAATGAATTTAGGGAAGAAAGAAACTGTAACAAAGTGTACAGTGCAAAGAATGGGAAGATAAGAGAATGGGGAAGAATAATTATAATGTATTATTAGATTTTTGAACTTGTCAAAGAACTCACAACACACATTCAAAATCTGTTAAATTTTCCAAATTTTGCTTCCCATCTAGTAGTTAAAGTTTTCTACAGGGAAAAAAGTGCTACAATGGACTCTCTTATAGATATAATGAGGTTTTGAAGTGGAATACAATATCCACTTCATCAAAATTTAGAAACTATATAAATTCCTGAAAGAGCTCTTAACTACAAGTGATTTAAATGATATCCAGAAAAACATCAAAACCACTGCAGAAATCTCTTGTCATGGTTTTCTAAGACTGGTTTTTAATGAGACCTCATTTTTTTTCTTTGATGCCTATATATATTTACACCTTTTCCAAACATCACATGCTCTCAAAACTGTTCATTCTAGCAAAGCACCACATGCTCTTTTTTCCAGGCTGCTTCCAGAAAAAGATCACATGCCTGTTCTCAACCAAACATTCTCAAAAGTGTCTGCTTCAGCAAAAAAATATTCTCATAAGACAGCTTCCAGAAAAAAATCACATGGCACAACTCCAAAGAAACCAGAAATTTTCTTTTCACTCTGACTAATGCTCTCAAAGGTTTTCCATTCTTTACTGATCTCATTCCCATTCCCTGACTGTCTCTCTAAATATGTAATTATTTATATATAAATCAAAGTGGTGTTCAGCTCACAATGGATTTTTCCCTACTAAATTAGTACTATATATTAATATATATCTTTATCATATTAACTAGTATTTGGTTTCACCTATCTTTGACAGTCACTCCCCCTAATCCTATTCCAAGAATTCCATTTCATGCTAACTAAGCATTCAAATATATGAGCCTATAAAGGCCATTCTCATTCAAATGAGACCCCACCAATACCAGTGGACAAATGCTTTACAAATTATGATATACCCATGAACCTATGGAAACCAGGGTTCAGTAGAATGTGGTGTTTTGACTGTGAACATTCCACATAGCATCATATAATTAAATACTTGTTTGGGGAGGTTTGGGAAGTATGGCTTTGCCAGAAGAAGTATGTTTCTGGAGGCAAGGATGTTAATGTTCAAAACACTTCTATCATCAGCATTGTAAGCTTTTGGTCTAATGTCTACTTGTAAGTGAGTACATACCATGTATGATCATTTGTGTCTAGGTTACCTCACTTAGGAGAAGTGTAATACCTTTTGAGATTTAAATGAATTGAATGATTAATAAAATATAAATAAAAACGAGTACCATTTGAGCTTATTCTTTCCAGTTTATACTTAGAAATTTCTGCCCTCACCATGTGTACACATTCACAAAGACAAACACACTGCCACATAACCATACATAATTAATAAAGAAATCTCAAGTATTACTACTGCTGCATAATTACCATCTTAAAAAATACTAAAATTTCAATTATGTTTGATCTGCTAAACAAAATTATTATATAGCACTTATTTTTAATAATTTGAAAGCTACTAAGCTTTCGTAGAAAATAGCTCTTTGATACAATCAATGAAGGTCAAATACAAAACCTCTTCTTAAAATAGGATTTTAAGTAGAAACCAGACTAGTATATGATTATTGTTCTAATGCCACCAAGTCATACAACTGATAGCTATTTAGAAATTACTTAAGTAGGAAGTCAAAAAAGCAAACAAATTTGCACTCCTGATCAACTTAATTTTACAAATAAATACATACACTTGAAGTTATATAAAACATTACATGGAAAGGCAAGGGGAGACTTTTCTTTTATGTGGCCTTCGGTTCACACCACAGAAAAAATATAATATTTTGAATTTGAATTTGATGAAATAATCTGCAAAGTTTTTTTCTTCCTTTCTTTAATTCATTCACTCATTATTTATTTATTTATTCATTTATTATTTTTACATATGAAATCTCTAAAAACTAAAAAATTCTTTAAATGTTTTGTTCTTTTCTCTGATCTTGCAATATTATGTTGTGACTTTCTTTAGGTTCTACTCATATATCAAAAGTTCTTATGATTTATGAAGTTAAATGTTTATATTAGAAACATTTAGAAGGAATGTATGAGAATAAGAAGAGCTAAAATTTTGGAAAGAAAATTTGCACCCAATATATGGTATGCAGATGTACCAGACAATGACCTAATAACTTGACATCTGTGGGGCATCCTCTAACCTGGATGCTATTGGCATATCTTCCTGAGGACTTGGAAGCACTTCACAATGAGTAACACAAAGTCATACTACAGATGCTTTGGCAACTGCAGTTTTAAATGCTAACAGTTATGGATTGCTTATTTTCCTTGTGTTGAGCTTTTGATATACAGTTTATTAATTATAGGTACAACAAATAAGAGGCAGATATTCTGTGATCTCAATTTTTCAAAAGAATAAACAAACTTATAGAGATTTTAAGAATTAGGTATTGAATTTGAAAAATTGTAATATTTTCTTCCTCAAGATTAAAACAATAATGGAAAGTAAAGTTCACATAGATTTATCCTAGGAAGTTTGATTCTAGCTTTTTAACCAACTTTCACAATAAAATTTAATCCATTAATGAAACCAACTTGAAAGAAAAACCAATAATGTATATCCTATAAATGTTGTGGTCTATGATTCCTCCAAAATTGACCTTCACGCATGCTCACTATTCTCATTTAGATGTTAGGGTTTGGGAAACAACTAACTACAGTGGAGTGCAGGGAGTACTATAGTTGCCACAATTCCCACAGTCTAGTGAGCACTGACTAACGTTTATGAAGCCAAGATCACTTCTGAATCATGGAAATAGAGGAAAGATTTTCTAGAAATAGATAGTGTGACAAAGTCTGAGGGCTGAGGGTTAGTGGACGTTCCGACAGCCGCCGACCCGCAGCTTGAGAACCCTTCCGCACTGACTTTCGTGGAAGTCTGAGCCAGCTGTGAGTTTTCCTAATTGTTCCTGAAACCATGTCCACCAACGAGAATGTTAATTCAACAGCTGCCCGGCTCAACAGATTCAAGAACAAGGGGAAAGACAGTACAGAAATGCAGCGCCGCCGGATAGAAGTTAATGTGGAACTTAGGAAAGCAAAAAACGATGACCAGATGCTGAAAAGGAGGAATGTCAGCTCATTTCCTGATGATGCTACTTCTCCACTACAGAAAAACCGAAACAATCAGGGTACTGTAAATTGGTCTGTTGAGGACATTGTTAAAGGCATAAACAGTGACAATTTGGAAAGCCAGCTCCAAGCTACAAGCTGCTCAGAAACTGCTTTCTAGAGAGAAACAGCCTCCTATAGACATCATTCAGGCTGGTTTGATCCCAAAGTTTGTATCCTTCTTGGGCAAAACTGATTGTAGTCACATTCAGTTTGAATCTCCTTGGGCGCTTACCAACATTGCTTCTTGAACATCTGAACAAACCAAAACTGTGGTGGATGGAGGTGCTATCCCAGCATTCATTTCTCTTTTGACATCTCCCCATGCTCACATCAGCGAGCAAGCTGTATGGGCTCTTGGAAACATTGCAGAGGATGGTTCTTCAGCTTTCAGAGACTTAGTTATCAAACATGGTGAAATTGACCCACTGTTGGCACTTCTTGCAGTTCCTGATCTCTCATCCTTGGCATGTGGTTACTTACGTAATCTTACCTGGACGCTTTCAAACCTTTGTCGAAACAAAACTCCTGCACCTCCCTTAGATGCTGTTGAGCAAATTCTTCCTACTTTAGTTCAACTCATGCACCACAATTATCCAGAAATATTAGCAGATTCCTGCTGGGCTTTTTCCTACCTGGCTGATGGGCCAAATGAACGCATTGAGAAGTTTATGAAGAAAGGAGTTGTTCCTCAACTTGTGAAGCATCTAGGAGCCACTGAATTGCCCATTGTGACTCCGGCACTAAGAGCCATAGGGAATATTTTCACTGGAACAGATGAACAGACTCAGAAAGTGATAAATGCAGGAACACTCGCAGTCTTTCCCAGTCTGCTAACAAACCCTAAAACTAATATTCGGAAGGAAGCCACTTGGACAATGTTGACCATTACAGCCAGACGCCAGTACCAGATACAGCAAGTTGTGAATCATGGCCTAGTCCCATTTCTTGTTGGTGTCATCTCTAAGGCAGACTTTAAGACACAGAAGGAGGCTGCGTGGGCTATGACCAACTATACCAGTGGTGGGACTGTTGAACAGATTGTGTATCTTGTTCATTGTGGGATAATAGAACCTTTGATGAACCTCTTGAGTGCAAAAGATACCAAAATTATTCAGGTTATTCTTGATGCCATTTCAAATATCTTTCAGGTTGCTGAGAAACAAGGTGAGACAGAAAAACTCAGTATAATGATTGGAGAGTGTGGAGGCTTGTATCAAATTGAAACACTATAGAGCCATGAAAACGAGTCTGTATACAAGGCCTAATTAAACTAAATTGAGAAGTACTTCTCAGTGGAGGGAGAGGAAGATCAAAATGTGGTAACAGAAACAGCCTCTGAAAGCTTCGACCTTCAACTTCTAATGTCCAGCCAAGGCATAAAGTTGTTAGCTATGTGCTGTGCTATGCCATATTCGCATAAAATTGTCTTACTATTAATCTAGTAATAACTCTTTTTAAATGTGGTTTGTTATTGTAGCACTTTTTACAAAAGAAACTAAACTTGAACAGTTATAAACTGTAGGGAAAGAAATAGTCAAACTTAGGGCAGAAATAGACTAAATAGAAGGAAAAAAAACCATTTAAGAATCAACAAAACCAAGAGCTGGTTCATTGAGAAAATTAACAAGATTGATAAACCCTTAGCCAGACTAACTAGAGGGCAAAGAGAGAGTATCCAAATTAACAAAATCAGAAAGAAAAGTGGAGACATAATAACTGAAACTAAGGAAATTCAAGAAATCAACAGATCCTACTACAAAAGCCTATACTCAACAAAGCTGGAAAATCTGGAGGAAATGGATAAATTCCTAGCCAGATACAAATTACCAAAGTTAAACCAGGACCAGGTAAAACATCTAAAAAATCCCATAACACCTGAAGAGACAGAAACAGTAATCAAAAGACTCAAAACCAAAAAAAGCACAGGTTCAGATAGGTTAAGTGCAGAATTTTATCAGACATTTATTGACGACATAATACCAATACTCTCCAAACTATTCCACAAAATAGAATCAGGTGGAACACTACCTAACTCATTTTTGAGGCTACAGTAACCCTCATTCCTAAATCAAACAAAGACCCTACAAGGATAGAGAACTTCAGACCAATCTCACTTATGAACATTGATGCAAAAATACTCAACAAAATCCTTGCAAACTGATCCAAGAACACATGAAAACAATCATTCACCATGATCAAATAGGCTTCATCCCTGGGATGCAAGGTTGGTTTACTATATAGAAATTCATCAATGTCATCCACCATATAAACAAACTCAAAGAAAAAAACCAAAAAACCACATGGTCATCTCACTAGATGCTGAGAAAGCATTTGACAAAATTCAACACCCCTTCATGTTAAAAGTCTTGGAAAGAACAGGAATCGAAAGTCCATACCTATACATAATAAAAGCAATATACAGCAAACCAATAGCCAACATCAAACTTAACGGTGGGAAACTTGAAGCAATCCCACTAAAATCAGGGAATTGACAAGGCTGCCCACTCTCCCCCTACCTATTCAACATAGTATTGGAAGTCCTGGACAAAGCAATTAGACAGCAAAAGAAATCTAAGGGATACAAATTGGAAAGGAAGAAGTAAAAACATCACTATTTGCAGATGACATGATAGTGTACTTAAGTGACCCCACAAATTCCACCATGAAATCTACAGCAGATAAACAAGTTTAGCAAAGTGGCTGGATATAAAATTAACTCAAACAAATTAGTAGCCTCCCAATATTCAAAGGACAAACATGTGGAGAAAGAAATTAGGGAGGTGGAATCTCAGGGTTGTTTTGATTTGCATTTCCCTGATGGCTGAGGATGTCAAGAACTTCCTCAGATATTTCTCAGCCATTCGATATTCCTCAACTGAGAACGTTTTGTTTAGTTCTGTACCCCATTTTTAATAGGGTTATTTGATTCTCTGGTGTCTAGCTTTTTGAGTTCTTTGTATACCTTAGATATAAGGCCTCTATCTGATGTGGAGTTGATAAATATCTTTTCCCATTCTGTTGGCTGCCGTTTTGTTTTCTTGACAATGTACTTCTCCTTACAGAAACTTTGCAATCTCATTAAGTCCCATTTGTTAATCTTTGACCTTAGAGCTTGAGCCATTGGTGTTTTGTTCAGGAAATTTTCTCCTGTGCCTATATGTTCTAAAGTTTTCCCTACTTTCTCATCTAATAGTTTCAGTGTATCTGGTTTAATTTGGAGATCTTTGATCCACTTACACTTGAGCTTTGTACAAGGAGATAAGAAAGGGTCTATTTTCATTCTTTTGCATGCTGAGTGCCAGTTGGACCAGCACCATTTGTTGAATAGGCTGTCTTTTTTCCATTGAATGTTTACAGCTCCTTTGTCGAAAATCAGTTCACCATATACATGAGGGCTCATTTATGGATCTTCTATTCTATTCCATTGATCCACATACCTATTTCTGTACCAGTACCATGCACTTTTCAGCACAATTGCCTTGTAACATAGCTTGAGGTCAGGGATAGTGATTCCCGCAGTTGTTTTCTTGTTGTTGAGGATGGATTTCGCTATTCTGGTTTTTTTGTTGTTCCATATGAAATTGTACATTTATCTTTCCAATTCCATGAAGAACTATGATAGAAGTTTGATGAGAATTGCGTTGAATCTGTAGATTGCTTTTGGTAGGATGGCCATTTTTAAAATGTTGATCTTTCCAATCCAGTCAGATTGGCCAAGATCCAAAACTCAGATGACAACAGATGCTGGCGAGGTTGCAGAGAAAGAGGAACACTTCTCCACTGTTGGTGGGGTTGCAAACTAATACAACCACTCTGGAAATCAGTCTTGCGATACCTCAGAAAATTGGACATAATACTACCTGAAGACCCAGCTATTCCACTTCTGGACTTATACCCCAGAGACACCTTAGTACACAACAAAGATATATGCACCACAATGTTAATAGCAGCTCTATTTATAATAGCCAGAAGCTGGAAAGAACCCAGATGCCCTTCAGAAGATGAATGGATACAAAAATTGTGGTACACTTACACAATGGAATACTACTCAGCCACCAGAAACAATGACTTGACCAAATTCTTAAGAAAATGGCTGCATCTAGAGAATATCATTCTGAGTGAGATAACCCAGTCACAAAAGAACAGACATAATATGCAGTCACTGAGAGTGGGATGCTAACCCCCAGAGGCTCGCACTGCCCCAGAGACAACTCACAGACTGTAGGAAGTCCAAGAAATAAAGGAAACAAAACAAAACAAAAAAAATCTTTACACAACAAGAAAACTTTGACTATTTTCATGTTACATTTTGTTTTGCATGTACTTTGTGCTCATTGTAACTATTGGGTTTTCGATGCATACAGTCAAACATTTAAAAAGATCAAGTACTGACTATATAGATTTATGTAAAAATTATTTTAAAATCTGAAAAAAAAACAGCATAAAAACTACTTTTCAAAAGAAAAAAAAATTAGGGAAAAGATGCCCTTCACAATAGTCACAAAAACTATGAAATACCTTGGTGTGACTCTAACTAAGCAAGTGAAGTACCTGTATGACAAGAACTTCAAACCTCTAAAAAAGGAAATCGAGAAATATCTCAGAAAATGGAAAGATCTCCCATGCTCATGGATTGGAAGGATCAACATTTTAAAAATGGCCATCTTAGCCAAAGCAATCTACAGAATCAATGAAATACCCATCAAAATTCCAACCCAGTTCTTTATTGAGTTGGAATGATCAATGTGCAATTTCATATGGAATAACAAAAGACCTAGAATAGGAAAATCCATTCTCAACAACAAAAAAACACATCTGTAGGAATCACTATCCCTGACCTCAAGCTATATTACAAGGCAGTTGTGCTAAAAACTGCATGGTACTGTTACAGAAATAGGCACGTGGATCAATGGAATAGAGTGGAAAATCCAGAAAGGAGCCCTCACATATATGGTCACCTGATTTTTGACAAAGGAGCTGTAAACATTCAATGGAAAAAGGACAACCTATTCAACAAATGGTGTTGGTCCAACTGGCACTCAGCATGCAGAAGAATGAAAATAGACTCTTTCTTATCTTTTTGTAAAAGGCACAAGTGCAAATAGATCAAAGATCTCCACATTATACAAGGTACACTGAAATTATTAGAAAAGAAAGTAGGGAAAAAACTTTAGAACATATAGGCACAAGAGAAAATTTTCTGAACAAAACACCAAGGGCTCAAGCTCTAAGGTCAAAGATTAACAAATGGGACTTAATGAGATTGCAAAGTTTCTGTAAGGCTAAGGACATTGTCAAGAAAACAAAATGGCAGCCAACAGAATGGGAAAAGATTTTTACCAACTCCACATCAGATAGAGGCCAAATACCTAAGGTACACAAAGAACTCAAGAAGGTAGACACCAGAGAATCAAACAATGCTATTAAAAAATGGGATACAGACATTAAAAAAAGGTTTTCAGTGGAGGAATAACAAATGGCTGAGAAACATCTAAGGAAGTACTCAACATCCTTAGCCATCAGGGAAATGCAAATCAAAACAACTCTGAGATTCCACCTCACACTGGTCAGATTGGCCAAGATCCAAAACTCAGATGACAGCAGATGCTGGAGAGGATGTGGAGAAAGAGGAACACTTCTCCAATGTTGGTGGGATTGTAAACTGAAACACCCACTCTGGAAATCAGTCTGGCGATTCCTCAGAAAATTAGATATAGTACTACATGAAGATCCAGCTATTCCATTTCTGGGCATATACCCCAGAGACACTCCAATATACAACAAAGAGACCTGCACCACAATGTTCAAAGCAGCTCTATTTATAATAGTCAGAAGCTGGAAAGAACCCAGATGTTGTTCAGTACATGAATGGATACAAAAATTGTGGTACATTTACACAATGGAATACTACTCAGCTATCAGGGAAAAAAATGACTTAACAAAATTCTTAAGAAAATGGATGCATCTAGAGAATATCATCCTGAGTAAGATAACCCAGTTACAAAAGAACAGACATAATATGCAGTCACTGATAATGGCATATTAACCCCAGAAACTCTGAACACCCGAGAAACAACTCACAGACTGTGTAAAGTTTAAGAAAAAAAAAGAAAAAAAGACAATATGCTCAATCCTTACACACCAAGTAAACTTTGACTAATACAGGGATACATCTTGTTTTACATGTACTATATGCTCTTTGTAACTAGAAAGACCTTAATGCACACTATCAAACTTTTGAAAAAAGAAAAAAAAACAAGCACTGACAAAAATGTATTCATATACTTTTACCCAAAAAATGCTTAAATTTGTTCATTTATCTTTGTTTTCTAAAATAAAGTTGTTTAAAAAAGAAAAAAATGAAATAGTGTGCCAATTTTATATTTATACCCTGTATTTAAAGGGCAATAATCATGATAATGAAGGCAACCTTTAAAATGCAATATTTAATCTCAACCTAGAGTGTTCAGAAATTTTTTAGTGTTCTAATTTTTTGGGTGTTTCCCTTTTTAGAATAATAAATATTGGATAGAAGATTCAGTCTTGCAATGTGATAGGATATTATTCTATGGGCAAGTGGTAGTATTGAGGCTAAAGGAATTGTGTTTCTTTTAAAGAATAACTGGTGATAAAATTGCCATTGTGAATCAGAATAAGGTCATTTTGAAAGACCTGGTATATGTCTATATTGCCTTACTTTAGAAGTTGGACTTTCTAACCATTTGAGATTTGTGAGACTGGCACAATAGATCACAAATACAGTTCCTCGGTGTTTAAATATGTTGTCATGCCAATGTGGAGTCTGTCAGAAAAAGTAACAAAGGAATCTATAAGTTGCTTTTGGATTGATTTCTTTGCTGGTGTAAACCAGTTTTACCACCTAGAATTGTTTCTTGCCTCATCAGTGTGATGGAACCAATGGGCTGGAAAATAAAATTTTCTAGTTCCATTTTTACTGTGTGGCAGCTAAGAATTGAGAAACTTTGTCCAGTCCCCTTTACACATATAAAAATTAAATTAAAAATGTCATTTCTATAGTGATTAATGTTTCATTATCTCACCAGATCTCATGCTGGCTAAAAGGTGGAGCTTTAATTCGCTGAAATTCTCATGAAAGATTACATGTCAGTTTATAACTACATTTTAACCAAATGTCGTTCATTTCCTTAATATTAAGAATTAAAAAAAATGGTCAATGAAGTATCATTTTACTCTGCCTTAATTTATAAAATATCATCCACCAAAGCCCTTTGGACTACTTTTGAGGTTATTGGGCATTTCTTCTAAATGCAGTTAAAAGGCTTGCTCTTCCTGTCTCTGAAGGGTAAGACATCTCTGATCTCCAAATTCTGTCTTCCCTCCAGAGTTAAGTCAACTGTTAGTTCTTTGACTTAGTTGATCTGTTCCTGTTGTTGTGAAAAAATATCCATATGCAAAACCCTTAATGGGAAAGGGGAAGCGTCATAATAGGAAGAACTTTGTGACAGGAAGAAAAGGCAAGGCAGGAGGAAGACTGGTCTTGATATATCTCTATCCAGGTAGAAGGGTTAAGATACTTTTAAATAATAAGGTTATATTAAGAAACGTAGACCAGTATTATATTAACTGGTTTAGCTTCACCAACAAAAAAGGCTTAGGGGATTCTCCTTTTTCAATCTCTAAATCATCATGTATTTCCTCAACACAATGCAACCACAAACAACAGACATTAGAAACTAAGAATGCCCTACAAATTAAAAAATGCAATGCTGCCACAGATTTTTATTTTATGCTTTTGTTTATTTTGTGTTCACATTTGTGTGGGGACACATAAATGCCTCAGTATGCCTGTTGAGGTCAGAAAACAACTTGTAGGAATTGGTTCTCTTCTTCTACCTTGTGCATCTCTGGAACCAAAGTCAGATTATCTGGTTGAGCAACAGTTGCCTTTTTTCACTCACGGATCTCAGAAACTCTCCATGATGCTTTGTACATCTTCAGTGATGGGAAGCAAAATGGATCTGTCAATTAGCTCTCAAGATTCCCACTCTGTATCTCGTCCCTTCTTCTCTAAGAAGACTGTCTCCTCTAGCAAACCTTTCACATATATATATATATATATATATATATATATATATATATATATATATATATATATATATATATTCAAAATTAAATAAATGTTAAGGGGAAAAGTGTTATAGAAAACTTAGTTAGTCGTCTGGATCCTTAGTCTTTGAATACAGTTTTTCCAAAAATATTTCCACGCCTATTTAAAAAAAAGACTTTGAATAACCATAAGTAAGCATTGTGTTACATAAAACTGTCAAGTAAATAAAAACTCAAAATGTCATTTTGCAGTGAAATTCTCATTATTGCAAAACAGCATTACAGATAAGCTACCCATGCAGCAAAAACATTATAAAGCAAACATTGTGTTTTCAAAATGTTAGCTGTAATGCTTTTCTAGGTACAAACTGGAATATAACCATATTTTAATATCACAGCATTTATTAAAAATTATAGAAACATCACAAATGATATACTATTTTAATATGCCATTTAAAACTTTAATAGTATTTCATTTTAAATGATGGAATCATTAGTTATGAGCATAATAATCAGAATTATCTTCAGGAATGAATTTTAGACAAGTTGTAACGATGCTCCTAAAAAATTTACTGAATATAAAATAACTTGGTTCTCAGCATATTCAATAACTTACTGGTGGTATAATCTTTCAAGTTTTGTTTACTCATAATGAATTCAAGTACATAGCAAGAGAATGCATTTATATGAATCCACATGATAGAAGGAAATTAGGAGTGTGACAGATGTCTGAAATTACAATTCTAACCTAGTACAACACATCACAAACTTACTGCAATTAAATACAGCCCAGTCTTATGCTATGGGAACATCACAGTGAGGCATTTTATAAATGTTTTCCCTTTGCTGCACATTTCAATTCTATGATCATGGAACAGTGGTTCTACAACACACTGTGTTATCTAGAAACAGCTGAACTTACAAAGGTCTGAAACATCTTCTAAATAAATGCTTGAGATATCTTCTTAGAGGCAATAGTCTGAACAGTGCTGGTATCTTTCCTAATGTTAATATGCATAAAATATCAGAGACTATAACCTGTTTTATTCAGAAGTTCAAGGTCTCCTTTTCTTGGCTACACAAGTTTGAAATTAACCTGATCTACAAGAGGTCCTACTTCAAGCAATCACACTAAGTAAGGCAAACCATAGCTATGAATATTTTATTAAAAAACATAGAAAAACTATTATGCTTAGCTTAAGATAAAAATTTAAAGGAATAAAACACAAAAGAAAATATAATACCAGTTGGACTTCAAACTCTAAAACTTGGCATCTTTCTGTTTGCCTGGAGTTCAGAGTGTCTTGGCTCTCTTGGTGGCTCTGAACTTTCTCTTGCCTATCTTGTTGACTGGCTTGGATGCCAGCCAGAATATTCTCTAAGTGAAAGTGCACACCTGATATCCAACAGACAATGGCAAAGCAAATTTCTTGGACTGATATATGTCTTGGTTTTGTCCATCCTAAATTTAAATGGAATTCTGAAAAAGCTCAACATTGTTACATGAGATGAAGACATGTAATCAGGCTCATGAAAGTGAAAAGATGCTTCATTTGAACTAATTTCATTCCAGTGTTTCCCAATTTTTAATATGATGTACTCTTTATGCACACACTAAGAAGAAGCAGTAATGATTCATGGCATTTTCAACTTACTTTGAATGCTGTTTGCCTGTTACTTAAGAAAACAAATTGGAGACTAATATCAGGATCCTAGATGTTTAAAAGAATACAGAAATGATGAGTACCTAGATTAAAAGCCTTAGGAGAAAATCTATTTTGATAGTGTAGCAGGAGAAAAATATCTCTGTTAAATATAATTTAAAATAATACTTATTCATATATGAAATTCTTACCCTATACATATCTATACATAGGCATGTCTATATCTATGCATGTTATAGGTTGGATACAGTTACTTATATTTCATCCCCTAGAAAATAAATGAATATTTTAAAACAACTTGAGGTAGTTTTTTTTGTCACAGCACACAGGCCCAACTGAAGCCTGTCCCTCCACCTGATAGATTAGTTCCTCTTTGTTAAACTAATCAAAGAGCAAAACACAAAATGGACTTTTGCTGCTAGAATGTTGCATGAAGTGGATTTTTAGGTAGCCTTAGATATCAGCAAGGGTATATGCTGTTTTCAACACCTGAAGAGCCAATGGGTGTCTTGGGAGGTTCTCACAGAAGCAGGCAAGTATTCAGATGAAAATTCCTAAGAAAGGGGTCCTAAGCAAAGCTGTGGATGAGTGCTGTATAAAGAATGGAATAGGAAGAAAACCAGAAGAGTGTGGAGATCTCAGAAGTGCTGCCCTTGCAGAAACCTCTACAGCAAAGACCACATCTTAAAGTTTGTCTTGCCTTGTCACAAAGATGAAGGTTTGGGTAACATACACAACTCTGTTTTTGGCTCTACAGGACTGTGTGGTGAGTGAATATATGAAATACCCCGGGACGGTTTGATCTACAGGGTCTGGTTGCTAGAGCAGCCTGTGTAATAGCTAAGAACTAGCTCTTCCTACCGGGTGTAGGTGTGCCATCAGTCTGGACTTAAGGCAGGGCAGCGGTGGGGGGTGGGAGGTGAGGAAAACTTCCATGAATACTGTGTTTCCTGTAAAGTCTTCTGCTGGGCCTACTCCACATCTGATCTGAAGACCAAGTTATAACTTGCAAATGACAGAATGCTAATTTCATGCTCTAAACTTGAATCCTTGTTTTACAAAGGTTGCCATAACATTCCTGACCTGAGCTTTTAATTTTGATACAATTAGTTGTTTCCTCAGATATCCCTTTGTGGTTAGAGGTTTTCACCCCAGGATGGTGAGGATGAGAAGTGACCATTAAAGGGCATAGCTGCCTCCTGCCCCCTCTACTGGTTCAACAAGTAATTGTTTGCTCTGGATGCAGTCTTGCTGTTGCTGCTGGTGTGAAGAAATAGCTTTTGGCATAAAGCCTGTGCTTCTAACGCTTACATTTTAAACTTTCAAAACTGTAAGCTAAATCTGCCTATTATTATTGCTAAAACATAAACACTTTGAAAGAATTTATAAATGAGAAGGCAAGAAATTACTCAGAGAAAGCTATTATATTTATCTTATAAAAGGCCTGTGTGCATTTAAAGGGAAAAAAAAAAAAAGCAAAACTCTTTGTAATTACTAACAAAAATGTAACCAACGTAAAGAAGAAAGTGAGGGAAAACAAGGCATATATCTAAAAAAGAGTCAGATGGCAAAATAAGGAAATAGCATGCTAATTACTTGCTCTTTATTTAATTAAATCGTAAAGTATTAAAAATAAGAAAAACAAATTGAAGCTTCAATGTGGTCCCACTTCATGTGCTATGGAGAGGAGAAGGAGGTTAAAGATTGCTAATACAAACTGTTAACAAGTAAAATATTGGAGAAGATGTAAGATGCTATTATTATGGTAACCATAAAGTTAAAAACTACATATAAAATGCTTCTGGACACTTACTCTCAAGAGAAACCAAAGCATGTTTCCTAAGCTATAAATAATAATTGAACTGCAAAGTTGTACCAACATACCACAATTTGTGAAAGAATCCAAGCATAAGTAAAAATTTTCAGAACCTTATAATGTACTACTCAGTAATTAAAAAGAACTATCAGTATTTACAACATACAAGAATCTTTATTCTGTTGTGGAGAAAAGCCAGACAGAAGAGGCATTATAGTATATGGTTTGATGCACACAAAATTCTAGGGGAAAAGGTAAAGCTGGAATGTAGGAAGGATGTCTTCTAGAAAGCCAAGGCACAGAATTCATCTGATACTATAAAGTACCTGATTCTTTCCTCAACTCTTTTTAATCAGAATAAACCATGTTTTATACAATATAAAATTTATAATACAGTAACTGTGTTAATACTTCCCCTGAATTGAAATATTTTACACTGGACAGAAGAAAGCCCAGGAAAACTCATGAGGGAAACTAACATAACTCACAAGGCAGGAGAAGCAAAGCAAATTACAAGATTCATAAGCCTCTTCTTAAGACTGTAAACAATGTTTGAGGGAAAGAGGATTCTCTGGTGTAGCTGCCTACAGAGATTTGCGGGTATCACCATGGACATGGCTTCCATAATACATCACCAGTTCTAAAATGTCCTTTGTGATGATGTGTTTACCTGTGAGGCAGCTGTGTTTTATGTCTTTATTAAGCTAACCAATGGGTGGATTATTTCTTTAGTATGTTTTCGGTGCCAGATCTAGGGTGAACCAGGAAAATCCACAAAACAGCATTTCTGTGTTCCTGTAATTAAGAAAAAGACATGTATGACTCAATCAATTGTACTTACACAGAAATCAAGTTTCTATATAAGTATTAAAAAGAGATATATAATCAAGAAAAGATAAGACTTAGTTTGGCCTTGACTATCTGTGGTTTCCTAGAGATATTTAAACATAATTTTCTCCATTATTCTTTCAATTTCATAAGAGAAAGAAACTTTGAGTTATTTTTCATGTATATGAATGACATAGACTTCTTACAGCTTCTAAAACCTTCTCATTTTCATGAATAAATATTTCCCTATTATATCTAATGTATGCTAGCTATTATAAACATAGAAAACTAAAAACCCTGATAGGAGTCTGTCATAATTTATGACCTGCTTTTTTTAAAATGCAATAACTTTAAATTGGATAATACATGCATATACACATCAAAATATATTCACCCAACAACAAAGAAAATAAAACATACCATGAATTTAAAGGAGAGTGGGAACAGGTATATAAAAAAGTTTGGAACAGAGAAAGGGAAGATAGAAATGTAATTACATTATAGTCTCAAAAACATGAAAAAATAAAATCAGAAAGAAACAATATTTCCAATCCCCTCTTATAAAAAGGAACCTCCATCCTGGAGTACAGTGGCCTTACTTTCTATGAGTTTCTTCTGACTCTTGTTTGCTTTCAGCAGACAGAATACAGTAAACTCATGGGTTATCACCAATGTGATAAGGCTCTTGCTTCCATTTTAGGTGATATTTCTTCATTTCTTGATTCCTTACCTGGATGGAAGCCATTGCTCTGAGTTTAGTTGTATTATAAGAAAATGAAGATACCTTCCAGTAAATGAGCAGGCATGGAATGAAGCTGAAAATAGATCTCCTAAGACTCACCATTAACCTGCATTGAAATGATCATAACCTTGGCCACCATCTCTATTTCTAACTTTAGAGTATATTTACACAATGCAGTACTACTCAGCTATTAGAAACAATGACTTTATGAAATTCCTAGGAAAATGGATGTATGTAGAGAATACCATCCTCAGTGAAGTAACCCAATCACAAAAGTACAGACATAATATACAGTCACTGGCAATTGGATACTAGCCTCAGAAAGCTCTGAATACCCAAGAAACAAGTCACAGATC
Source organism: Micromys minutus (assembly GCF_963924665.1). Taxonomy (NCBI): domain Eukaryota; kingdom Metazoa; phylum Chordata; class Mammalia; order Rodentia; family Muridae; genus Micromys; species Micromys minutus. The sequence goes on along the minus strand of NC_137983.1, from coordinate 30,181,314 downwards.
ATATGAAATTCAAAAAAAAGGTCAAAAAGTGGAAGCCTCAGTCCGTAGGAAAACAACAACAACAACAACAACAACAACAAGTGTTTAGCACCCACTCAGAGTGTGGTACACCTAGACCTTAAATCACTAATAACTTAAGAGCTAAGAAGATAGCCTTGTGGCTATTTTTGGTATTTAAAAATACTTATGTCTAATCTATACACACCAAGAAAACTTTGACTATTTCTATGTTACGTTTTGTTTTACATGTACTTTATGCTTATTATAACTAGTAATATTTCAACACATACTATCAAACCTTTAAAAAATCAAGTACTGACACAAATATGTTCGTATAGTTTTATGCCAAAATTCTTTTAAAAATCTGTACATGTATTTCTCTCTTTTTAAAATAAAGTTGTAAGAAGAAAAAGAGTCTTGGCTAAAGGACTGGATTACTAAAGCCATAAACAACTTCCTTGCCTGCAGATACTAGGAAATCTTAAACGCTCATCATTACAAGTGACTAGGGTTAATGGGTAATTTATAGAAAATACAAAATTGGCATTAATATACATTTATCTTCACAGATAAAAATCATTTTCCAAAGACATGTGTACTGGCTGGTTTTGTGTCAACTTGACACAAGCTGGAGTTATCACAGAGAAGGGAGCCTCAGTTGAGGAAATGCCTCTATGAGATCCTTCTGTAAGATCCACTCAACTAGTGATCGAGGGGGGAGGGCCCAGCCAATTTTGGGTGGTGCCATCCCTGGGCTTGGAGACCTGGGTTCTATAAGAAAGCAGGCTGAGCAAGCCAGGGGAAGCAAGCCAGTAAGTGACACCCTTCCATGGCCTCTGTATCAGCTCCTGCTTCCTGACCTGCTTGGGTTCCAGTCCTGACTTCCTTTGGTAACGAACAAACAATGTGAACTCTGTAAGCTGGATAAACCTTTTTCTTCCTTTGTTCATGATGTTTTGTGCAGGAATAGAAACCCTGACTAAGACAACATGGGATCCCTGTGTGACAGAATAACATGGCCGATTCTATCTCCATACTAAAGAGAACAAAGCTCCAACAGCTGCACTGAGTCCTTTCAAACCAAATAGAAAGTACACCACTTGTAGGTCAGATTACTCTTTTGTTGGCCCTAGCTGATTTATTTTAACTGAGAGTAAAATGTCAGCCATTTTATAGTAATTCTAATTGTTAGGGTATTCTGCCAGTAAAGTCTCCATTCGTTTATCATAAACACGCACAGAGGGGTTAATGTTTGAAGATTGCTGTGGTTTCTCATAATTGGATAAATTAAACAGACACCTGGAATAGAACCTGAGAATTCCCACCTCTTAGCTTTCTCTGGCTAGTCATTTTCCAAGAACTGCTCTGTCAGGAGAAAATTTACAATGATAAACACTCATTACACTGTTGGGATCAAACACTCTATCTCACATAGGAAGATTCAGCCAACTGCTGGCATGACTGAGTTAAGATGACCTTGGAAGGGCCCTCTCATCACCAAGATGCAAGCATTTGTTGTAAAATATCTATGTTGCTTTGAGAACCAGCAAAGCACACATAACCTGCCAGGCTGCTGTAGACCCTTCTATGCTTCAAGCTAGGATTTCCAGGAACCAGTGTGTGTTGCTTGGATTCTTCTGCCTCTATTTTCTGAGTACTATAACAATGGGTATGCACTACCTCTCATCCATGTTGAAAACTTGTCTTAATAATAAGAAGTTAGCAGTTCCTTTTGTGTAAAAAGAATATTAAAAAGGTAACAGAGTATGAAAACATTTCTAGTCTGTGTTAGAAATTGAACAGCCATTAGGAGAGGATAGAATACATACAAAGATTAGATTATGAAAAACCAGAAATTGGTGCTCAAGGTCACTAATATTCAAAATAATTTAGTGCGGAGAATGTGGACAGCGACTATCTCAAATTTCTACAGCCAGACCTACTGGTCTTTGGTAGAAAGGAGAACACAGTGCTGGCATTGGCTACATAGCAAGATAAATGCCAATTTTGAGATTCTGATTCAAAAATCAAAATACAACAAAAGTGTGTTTTAAAAGTTAATGTGTTCCATATAATATCCATTTTGTAAATACTTGTGCTTGCCCATTAAACCTATAACTTAAGGATAAGTCTGGATTATTTTAATGTCCATGGGATATTAAATTCAGAATGCTAGAGTTTTCCTAATGTTTACTGATACCACTTTGCCTGCCACGGTTTGCTCTTTAATCTACCCTGCATTTCTTACCCAGTTCTCTAGTTTTAGTGACTTGTTTCATTTTGTTTTGTTTTGTAACTATGTAATTTATGGATGACACCTAACCATTCCATGTACTTCTATTAGAAATATGCCCTCATTTCTTCGAGAAAACACCAAATGCTGATGATGCTGCCAGTGTGGCACAACGCCAAGCCCCTGAGGAACCACGAGCCTGGGGTTTTGCAAAGGATTCCGCAGTGGTCTTAGGGGCAGCAGACATGGTTGAGGCCTTGGCCTAGGTCGAGGCTGCGGGGCTCTCCTGGAGGTAAAGTTGAATAAAAGGAGTGGATCCCTGTCACCAACCTGGGCCACATGGTTAAGCACATAAAGATCAAGTCCTTGGAAGAGATCTCTCTGCCCATTAAAAAGCCTGAGATTGTTGTTGACTTTTTCCTGAGTGGATCCCTAAAGGATGAAGTTTTGAAAATCATGCCAGTGCAGAAGCAGACACAGGAAGGCCAGCGGACCAGGGTCAAGGCTTTGTCCCTATTGGCGGCTACAGTGGTTATGTTGGTCTTTTTGTTAGATGCTCTAAAGAGGTAGCCACTGCCATCTGAAGGGCCATCATCTTGGCCAACCTTTCCATCGTCTTTGTGCGGAGAGTCTACTGGGGGAACAAGATTGGCAAGCCCCACAGTGTTCCATGCAAGGTGACAGGCTGCTGTGGCTCTATGCCCCTAGAGGTGCTGGCATTATCTCTGCTCTTGGGCCCAAGAAGTTACTGATGATGGCCGGCATAGATGGCTGCTACACATCAGCCAGTGGCTGCACTGCCACCCTGGGCAACTTTGCCAAGGCCACCTTTGATGCCATCTCCAAAATGTACAGCTACCTAACCCCTGACCTCCAGAAAGAAACTGTGTTCACCAAGTCTCCTTATCAGGAATTCACTAATCATCTTGTGAAAACCCACACCAGCGTCAGTTCAGAGGACACAAGCTCTAGCTGTGGCTACCACATAAGGGTTTTATACAGAAAAAAATAAATGAATTGAGTCTTTTAAAAATGCCCTCTCATATTTCCAGTGGACATAACCGGGATGAATTTGAAATGCACATTTTATGTCACTATAACCTTTCTAACACCTAAGCCCTCAGGTAAGTTGACTGAAGCCCTGTGTCATTTAAAGTCAAACCACACAAGTTGCCTGATGAATGGTTTTGGTCTGATTATTACTGTCCAGCATTATCCTGAGCAATGCGGTCTTTATCTGTTTAGTCATTTCTCTACCACTGGTAAATCATCATTTCCATTAGACCAAGATGGAGTCCTGGCTTAACAGGAATCCCTATATTGTCTAACATCACATTGCACAACTGTTTTCCTCTCCTGCTCTTCTGAGGGTAACTTTTAGAGAACCAACATGCTTTGGAAATTGAGGGTTTAAACAATCTAAACTACTGCCATTTTATTAAGAATAATTGATATGACAGAGATCCCATTTTAACTAGTTTTTACAACTGGCACATTAAAAATGCTGACTGACTTCCAATGCAGCAATTAAGTTATAAAATTAAATCATGAATCTGATATTTTCCATCAATTTTTCTCTCAGTGGGAAATATTGTAACTGACATGGAAGCGAAATAGGAATGAGAATCTGAGGCATGGGGCACTGCAAAGGGACAATTTATAAACAAGCACATCTCTCTACCCACTCATCCAAAGTCAGAACATTTTTCACTAATTAATACCAAGTGAAGAATATTATGTTATAGAATAGAATGATAAAGAAGAAAAGTTACTGAATCATTTGTATCTGATAATACATGTAAATATTTTTGAAAACACACATAAATATGTCTGCCAGTGCATGTTCCTACGTGTTTAAAAGCTGAAGTCAAGGAGATATGAGCAGAACTGTGACTTGTTTCTGTCCAGATGTACCATGGGACCTCATTTGCTCAAAAGCTATCATGCCTTGTCAAGATGAGCTTAATTTCTGAATACTAATATTGTGCTGCCTTAGTCTCTGAAAATACTCATGAAGTGACAACAATCTATTTGTTTCATTTCTGTGAATACAAAAAAAAAATTGAAATCTCAGCAACATTTGAAATTTGCATACCATTCCAAATAGACAATGTGCATTGGATCACACTAAGTATGCATTTAGTTTATTATGTTAAAAGTCAATACTGTGCAGTTTAACATTTCAGACATCTCTCTTGTATCAGTTAACAGTTTTCTTTTTCTTTTTTTTTTTTTTTTTTTTTTTGGACTTACTTGTATGCAAGTCAAAACAAAAACTCAAAACTCAGCCTAAACTATGTTTCAATTAATTTTCTATTCCTGATAACTAGAAACTTCCATATGTAGATATATGTTATTTCTACTAAATAAAAAAAAACAATCAGTGAATGCTATAGAATACAGATGAAAATTATTCTTATATATGTTATATCCTTTTACATTCTATTTATGCCTTATATAATAATTTATACATTTGTAGACCTAAGCATATTGATGTTTCATAATTGATAATTTTCTATGTTAAAAGTATTTTTCTTCCTCATAAACTTGGTGTTAAATAAGTAGTAATTTATGTTTAGCATAATAAAAGAAAAATAAATAATGATGAAAGAAGATTCAACAACTAATAACTATTTTTCGTTTGAGACTTTTAATATAAGGGTATTTTATAAACAAGTTGTGTATTTGCTTTACTGCCAATAACAACACTGACTATTTCAGTGAATCAATTATTTTAAGGTTACAAACATTCCAAAAATCATCTATTATTGAAGATAGTATAAATCTGTTAGATGTGAAGCAATTATTTCATTTATTCAAAAGTGCAAATTAATGATGAATTAAAGATAGTAAATGGTACCAAGAATAACAAGTTTGGATCCAAAAACCTTTAAAGTTTCGGTAATAATGCTGTTAATTATCCAGAACCTTTCAACTGAGTCCTTACTCAGTTTTTAAATAAATTGTCCATGAATTATTAAAAATATACTTTCAGAATTTGTTATGATATTACACTTGGCATTTTCTTATTAGTGAGAAAAATAAATAATATTTTCTCTTTATTTTCTACTGTATTTCTCTACCCAATAAATAAATTCCTAGTCTAATAAAACTCTCCTGCAGAAGTTATTAATGAGTTTCATTATAATACCATAAAGCACATAAAATACTCCAAAATTTACATATATACATGAGTAATATGTATTTATAACTATATGTATATATATATCAAAATTATTCATTATATACTCATGTATAAATTATTTCTAAACAATAAATTTGGAAAATATTAGAAGAAAAAATTCAAACTTATGAAACTCTCTAAAGAATGAAACAAAATGCAAATTAAATGCATAATGTATTTTGAAAGTAATAAAAACTATAGCTAGAAAGCATATTAAGAAAATTTTTCCATTTAATTTTACTGTGTCAACAAAAACAAATTTTTTATACTTAATTACTTCTCAGGAATTCAAATTCTTTAGATGATTTTTAAATTATGGAAAATAAATGTATTAATTACAGAGTAATAAGCATAAGGTGTTCTCCAAGGGGCTTTGCACACAAGCTTTAGAATCCTAGTTACTTTGTTTTCTTGTAGGTTTTAACTATAGTCCTACCTGGAGATACAATTTACATAACACGTTACTGAGAGCCCACAAACTCTCACTGATTAACAGCATTCATTTGTTACAGAAATAGTAACTAGACGTAATCTGAGGTAATCAAGTATTTTCTTCCTCCAATCTGGCTAGTTTATCCTCACATATCATGTAGAAAAAAGTATGCAGTTTTCAAAATTCACTTCATATACATGTTTTTCTTCTCCCTGATTTGAGCAATGCCTTCACATTTGCATATCATTGTAAATGGACTTGCATTTAACTTTCTGTATCATTCAAAACATGGTTCATGGATCTCTTTTCTTTTAAACTGCAAATTCCAAAATGTCAGGACCAGAATTATATTGTATTCTCCCACACTAAGCACAGAATGTATCTTCTTCATTCAATGAAAATTAGCTAAATTTTTGATGAAACTTTTTCCCACCAATAGAGACATAGTGTAAATTACAAAAGATTTTGAGTTATGTAGAAGAAAATTAAAAATAGCTTTTACTTCAAAGTTCACTTCCCCCTGTGAATAAAGCAATAAAGGAATGACAATATAATTATTAACTTATTTTCAATAAAAAATATACTATGATGTTAATTATATGTTGATATAAAAAGTATGCATAGCAAACTATCCACAATACTGTTAATACACATAAATATAAATCTTTGTAATTGTAATTTAAAAGAACATTTGTCTTCATGTAAGTTGTTGCCCATTTCGTTATCATTACAACGTATGAATTTTATATGGCATTTATAGTTCATTAAATAAGTGTTCAAGAGCATTTCAGCATGCACGAAGGTCTATTTATATATTACCTTGGACTTAATACCTGAGGACTCCTAGATTTATCTTAAATTTTATAGAAAACAATATACGCTTTCCCCAGTAGTTTTGAGGCATTACCTGTTACAGCACCAAGAATTGTTTCTTCTGATTTCAAAACTATCTCTACTATAAACATATGTTGCAGAAGGCAGAAAGCCCATGAAAAATTGTAAGCAATATGGCACATATCATCCAATAAAATTCTAAGTTTAGTTATTGTTATGCTGTAAGTATTTATTATATAAAATTTGGTATGTAAAAAATATTTGTAGAATATTATTTTATTGCATAGTTGTTTTAAAGTTAATAAGTTGAGCATGACCATACACACACACACACACAACTTTAATGAAAGTACATAGTATGTTAGGGGAGGAACAAAGGTAAAACTTGCTGGAAAGGCTGGAAATATGGCTCAGAGGTTAAGAGCATGGACTGTGTTCAATCTTCAGCAACCACATGGTGGCTCACAACCATCTGTAATGAGATCTATTGCTCTCTTTGGGCCTGCAGACATACATGCAAGTAGAATACTGTATATATAATTAATAAATAAATCTTTTAAGAAAGTTGGAACATTGCAGGTTCAGTGAAAGATCCTGACAGTCCCAAAAACTATAATAAAGAATGAGCTGAAGGGGTTTGCAATCCCATAGGAAGAACAACAATATCATCCAACCAGATCACCCAGAGCTTCCAGGAACAAAAACACCAACCAATAAGTACACATAGGAGAACCCAGGGCTCTAGCCACATATATAGCAGAGGATGGCCTTGTCTGACATCAATAGGAAGAGAACCCTTTGGTCTTGTGAAGGCTCCTTTCCCCAGTGTTGGGGAATGCCAGGGCAATGAAGTGGGAGTGGGTGGTTAAGAGTGGGAGCATATTCTTGGATGTGGTTAGGGGAACAGAGAGGGGAGGGGGGAGGATAACATTTGAAATGTAAATACATAAAATATCCAATTTTAAAAAATGAAATAAAGAATGATAGAGGACCCTCCTCCAGCCTCCACAAAATTTTGCAGGGTTTATAACACCTAAAGAAATAGAAGAAGTCATCAAAAGCCTCCCAACCAAAAAAAGCCCAGGTCCAGACGGGTTCAGTGCAGAATTTTATCAGATATTTATTGGGGATATAACACCAATATTCGCCAAACTATTCCAAAAGATAGAATCAGATGGAATATTACCCAACTCATTTTTTGAGGCTACAATAACCCTCGTACCTAAGCCACACAAAGACCCTACAAGGAAAGAGAACTTCAGAACAATCTCACTTATGAACATTGATGCAAAAATACTCAACAAAATCCTTGCAAACCGAATCCAAGAACACATCAAAACCATCATTCATCATGACCAAGTAGGCTTCACCCTGGGATGCAGGGATGGTTTAATATAAGGAAATCCATCAATGTAATCCACCATATAAACAAACTCAAAGAACAAAATCACATGGTCATCTCACTAGACGCTGAGAAAGCATTTGACAAAATCCAACACCCCTTCATGTTAAAAGACCTGGAAAGAACAGGAATCCAAGGCCCATATTTAAACATAATAAAAGCAATATACAGCAAACCAACAGCCAACATCAAACTTAATGGTGAGAAACTTGAAGCAATCCCACTAAAATCAGGGATTGGACAAGGCTGCCCACTCTCTCCCTACCTATTCAACATAGTACTGGAAGTCCTGGCTAGAGCAATTAGACAGCAAAAGGAGATCAAGGGGATACAAATCGGAAAGGAAGAGATAAAAACATCACTCTTTGCTGATGACATGATAGTGTACTTGAGTAACCACAAAAATTCTACCAGAGAACTCCTACAGCTGATAAACAAGTTCAGCAAAGTGGCCGGATACAAAATTAACTTGAACAAATCAGTAGCCTTCCTATACTCAAAGAACAAACATGTGGAGAAAGAAATTAGGGAAAAGGTACCCTTCACAATCGTCACAAAAACTATGAAATACCTTGGTGTGACTCTAACTAAGTAAGTGAAGGACCTGTATGACAAGAACTTCAAACCTCTAAAGAAAGAAATTGAGGAGGATCTCAGAAAATGGAAAGATCTCCCATGCTCATGGATTAGAAAGATCAACATCTTAAAAATGGCCATCCTACCTAAAGCAATCTACAGATTCAATGCAATCCCCATCAAAATTCCAACGCAGTTCTTCATGGAATTGGAAAGATCAATGTGCAATTTCATATGGAATAACAAAAGACCTAGAATAGCGAAATCCATCCTCAACAACAAAAAAACTTCTGCGGGAATCACTATCCCTGACCTCAAGCTATATTACAAGGCAATTGTGCTGAAAACTGCATGGTACTGGTACAGAAATAGGCAAGTGGATCAATGGAATAGAATAGAAGATCCAGAAATGAGCCCTCATGTATATGGTCACCTGATTTTTGACAAAGGAGCAGTAAACATTCAATGGAAAAAGGACAGCCTATTCAACAAATGGTGCTGGTCCTACTGGCACTCAACATGCAAAAGAATGAAAATAGACCCGTTCTTATCTCCTTGTACAAAGCTCAAGTGTAAGTGGATTAAAGATCTCCACATTAAACCAGATACACTGAAACTATTCGATGAGAAAGTAGGGAAAACCTTAGAACACATAGGCACAGGAGAAAATTTCCTGAACAAAACACCAATGGCTCAAGCTCTAAAGTCAAAGATTAACAAATGGGACTTAATGAGATTGCAAAGTTTCTGTAAGGCTAAGGACATCGTCAAGAAAACAAAACGGCAACCAACAGAATGGGAAAAGATCTTTACCAACACCACTCAGATAGAGGCCTAATATCCAAGGTGTACAAGGAACTCAAAAAGCTAGACACCAGAGAATCAAATAACCCTATTAAAAAATGGGGTACAGAGCTAAACAAATCATTTTCAGTTGAGGAACACCGAATGGCCGAGAAACATCTGAGGAAGTGCTCGACATCCTTAGCCATCAGGAAAATGCAAATCAAAACAACCCTAAGATTCTACCTCACACCAGTCAGATTGGCCAAGATCCAAAACTCAAGATGACAGCAGATGCTGGCGAGGCTGCGGAGAAAGAGGAACACTTCTCCACTGTTGGTGGGGTTGCAAGCTAATACAACCACTCTGGAAAAATGTCTGGCGATACCTCAGAAAATTGGATATAGTACTACCTGAAGACCCAGCTATTCAACTTTTGGGCATTTACCCCAGAGACACTTTAATACACAACAAAGGTATATGCACCACAATGTTCATAGCGGCTCTATTTATAATAGCCAGAATCTGGAAGGAACCCAGATGTCCTTCAGAAGACGAATGGATACAAAAATTGTGGTACATATACACAATGGAATACTACTCAGCCACCAGAAACAATGACTTAACCAAATCCTTAAGAAAATGGCTGCATCTAGAGAAGATCATCCTGAGTGAGATAACCCAGTCTCGAAAGAACAGACATAATATGCAGTCACTGATAGTGGGATGCTAACCCCAGAGGCTTGCACTCCCCTAGAAACAACTCACAGACTGTATGAAGTCCAAGAAATAAAGAAAACAAAAAATATACATATATTCACAAAACAAGAAGACTTTGACTATTTCCATGTTGCGTTTTGTTTTGCATGTACTTTACGCTTATTGCAACTAGTACGTTTTCAATGCATACTGTTAAGCCCTTGAAAAAAATCAAGTACTGACTAAAAAACATATTCACATGGTTTTATGTAAAATGTATTTTAATGTCTGAAAAAACAGTACTGACCAAAATTTATAATTTTAAGCAAAAAATGTTTAAAATCTTTACATTTATCTTTGTTTTGCAAAATAAAGTCGTTTAAAAAAAATTTGCAGTGTTTATGTACGTGTGTACACATACATAAATACACACACACACACACATACACGCATGCATTTACTTCTGCCCATTCCCATATTCACACTCACCACAATTTCTTTTTAATTAAAATTATAATCTGATCATTTCCTGTAAAATATGAGGATTTTCTACTCATTACACACTAGTGTGTCATGTCAACAAAATGTATGTCTCAGAAACTACATCTATTACAAGCATATACTTACTAGTGTTAAAAGTATTTAGAAGAAAAAGTAAAAGCACAATGTAGAACAAAGTAAAGACTACAAGTAAACTTATAGAACTTGTGCCAAATAAAATGTATACTGTTTTCAGTTATAAAATTAAAAGCCCCAATTACCTGTGTACTTAGAAAGGGAAAAATAGATTAAATAGAACATAGCCATTTTTTTAAAATAAAGCCATATTTGTGACCTAAAGCTTGTTCAGTCTGAATTTCTTTTATCATTATCACTTTATTAAAAAAAAGAGGTATACATTTACAGATTTTTAAAAGCATTTTGACATAACATTATATGAATATTTTTGTAACTACTTAAATCTTTTAGAGGTTTGATAGCAGGCATAGAAATCCCACTAGTTACCATAAGCATGAAGTACATGTAGGACAGAACATAACATGGAAACATATTTCTTGTTGGGCACAGATTAAGCATAATGATCTCTGAATACCAAAAATTGTCACAAGGCTATTATCTTAACTCTTGGATTATTAATGATTTGAGGTCCAGGTGTACCACAATCTTAAAGGGTGCTATAGATATATTTTTTCCCTGAGAAGTACTGAGGCTATCTTTTTTTTTTTTTTTTTTTTTTGACCTTTGTTTTTCTTGAGCTTCAAATAGTTGGTGAGATGTGTCTGTGGTGTTCAGAGCTTTCTGGGGTTAGTATCCAATTATCAGTGACTGCATATTATGTTTGTTCTTTTGTACTTCAGTCAGGATGATATTATGTAGATGCATCCGTTTTCTTAGGAATTTCATAAAGTCATTATTTCTGATAGCTGAGTAGTACTCCATTGTGTAAATATCCTAAATTTTTGTATCCATTCATCTACTGAAGGACATCTGGGTTCTTCCCAGATTCTGGCTATTATAAATAAGGCTGCTATGAACAATGAGGTGCATGTGTCTTTGTTAAGTGTTGTATATATGCCCAGAAGTGGAATAACTGTGTCTTCAGGTAGTACTTATGTCCAATTTTCTGAGGAAACTCCAGACTGATTTCCAGAGAAGTTGTACCAGTTTATAACCGCACCAACAGTGGAGAAGTGTTCCTCTTTCTTCACATCCAATCCAGTATCTGCTGTCATCTAAATGTTTGATATTAGCCATTCTGGTTGGTGTGAGGTAAAATCTCAGGGTTGTTTTGATTTGCATTTTCCTGAGGCTAATGAAGTCGAGCACTTCCTTAGATGCTTCTCAGCCATTCACTATGCCTCAATTGAGAACTTTTTGTTTAGCTCTGTACCTGATTTTTTGATTCTGTGGTGTCTGACTTCTTGAGTTATTTGTATACCTTGTGTATTAGACCTCTTTCAATGTGGGGTTGCTAAAGATCTTTTCCCAATCTGTTGGCTGCCATTTTGGTTTCTTGACAGTGTCCTGAGTCTTACAGAAAATTTGCAATCTCTTTAAGTCTCATTTGTCAATCTTTGACCTTAAAGCACAAGCCATTGGTGTTCTCTTCAGGAAATTTTCCCCTGTGCCTACTTGTTCTAAGGTTTTTCTTACTTTCTCATCTAATAGTTTCAGTGTACCTGGTTTAATGTGGAGATCTTTGATCCACTTGCACTTGAGCTATGTACAAGGAGATAAGAAAGGGTCTATTTTCATTCTTCTGCATACTGTGTGCCAGTTGGACCAACACCATTTGGTGAAGAGACTGCCTTTTTTCATTGAATGTTTACAGATCCTTTGTCAAAAATCAAGTGACCATATATGTGAGGTCTCTTTTTTAGATCTCCTCTTCTATTCCATTGATCCTCGTAACTATCTCTGTACCAGTACCATGCAGTTTTTAGCACAATTGCCCTGTAATATAGCTTGAGGTCAGTGATGGTGATTCCTGCAGATGTTTTCTTGTTGTTGAGGATGGATTTCACTATTCTAGGTCTTTTATAATTCCAGATGGAATTGCACCTTGCTCTTTCTAACTGTATAAAGAATTGGGTTGGAATTTTGATGGAGATTGCATTGAATCTGTAGATTGCTTTTGGTAAGATGACCATTTTAACAATGTTGATCCATCTAATCCATGAGCATGGGAGATCTTTTCATTTTCTGAGATCTTCCTTGATTTCCTTCTTTATAGATTTGAAGTTCTTGACATACAGGTCCTTCACTTGTTTAGTTAGAGTTACATCAAAGTATTTCATATTGTTTTGACTACTGTGAAGGCTATCTTTTTCCCAATTTCTATCTCTGTATGTTTCTCCTTTGAGTAGAGGAAGGCTACTGATTTGTTTGAGTTAATTTTAAATCTAGCCACTTTGCTGAACTTGTTTATTAGCTGTAGAAGTTCTCTACTGGAATTTTGGGGTCACTTATGTACACTATCATGTCATCTTCAAATAGTGATGTTTTTACTTTGTCCTTTCCAATTTGTATCCATTTGATTTCCTATTGCTGTCTAATTGCTCCGGCAAGGACTTCCAGTACTATGCTGAAGAGGGAGGGCAAAAGTGGGCAGCCTAGTTTATTCCCTGATTTTAGTGGAATTCTTTCAAGTTTCTCACCATTAAGTTTGATGTCAGCTATTGGTTTGTTGTATATTGCTTTTATTATGTTTAGGTATGGGCCTTGATTTCCTGTTCTTTCCAAGACTTTTAACATGAAGAAGTGTTGAATTTTGTCAAATGTTTTCTCAGCATCTAGTGAGATGATCATTTTTTTTTTTTTTACTTTGAGTGTGTTTATATGGTGGATTACATTGTTAAATTCCTGTATATTAAACCATCCCTGCATCACAGGGATGAAGCCAATTTTATCATGGGGAATGATCATTTTGATGTGTTCTTGGATTCGGTTTGCAAGGATGTTCAATATTTTTGCATCGAGGTTCATAAGTGAGATTCTTCTGAAGTTCTCTTTCCTTGTAGGGTCTTTGTATGGTGTAGGTATGAGGGTGATTATAGCCTTGAAAAATGAGTTAGGCAGTGATTCATATGACTCTATTTTGTGGGATAGTTTGGAAAGTATTGATATTAGGTTGTCAATTAATGTCTGATAGAATTCTGCACTGAAACCATCTGGACCTGGACTTTTTTTGATTTGGTGGCTTTTAATGACTGCTTCCATTTTTTAGGTGTTATGGGATTATTTAGATGGTTTACCTGGTCTTGATTTAACTTTAGTATCTGGTATTTGTCTAGGAAGTCATCCATTTCCTCCAGATTTTTGAGCTTTGTTGAGTATAGGCTTTTGTAGTAGGATCTGATAATTTTTTGAATTTCCTTAGCTTCAGTTGTTATGTCTCCACTTTCCTTTCTGATTTTGTTAATTTAGATACTCTCTCTTTGCCCTCTAGTTATTCTGGCTAAAGGTTTATCAATCCTGTTAATTTTCTCAAAGAACCAGCTCTTGGTTTTGTTGATTCTTTGAATGGTTCTTTTTGTTTCTATTTGGTCTCTTTCTGCTCTGAGTTTGATTACTTCTTGCCATCTACTCCTCTTGGGTGTATCTGCTTCCTTTTGTTCGAGAGCTTTCAACTGTGCTGTCAGGTTACTAGTGTATGCTCTCTCCAGTTTATTTTTGTAAGCACTCAGAGCTATAACATTACCTCTCAGTAATGCTTTCATTGCATCCCATAGGTTTGTGTATGTCCTGTTTTCATTTTCATTGAATTCTTGAAAGTACTGAATTTCATTCTTTATTTCTTCTTTGACCCTGCTACCATTTAATAGAGCATTGTATAGTTTCCAACCTGCAGAGACCATCTCCAGTTGGCACAAACCCCAAGTGAGTGATGGGGCCACCCACCCATCTCAAAAATTTTAACTCAGGATTTTTCTTATTGAAAACAAATGTATAGAGGAAATAATGGAGCAGAAACTGAAAAAAAGGCCATCCAGAGATCACCCCTCCTAGGAATCTGTCTCACATGAAGACTCCAAACTCAGACACTATTGCTGATACCAAGAAAGGTTCGCTGAACCCTGGTATAGCTTTTTCATGAAAGGCTCAGACAGAGCCTGATCAATACAGATTCAGATACTCAAGCCAACCATTGAATTGAACCCAGACTGAGAGTTAGGTGAAGGACTGAAGGAGCTGAAGGGGTTGGCAACCCCATAGGAAGAACAACAGTATCAACTAACCAAACCAACCAGATCTCTCAGGGAATAAAGCACTAATCAAAGAGCACACATGGAGGGATCCATGGCTTCAGCTGCATATGTAGCAGAGGGAGATGGAATTATCTGGCATCAGTGGGAGGGGAGGCTTTTGGTCCTGTGGAGCCTTGGTGCTTCCCAGGTCCAGCAAGGCTTTAACTTATCTTGATTGACTTTTTTTAATTGACCCTTAAGACTCATAATACAAACAAACAATCAAAAGTTATTTATTAAATTTATTTGTATTTATAGTATTCCAAAATTCATACATAACAATCTTAGCATTAAAGCAATGCTATTTTAAGGCTAGAGTTTGGTAGAGAGTTAAGTTATGAGGAGAGAGCCCTCTAGATAAACTTAGAATCCTCATAAATGAAATCTCAGTCAGCCTGTTTGATGCCTTCTACAGAAAGATCCCCTAATTGGGGAAGCCCCTCATTCAAGTACCAGGGAACGTGAACCCAAAAACTCATGGAGAGCCAATCTTGCTGCAATCAGGCAAGAGGTTTATCCAGGAGATCAGAGCTCTGAGGATGATACATATTTCATGCAGGAGATAGAGGAGTCAACCCCGAGCTTAAATGGGGAAAAGTATTTATAGGGAAAATTACAGAAACAGTTGCAATTTTATTGGTTTATTCAAATTGGCACACTTTGTCTATTTTGGACATGATTCAACTCTAGGCCACTCTATTTTGGGGCACACTGACCTTCATACTTGTTTTTCTCAGGAATTTGGAGCCAGACTTTATCAAGTCTAGATGATCCGGGGTTGGGCCAATTCTTTGAACATGTTATTTTGTTCTTAGCCTTGAGACATACTTGTCCTCAAGGCAGGGTCAGTGGGACCAACTTAAAATTTTAACTCTTTCACTACCAGGTGGAGCACATCAATAAACCGACCCTCAGGATTAGGCCGCACAATCTATGGCAATTTGTTAAGGAAACTTGTATAGACATACACAAAATGCAGAATAGAAAGACTCTGGAGAATTATCTACCCCAAGAGACACACTGGCACTTCCACAGGCTTGAAAAATAATACATTAAAAATTTCACAGAAAAAAAATATTTGAGAAAGATCAACTCTAAGCTGTCTGGCATGGGTGTTGGGAACTTGACTCAGGCCCTCCACAAGAACAGTAGGTGTCTCTAACCACAGAGCATCTCTACCATCTCAAAGTTTACTACTCTGACTGGTTTCATGAGGAAAAACTGCCAAGAGATCAGAGGACTTCACTGAGAAGATCATTGTACTTACTGAGTTGCTTTACCTAAAGTAGCAATAATATTTATCATACTCTATCATTCTGCATAATAAAATATTGTTATATAGTTTATTTATAACCAGTGATGTGATTGAAATGTCCTAGACAACTAAAACTACAAAATAGGATTTGCAATGCGAGAGTAACTGCATAATAATATTCATTCACAATACAAAAATATGTAGATAGTTCTGTAAGTCTGTCATGGAAAGAAGAGGCATTCCCAATTTGATCAAAAAGAGGTTTGCAGGAATGTGATTGTCTTAAAGTTAAATAAGAATTATTGATGAGAATCTGTTTTAGATTGATTTCTAAGTTTCTAGCAGATCTAGAAAAGAAGATATCAAAAAGATTATGGAAAATGCTGTCCTTGCTGCTGCTGCTGCTCTGGTTATACAAAGGTACGTACAGTAAAGAACTACACTCAAATAATCCAAATGCTTTTCCTTGAAATACAATAGGGGAGCAAATCAAGTAAATTGAGCTTGACAATGGGGCATAATATTATAGTTTAGAATCCTGCCTACTCCTAGCATGCGGTAGTTTAAATGTCCCCAATTGGCTCATAGGTTTGAACAATTGAACCTAATGGGTCACGGAGTGTACCAGACTCAGCTCCTGACATCTTTGAGCTCTGAACAACGAATACGCCGGTGTGGTGCTGCATCTGACAGCCCAGCATGAGTGCCCAGCTGCCAACTAAGAGGCAGGCAGAAACAAAAAGCCAAAGTCCCAATTAGATGGCAACCTGATGTCCAGTGCAGCACAGGCAACGTGTAGCAAATGTTTTACTACAATTGCAAGTTAAATACCTGATTTAAATTTCCAGCATATTTATTTTTACCAAAAAATAAAACCCACTACTAGTTTTTAAAACGTACTGATTCTTGTGTGCATGGGCGTTTTGCCTCCTTGTGAGCCTGTGTAGCATGTGAATGCAAGGCAAGGGTTTGTGCATCTTCTGGAGCTAGAATTACAAGTGGCTGTGAACTACCTAAGTGGGTGTTTAGAACCGAGTTCTTGTACCCTGCAAGAAAAGTAGGCATTCTCAACTGCTGAGCCATCTCCAGCCCTAAGCTTCCTACATATCTTTAATTTCAAGTGTCATTTCTGAAGATAAACAGATTATTACAACAAAATAACATCCACAGAAGGGGATGACATGCCATTGACAAACACTAGAGATAAAGACATGGTTGAAAAATCAATTACAAATCTCTCTTAGAAAACTTAACCAGAAAAATGAAATAGATGATCATAAATTATAGCATCAGAGAGAACAAATTTCTAAAACTTTGATAGCTAATAAAGTTAGTTTAAAATGGAAAGAATAAAGCAGGTATATTTACAACAAAATTAACTTTGATCTCTTACTATTCTATGATAATAAATTGATGAATGGTTTGTTCTTTTCTAAATAAATCATTCATGAGTTTTTGGAAGACACCCCCATAAGGTTCAGAATCATTTAAAAATTAAATGAGAAATTGGCACACTCTCACTCAATATAGATGTGAGTAAAAGAGAAATGTAAAACTGTTGTCCCATTCTCTGTGGGTTCATGTGGATATCAGCCCTGATCTTATAGCCTTCCTACTTCTTCCTCCACATAGATCCCTGAGCCTTGAGGGGAGGCCTTTAATACAGACTTTTAAGTCAAGGCTGAGTGATCCAAGGTTGTTCACTCACTCTTCATTGTCTAGTCCTACCTCTAACAAAGAAGCTATTTGCAATTGCTATTTGCTGGGAGAGGAAAAAAAAATATCAGTTTCCTCCAATGGAGTGGCAAGAAGTCTACAAGTCACATTCCAGGCCCCTGCTCTTCAGTCCTTTCTCTAACTCCTTCATTGGATTCCTTTGTTCAGTCTGATGGTCACCTGCAAGCATCCTCCTCTGTATTTGTATCTCTGGCAGAGCCTCTGAGGAGACATCCATATCAGGCTCCCACCAGTAAGCACTCTTTGGCATCAGCAATAGTGACTGAGTTTGAAAACAACATTTAATTGGAACTAGCATACAGATTCAGATGTTAAGTCCATTATCGTCAAGGTAGGAAGTGTGGCAGTGTCCAGGCAGAAATGGTGCTGGAAGAGTCTAGAGCTCTACATATTATTTCAAAGGCAGACAGGAGAATCTGGCATCCTCAACTGGGAGAAAGTTCTCTAAGCCCACTGACACACTTCCTCTAACAAGGCCACACCTCCTAAGGATGCTATTCCCTGTGTCAAGCATATTCAAACCATCACAGGTAGCCATAGTTGGGGAAGTACCTGAGAGGAGTTGGGGGAAAAAATATTATCAAAATATATTGTATTCAAAAAGGAAGAATGGAAACACAAGCTTTCTTTTAATACTATATTCTTTATGTAGTTGGTAAAATTTTTTTAAATCTAACTGCATTCATCTGAAGATTATATTTAAAAGAAATAGTGAGTTGTACTCTAGTTTCTGATGCAAATCTCTGTGCCTATTACCCTTACTTCCAACTCCCTATGTAAATACGAAGCTATGTTCCTGTAATGTCAACTAGCAAAAACCAAATGTGTGTGTGTGTGTGTGTGTGTATATATATATATATATATATATATATATATATATATATATATATATATATATATATATATATGTCCAGGTGGTAAGTGATACATTTGAAGCTGGAATAAAAGAATGTTTCCTTGGTAAGAACTGGATGAACTATTTACAGACTTTGTTTTACAATTTAACAAGCTTGTGTAATTTTGTCTCTTCTGTGAGTTGATATTTAAAATGTCATATATAAGTAATAAATATGTAATAGGCAAACTGGGAGAATAGAGAAGAGAACTAAATTATATTAGCATGTGTTATGTCTTATACTTCTTGTTATGTCCAGTGTTCTCAAAGACAGACAGGGACACATGATATCTACGAGCTAATCTTCACTGACTATGTACATCAAGGATTTTTTGATGCTTCTGTCTTCATAATCAATTTATTAACAAAACAACTTATTGCTTTACATTTCCTTCAGCTCAGTTGTTTGTTTGCCCTTCTTTGATTAATACACATGATACTATGATAATGCTTGTTCCAGAGTCGGTAGTTACTTGAAAACAATTTTTTGTGCTGCTTGATAAATAAAAATACTATACTGTTATAATTTTTTAAATAGAATTTTTAGCTGGCCTAAATTTTCAAGTTATATCAGTCATTGATTGGTCATCCCCAGTAGGTCTAAGCCACTATTGTCCCAGCTGATCTTACAGGCAGGACAGGTTATGAGTCTAGGTTTTGTTGCTGAGTTGGTGTACCAGTCCCAAGTCTGGGAAACTATTCTGTTTATACAAGATGGACAGTTCAGGCTCCATATCCTCTGTTACTAGAAATCTTTGCTTAACTCATGTGCATAGGTTCTAGGAAGAATCCACCGCACTAGGTTTTCATCTAGCGCTCTAAGTGCCTCCCCATTCTCGCTCTCCGTCCTTCTTTTCTCAACCTGACCCCTCCTGTTCCAATTCCCCTCACCTGTTCACTGACAAAATCTGCTTTATTCATCCCATAATTTTCTTTGTTCTTCCCAGTACAGAATTGTTTGCTTTTGATTCTTAATTAATCAAATAACACAGACAAAATTAAAATAAATGAAATCATGATGTTCAATTTAAATCCTCTACTCCATATTATAAATACATTTCATAACTTCAAAGAACAATGTAGTAAAACAATCTTGAGTAAAATTAAAAGAAAATTAAAGAAAATGATTTCAAGCATTTTAAATTGGGCTGATTTTCTACAGTTAAAGTTATAAAAATTGCTTAAATCTTGATATTTAGATGTCTTTAAAGCTTAGCAACATAAATCTCCCATTCCAACAAATATATGGTATAATATACTGGATACAAATTTTCTTCTTTTATCAGTTTCTGACTCTTGAGCATATCTGGACTTCTGTTAATCTGGTCTTCTGACTATTCACCTGCAGTAGCCTCCTGTACTGTTAAACTGAACAAATGCTATTTTTGCAACACCAGCATGAACATTTTATAGTTGTGTCTGGTTCAGCTTTACATAACAGTCATTAGTCTCATATTTCCTGGAATTTATGATGGTAGTTTTCATATTTGTCATATCTAAGGAGAAATCAATGCTGGTATTATTTTAAACAATCTGAAAACTCCTAAGGGCTTATAGTGGCCAAAATAGGTATTAAAAGTATAATAGATATATAATCATTTTCCCTCAAAAATATGTAAATTACCACTGAAACAGTGAGAATACTTTTATTCTCACAAGGATGCATTTGTTGCTGAGGAAAATTGGTCTTTCTGCTGTTCTTTCTCTTACCTATTTCATTTTATACATGTTATATTTATTATGTTTTCTCACTGCTGTCTAGATAACTGAAATAAACCACTTATGGAGGAAGTAAGTTTTTGGCTCATGCCCTGGGATGGAGAAGTCAATCCTGGATGCTTGTTTCCATGGTTACAGGAACATACTACTGCTCAGCAGATCAGGGATGGGGCATAACTTGGGCCCAGCTAAAATCTTTAAAGCAATCTATTTCTATAAGACTCAAGAACTTAAAATTTCTATACCCATCAAAAACTGCAGCACAACCTGCAACCCATGTATCCAAATAGATGAATCAAAAGAGAAACTTCAATATTCCACACAAAACAGACACCTTCTGCCATGTTTGATGCTTTAAGGGGACCCTCAGTAGGAATCTTCTCTTGACCTCTTGCTTCCTAGCCTCTAGACCTATGAATTGAGTCTATTTCTGACCACTTTAATTTCCCCAGTACATAACATTTTCTTATATCAACAGTTAATGAACTACGATATACACAAACTACCTATAAGAATGCCCTAAAAGACCAATAACACCATAAAGAAACTACTGAAAGAAGCCAGGAAAATGGTTTCTCACTATATAGATAATGTAAAAAAAGTATTTTAGAAAAATATAACAAATTTTAGATCAGAAAAATGAAACTATGTATTTCTTAACAATCAGGATGTGATCTATAAAATGTACTGGGTAATCAATTACTATGTAAATATAACAGGTGAAAAATGTGAACTCAAGTATCTATTATGTGATATAGTCAAAAGGGTCCTATGTCATGAATGAATTCCTTCATTTAATTAAATGCTAGTGTGTGTCATACAGCCAAACAGACACAGAAGCATCCTATGAGAAAACTGACACAGAAAACCAAAGTTACACAAGTGCTAAGGGAAAAAAATATCTAAATTCATGTCATTTGTTTTTGCTGCACCCCATCAGCACAACTACATGAGAATCCATAGGCATTCAGGTCCCCACTAATTTCATCCTTTGCACAGCTATCCCCTATGTCTAGTATCTTAAAAATAATTTTATATCAAGGTACAGAGCCTGAAGATTACAGAGATAAATCATCATTCAGGAAAGATGGATTCTTGAGATTTTGGAATGGTTGCATATGACAATATACTTTTAAGAGTTAATATATGAAATAAGTATCATTCTGTCAAAACATCTTCAAAGGATCTTTAAACTCAAGGTAAGTGGAAAGGATGGCTACAAACTTCTCAAATGGCACTTGTGATGTCATTTGTCAGCCAAATGTCCAGTATTTGGCAGCATCAGCCAATCATTCACTGGGGGCCGCTTCGTTCTGCTGGGAGCATGGTGACCCGAACTAAAATAAGGCCTTTTCATCCACTCCAAGTACCAGTTCTTCCAAGCTACTGCTTCCTACTGCATAATCTTGAAAAAGGGTTGTGTGCTTGCAGGCTCCTTTTAGAAGTAAGTGTAGTGTTGGTAGATTCATTAGGCTGAATGAGCTCCACCTCAGCAAAGCTATCATTTAGATATCCAACTCAGGAAACCAAGGTGTGCACACAAATAGCTCTTTCCCACAGCTTTATAAATTTTAATAACTGCAATTAGGAAAATGGGATGCTTATGGTGCGAACTTATACAATAAGACCATTAACTTTTTATGTGGCAAAGTGGAAAATACTGCAATTACAAACATATGAATATTTGTGAAATACTCGAGAGCATTTACAATGGTAAACAGCAAGACTACATCATAGCAAAGCATTTACCTTGTGATTTTTTTCCACAGTAAGTTTTAGCAATTTCATATTTATTTGAAATATAATGCTAAAGAAGAATAAAATTCAATTCAATGTTGTCTTAATTTAAAGGGGCAAGTTTTGAGCCTGAAAAACTGGTTATATGATTTAATTAAATAATTGGTAGTGTTTATTTTCCTTCCAAGCATGTTGGGTAAACATGTTCCTTATAAAATCTGATCATGTTTATAGACTATTAGACACTATTTAACCACAAAACCATCCAAGGTATTTTGAAATAAAGAATGATGTGAAAAAGTATGTTGTATTGTTTCTGATATGAAAACTAATCTCAGGTCTGCCAACATAAGCCTGTCACTCATTGGTCTAGTTCAGTGTGAAAGCTTGATTTTCCCTTCTGTTTGCTGCTACATTTCATACACTTAAGCTACTCTCTACACAATAGACGTTCATCAAAATTATTCACTAAAAATGTCCACCTATTCAATGTAAAATATGTCAGTGCAATTCTCAGTCTATACTAGAACCTAGCAACTCACCCTTTACAAATTAGCATTCGACCCTGAGCAGACAGAGCAGACACAAACTAAACTCAGGGCTTTTCATTAACATTGAGCACCTATGCCTTGTGCCTCTTGCTTCCTAGCACACAACCTTAGAAAAATGACTTAACATTATATGGTTTTACCTTCAGTTTAAAAATTATCATAGTGGCGTCTAATTTTGAGGGTTACTACATTAATTAGATTAAAGTTAATATGCCTAACCTCTAGTTCACTTGAATATATCAGAAACCAAATTGAGTTCAACCAAGATTGTAGACCTTACTGAAACATATAATCTTTTGGTGACTTTAAGTTTTGAGGGACTATTCATATCTCTATTTTTACCCAGAATGATTGTTATAACTCCTTGCTAGTGTTTGTTTTGTTTTGTAGTACTTTATGTTGGTTATCCCAACATGTAGACACATTCCAAAGTTGTTAAACTTCCTCCAATTAATCATATTCTTTCATCAGAAACCATTACCAAGACTGTAAAATGAAATGAATTTTTAATGTCTAAAAGTGTTGAATGTTACAGTTAAGGTCCTCCAGAACATGCAGTCTCCTCCGTAAAGCAGAATTTTAAATAGCAAGCCATCTGTTCCTTCCTGTTTCTAATTATGGAACTGAACATAAATTTTAATAGGTATCTTAATTTGAACCACCTATCAAAAGAAAACAAAAAATATGGATTACTGAATTGGTTTTTATAATAACTTCATTATGATCAAAATGAGAAATATTTTATAAAACCCTGATGTTTAAACAGAAACTTTAATTTTCTAAAATAAGATAATAGAACCTTTCAAATGATGGTAAGACTCACTTTCAAAATGGACACAATGAAAGATATACAAGTTTTAACTTATAATCATGAATATTGTGAATTGATACATAAAGAGAAAGCCTTAACAACACAGCCAGAATTTTTCAGGTTATAAATAGTTAATATAGAAAATTAGTTACAAAGGTGAAAATAATACCCACTTATTTAAAGTCAATGAGAGGACAATATTGGGGACAAAGTCCTATAAAATGTGCTCCCAAAAATGCCATTTAAAGTAGTTTTGTTATTAATGAAACAAGATATGCTTTGATGATGTACATAATAATTTATAAAGCTCATCCTGAAGCGATGAAGAGTCTGTCAAAAAAATTACCTACAACTTGAGAACAGCAAGAAAAAATAGTTTTATTAATTTACTAATATTATTACTTTTAATAATAATATTTGAATGTTGTGGCCATTTTCAGGTAAATAATATGAAAAATTAACTATATTAGTTACCCCAGGAGCACAGAAGTAGAAAAAGCAGATTTAGGATTCCATAGAAACCTGTATCTGTTCACAAAATTAAATTATGAAAAAATGTTGTCAGGGATATCTTATGCTTGAAGCAAATGAGAAATTTTCAAATAAAAGTATTAATAGATTAATTGCACAAAACTACCTTTTCTGACAATGAAAATGTATCATAAATAACACCGATTTTAGAACATGGCAAAAGAGAACTTGTAAAGTTCACTACTAAAAACAATTGTTAATGTACAGATAAACTAATAAGCTTTAAGTACATATAAGAAAATATAAGCCAAATTCAAAAGATATAACACAATTGTGTTTTCAACCACAAATATAATAAGTCAAATGAAACCTTTACAAGAACAATTCTCAGTTGAAATGATGTGGTTTTATAGACTCTGTGAAAATTAAGATCTATGCTCACAAAAACACGCTTTGGTCACTTTTAAAAAGTGAAAAAATACCCAATCAGTAAAGATATAAATTCTTTGCATAGTTCTTTTTATCTCTATTTTGTTGATTTCTGCTCTGAGTTTGATTATTTCCTGCAGTATACTCCTCTTGGGTGTATCTGCTTTTTTTTTTTTTTTTTTTTTTTTTTTTTTTTTTTTTTTTTTGTTCTAGAGATTTCATCTGTGCTGTCAAGCTGCTAGTGTATGATCTCTCCAGTTTCTTTTTGGAGGCATTCAGAGCTATGAGTTTTCCTCTCAGTACTGCTTTCATTGTATCCCATAAGTTTGGGTATGTAGTGGTGTAATTTTCATTAAATATTAAAAAAATAATCTTGATTTCTTTATTTCTTCCTTGACCATGTTATCATGGAGCAGAGCATTGTTCAGTAATAGCCACAGGCTGGAAAGAACCCAGATGTCTGTCAACAGATGAATGGATACAGAAAGTGCGGTAGATTTAAACTATGGTGTACTACTCAGGTATTAGAAACAATGATTTCATGAAATTTGTAGGCAAACGGGTGGAACTAGAGATTATCATACTGAGTGAGGATGTCAGTCACAAAAGAACACACAGGATATGTACTCACTGATAAGTGGATACTAGCCCCAGAAAACTCTGAAGAACCAATATCCAAGAAACAACTCACAGACATTCTGAAGCTCAAAAAGAAGGAGGGCCAAAATGAGGAGGCCTCAGTCCTTCTTAGAAAAGAAAGAAAAAAACTCTCATGGGAGGAAATACAAGGTCAAATAGAGGAACAGGGATGGAAGAAATGATCACACAGAAGCTGCCTCACCTGAGTATCCATCACATATGCAGTCACCAACTCTAAGCACTATAGCTGATCCCAAAAAGTACTTACTGGCAGGAACCAGACAGAGATGCCCCCTCAGATGACTAGGATAGAGTCATATAGATACAGCTGAATATACTTGCAGCTAACCATCGGTCTGAACTCAGGGATCCCAGTGAGGTTGCTAAAAAAAAGACCTAAGGTGCTGAAATGGGTTGCTACCTCATGGGAAGAACAAAATTATCAACCAACCAAACCCTCCAAAACAAATACCAATCTTTGTGTGCACTTTGAGAGAACTATTGATCCAGTTCCATATGTAGCTGGAGTTAGCAGTGTCTGGCATCAATGTGAGAAGAGGCTTTTGTTCTATGAGGGCAATTTTTTCCAATGTAAGGGAATGACAAGGTGATGGGTGAAGAGGGGGATCAGAAAAGAGTGCACCTTTGTGAAGGCAACTGAAGGAGGAGGGGAGGGTGATGGGAGTGGGGTGTGGTAAAGGGTCAACCATCCCACCCAACTTATTAGCTCTAGATTCAATGAGAGACCCACTTCTTAATTAAGTAGAAGCTAATATTCATGAGGAAAATATCCAATGCTCACATCTGATGTGCACACACACACACACACACACACACACAAACACAAACAAACAGAGGTGCACACATGCACACACATATACAGAAACACACATGCACACACATACACATATACACATATACAGGTGCTCCCAAACACACACACACACACACACACACACTCACACACACACACACACCCCATTGAAACTGAACCTTAATACAAAGTTAGATACAGTGAAACATTAGTGAAACAAAGGGATAGATTCACTTAACCAAAAGATCTTTCAAAGCAAAAATGTGTATTAATAAACAATAAAGCATTAAAATACATACATTAAATACTTGATATTAAAATTATAAGTAATAAATAAGCAATGAATAAGTAATCTGGAAACACACTGGGAGAACCTCAGCATGCACCGCCCAGTAACTTTTAAAGAATGCATGAAATAAATGTATCTTTAAATGCACAGATAATAAAATGTGCCCAATCCATACATAACACTAAGCTATGAGAGCAAGAAGAGAAGGAAGGAGGCAGTTTTACTGGACAGTTAAAGAGAGATGGGTGAAGACAGAAGAATCAAGAGAATGAGAGGAAGATAGAAGATTAGAACAGATTGCCAAAGTTGGGATGAGGCCAAGCAGAATTCAGTTAGAGGCCAAGAGAGAAGCCAGATTGAATCAGTTAGTTTGGAGAGGATTTTGAGCCAGAATAACTAAGTTAAACCCTCCAGTCAGAAGAAAGAACAAGAATGGATTAATGTATTCAGCAACAGCAGAGACTGAAAACATTCTAGGACTAAATAAAATTGCGCAGAGGCTAGAAGCTTCCAGGACTGAGCTTAGGTTAGCAGACTGAACCAGTAAGCCTCTGACAATTAATACAGGAGAATAAAAGTTAATTTTACAGACATATGTACAAAAGAATCCTAGAGCCATAAAAAAGATTAGCATGCTACCATTGACAGCAAAGTGGTTGGAATTTGAGGTTATTATGCTAAGTGAAATAAACCAGCACAGAAATACAAGTGCCCTATGAGCTACAAGACTTTATAGACACTAAGAATACAATAGAGGTTGCCAGAAGCTAGGGGTTTAGTAAGGGAGGATGGAAAAGATTAATCTAAGGTTATTAAATTAGACTTAGGCAGTAATAGAAATTTTCTGTGTACTATTTCATAGTAAGGTAAGTACAGATAACAGGAATGCACTATACATTTCGTATAGATGGAAGAGATGGTAGCTAATGGTGTCATCACAAAGAGTAGTATCTGAAAAGAATATGGTAAAGCTATTTCAATAACACAGAACATATGTATGGATTACAATATCACACTGGAGTCCTAAAAATTTACAATTGTTGGGTTTTTTTATACTAGAAGTTTTGTATACTAGAAGTTGTTATACTCCCTAAAAATTTAGAATTGTTTTTTTTCTCTTCTTTTAAAAATTAAATAAGTTGTAGAGGGTGGCAAATATGAGATACAAATGAAAAGATGTATTTGCCTATGCAAAGTAAAGGACTATTCATGCATAAAAATGTCAAATGAAACCTATTGTTTTATACATGGAGACACATTTGTAGAGCCAAACAAAAGTATAAGACACAAAAATAATGACAATTAAATAAAATAACATTAAAAAACTGAAGAATCCATTTAATTACTAGCAAGTTATGATAAAAGCAGTATAAATACACCAATTATTAAATTGAGGCCAGGAGTGTCATAGCAAGGATACACTCAATATGCCTTACAATCGGTAAAAGTCATCTCCTGTGAATCTAGAAAGGGCTGGCCATCTCAGCATCCCCGTGTATGGAGTGCATAGGGGATAATTATGAATATCAGAAGCACACCGGAGGTGAAATAATCTCTTCTTATATTAGCAAGTATACAAACTAAATATGGATATAAACACATCAACACTTAGAATAATATGGTTTTGTGAATAATTTAAAGATAAAATAGTAGATAGTTACTGATGTGCATTTGAAATGGGAATGTAAGCAGCATGTAGTTTAACATCGTAGAAAATGAAGAACAATACAAAGGAAGTTTCAAGTCTGGATTTGCAGCCTGCACTAACATTTAATTTCCCAAGCTTATTGTCAAGCCAAAAAGCAAACCTAGCATATTAATTATTATCCTAGTTTCCCTAGATTTCCCACATGCCTAAGTTCCAGAAGACATGGAACCCTCTAGGCCTCTGGCTGTGACATGAACCTACAAGTCCTGTATGATTTGCATTTTGTCATAATGAACTGCATTTAATTATTTCTGTATTTTTTCTTTATTCAATATGTACTAATTCCAATATGTTCTAATATATTTTATTCTATTTTCACCTAAAACATTTCCCTTTATATATAAAGCCTGTCCATAATTTAAGTGAAAAATCTTATAGTTAGTGATGAAAATGTAAGATATAAATGAATAAAGATAAAATATCTCCCAACTGAAATAAAACAAGTTTTTGTAACTCCATAAAATTTCCATTTATTTTACTAAAATAAAACTTTGGTGACCTCAGAATGGTGTCAGTGGTGTCAGAAACAAACACATCACTCATTCCTAATTGCAGAGAGATCACAAGGAATTTTGAAAACACCAATACTGATGAAAGCCTATGTATTGTTTGTTACAGGCAGCATAGTGCTTGGTACTCTAACAGTATGTCTTCAGAAATATTCTGAGTCTCACTCTACTGATTATGTTCAATGAGTATTAACTGGTGAGGTCGAAAGACTAGTAGATGCTTAAGTAAGCTTATTGAGAAGGATGATCTGCCAATGCCAATAAGCGCTAGGAGGAATTGTTTCTGACAGTCTGTGCTCTGACCAGTGCTCACCTCTCCAAACATCTGAGAACAAAATTGAGGTATATGATTTGCTGACGGCTTTGAAAATTGCCTTTTGATAGCACAACTGTGACACTGAATTGCATTTCTTTGCAAGAGTGTTTTCACAATAAAGATGACCTGATGTTTCATTAGCTCTCATGGGTATCATTTCCATCACTGTATGCTGCCTCTAAGATCTGAGCTATTGAAGCCTTGTTTACTCTCCTTCTTCCACATCATTTCCCATTCAGCATGAATGATAGCTGAAACAGCTGTCTCTATACTGTTTCACTGAGGTTTCCCCCAGAGGGTAACACTCAAAGCTTTCGAAATGTTGTTTTCTAAGTGCAAATCTGATACTGCCTAGGTAATACCTTAGTTCATAGTCTATCAAAAGAACGCTATCCTTTGTAACTATACAGTTGTATTTGATTCACCTCAAAGTGGTATGGCAGTTTTGTATTATTTCCTTAATTTAATAAAAAGCAATCAGAATGTACCAAGGGTTGAGTGAAATGAATCTTCACGCACCGCTCTGTACTGTTATTCCTGACTTAGAAAATCCATGTTTATTGTCTTTTTGTGTTAAATGTTAAGAAAAAAAGGAAAGTCACACTCAAAATGCATCTAGTCTAGTGTCCTTAATACTCTCGATAAAACTGCAAGGCATCTTCATTCACTCACTGTTCCCAATAAGACAATCTTAAGTAGCTAGCATATGGAAATTTTAAAAATAAAATGGAAATTTAATTAATGCTTCTCTGTATTCTGAGACTGTCCTTTTAGAGTATGTGTATGATAGTCCATAAAACTATTTATCTTTGTTGGTAGGAAATTGAGGCTGTAGAACGAATTGAAGTCATCTGCCTAAATACACTGTCACATAACAATTTGGATCTGAAAATGGGGCATTTACATTGAAGATACAAAGAACATCTCCTTGAATGACCATGAATAAAGGATTTTTATTAACAGTTATAAGGGAAATACATTTTATAGATGACATGCATGCAGCTCAATGGTATGATTACCAGAGAAATGTTTGAAGGGTGCATTTAGAATGACACATGCTACACCATGTTTATAGCAGCCTTATTTATAATAGCCAGAAGCTGGAAAGAACCCAGATGTCCATCAACAGAGGAACGAATACAGAAAGTATGGAACATTTACACAATGGAGTAATAACTCAGCTATTAGAAACAATGGCTTAATGAAATTCCTAGGCAAATGGATGGAACTCTAGAATATCACCCTGAGTGAGGTTACCCAGTCACAAAAGAACTCACATGGTACGCAGTCACTAATAATTGGATACCAGCCACAGAAAGCTCTGAATACCCAAGAAAACAATTCACAGACCTTAGAAAGCTCAAAAAGATGGAAGGCCAAAATGTTGAAGCCTCAGTCCTTCTTAGAAGGGAGAACAAACTACTCACTGGAGGAGGTACAGGATCAATTGGAAGGGCTGGGATTGAAGAGGGAATCTTTCAGGGGCTGCCTTACCTGGGGATCCATCCCATGTGCAGCCATTTTATCTCTGAGGCTGGGAGGTGCTTGCTGGCAGGAACCAGATAGGGGTGCCTCCTAAGGGGTTCTGCCAGAATCATGCAACTGAGCAGGCTTGCATCTAACCATAAGACTGAGTACCAGGACCCTGGCAAGGGTGTTGGGATTGGGGGCAAGAATGAAGGAACTAAAGGAGGTTGTGGCCTCATAAGAACAACATTGTTGACCAACCAGTTGCCCCACAGCTCCCATGAACTAGAAAACCAACCATCGAGCTTGCACTGACAGTTCCATGGCATGAGTTGCATATA
This sequence comes from Micromys minutus, assembly GCF_963924665.1. Classification (NCBI taxonomy): domain Eukaryota; kingdom Metazoa; phylum Chordata; class Mammalia; order Rodentia; family Muridae; genus Micromys; species Micromys minutus. Next base: position 30,150,734 of record NC_137983.1, on the reverse strand, counting down.
TAGCACTGTCTGGCTTCAATGTAAGAAGAGACCTTTGGTCCAGTAAGGGCACATTTTTCCCAATGTAGGGAATGCCAAGGCACTGAGGTGGAGAGGGTGATTGGGAGCTAGTGTACCTTCATGAAGACAAGTAGAGCGGGAGGGGGAGAGGAAAAGTAGGTAAAGGGAAAATATCATATTTTAATATAAATTTAATATCCTTGCTCTATTGATACTTACAAAAAATTATTTTTCTGGTATCTTTGAAGATGATGAACTATATTACTGTCTTTATTCAAAGAATGATTGTAACAATGACAAATCTCTTTAAAAATAAATAATCAAAGTATATTTGATTAATATATACATTGACAAAACACTGAAAATTCCATATTTATTTCATTACACTAATATTAAGCAATCTACATCTTATTTTTTTGCAATCTACATTTTAAACTGTAGCATATTTGAAAACTTTATATATTCTTAATACAATAAATATCATACTTTTTAGAATATTAAAGTTATGAGAATATATTTCATTTTCAAAAGTAGGTATTATGGACATTTACTCCTTTTTAAAACAATTTTACTCTTTTATATAAAAGACAGATTTCAGTAAGTATGTTAAGTTAGGTGCCAAAGTTAATTTTTATGTTATAATTCAATAGCCTTGAGAAATAGTGTTCTTCATTTTCTCAGTGATATGAAGATGCCATAAGTTAATTCAGCCCATTATCATAGCACATGGAAAAATCATGATTTTAGACTTTATTTTCCCATCAATTTTAAATTTTCTTTAGTGGAAAACAACTCAAGACATGGTATAAGACTTGAAAATTGTACAAACTTCCCTACCCTTAAGAATGAGATGACCACGAGCATAAAAGAAGCCTTCAGAACTCCAAATAGGTTGGACCAGAAAAGAAATTCCTCCTGACACATAATAGTCAAAACACCAAGTACCCAAAGCAAAGAAAGAATACTAAAAGCAGTAAGGGAAAAAGGTCATGTAACATATAAAGGCATACCAATCAGAATCACATCAAATTTCTCCACAGAGACTATTAAAGCTAGAAGAGCCTGGACAGAGATCATGCAGACACTAAGAGAGCACAAGTGCCTGCCCAAGCTGCTATACCCAGCAAAACTATCAATCACCATATATGGAGAGATGAAGATAATCCAGGAGAAAACTAAATTTACATAATATCTGACCAAAAACCCAGCACTACAACAAATTATATGTGGAAAACCCAATACAATGAGGGGAACTACATCCTACTAAAAACAAGAAAACTCCTAAGCAAGAAAACCAAAAGGAGAAAGAGAAACAGGTGAATCTCAACCTACAAAAGCCATAAGAGCAGGAAACAGCTACCACTATTCCTTGATATCTATTAACATAAATGGACTGAACTCCCCAATAGAAACATATAGGCTATCAGACTGGATACATAAACAAAACCCAGCATTTTGTTGCATAAAGGAAACTCATCTCAGAGACAAAGACAGACACTATCTCAAAATAAAAGGTTGGGAAAAATAATGTTCCAAGCAAACGGCCCCAAGAAGCAAGCTGGAGTGGCTATTCTAATATCGAATAAAGTAAATTTCCAACCAAAGATATCAAAAAAGATAAGGAAGGACACTTTTTACTCATTACAGGGGAAATCTGTCAGGAGGAACTCTCAATCCTTAACATAAATGTTCCAAATACAAAAGCACCCACATTCATAAAAGAAACCCTACTACAGCTCAAAAAATTACATTTAACCCCACATAATAATAGTGGGAGACTTTAACACCCCACTCTCACCAATGGACAGATCATGGAAACAGAAACTGAACAAGGACACTGTAAAACTAGCATAGACTATGAAAAAACTGGAATTAATAGATATCTACAGAACATATCATCCTAAAGTAAAGGAATACACCTTCTTCTCAGCACCACATGGCACCATCTCGAAAATTGACCACATAATTGGACACAGAACGAGCCTCAATCGAAATAAGAAGATTGAAATACTCGCATGCATCCTCTCAGATCACCATGGTCTAAGGCTGGTCTTTAACAACAACAAAGACAACAAAAAGCCCACATACACATGGAAACTAAACGATAGGAGGGTCAAAGAAGAAATAAAGAAAGAAATTAAGGATTTTCTAGAATTTAATGAAAACAAAAACACAACATATCCAAACCTATGGGATGCAATGAGAGAAAACTTATAACACTGAGTGCTTCCAAAAAGAAACTGGAGAGAGCATACACTAGCAACCTGACAGCACAGTTGAAATCTCTAGAACAATACACGCAAGAGTAGATGGCAGGAAATAATCAAACTTAGGGCAGAAATAGACCAAATAGAAACAAAAAGAACCATACAAAGAATCAACAAAACCAAGAGCTGGTTTTTTGAGAAAATCAACAAGATTGATAAACCCTTAGCCAGACTAACTAGAGGGCAAAAAAAAAGTGTATACAAATTAATAAAATCAGAAAGGAAAGTGGAGACATAGCAACTGAAACTGAGGAAATTCAAGAAATCAGATCTAACTAGAAAAGCATATACACAACAAAGCTGGAAAATCGGGAGAAAATGGATGAATTCCTAGAGAGATACAAGATATAAAAGTTAAACCAGGACCAGGTAAACCATCTAAATAATCCCATAACACCTAAAGAAATAGAAGCTGTCATAAAAAGCATGCCAACTAAAAAAAGCCCATCCAGATGACTTCAGTGCAGAGTTTTATCAGACATTTATTGACGACATAATACCAATACTCTCCAAACTATTCCACAAAATAGAATGAGATGGTACACTACCTAACTCATTTTTTGAGGCTGCAATAATCCTTGTTCCTAAACCACATAAAGATCCTAGAAGGATAGAGAACTTAAAACCAATCTCACTTATGAACATGGATGCAAAAATACTCAACAAAATCCTTCCAAACTGAATCCACGAACACATCAAAATGATCATTCATTATGATCAAGTAGGCTTCATCCCTGGGATGCAGGGATGGTTTAATATAAGGAAATCTATCAATGCAATCCACCATATAAACAAACTCAAAGAAAAAAACCATGTGGTCATCTCACTAGATGTTGAGAAAGCATTTGAAAAAGAATCTAACACCCCTTCATGTTAAAAGTCTTGGAAAGAACAGGAATATAAGGTTCATGCCTGAACATAATAAAAGCAATATACATCAAACCAACAGCCAGCATCAAACTTAACGGTGGAAAATTTGAAGCAATACCACTGAAATCAGGGACTAGACAAGGCTAATCACTTTCCCCATATATATTCAACATACTACTGGAATAGCAAAAAAAAAAAATATTAAAGGGATAGAAATTGGAAAGGAAGAAGTAAAAACATCACTATTGGCAGATGACATAATAGTGTACTTAAGCAACCCCACAAATTCCACCAGAGAACTCTTACAGATGATAAACAAGTTCAGCAAAGTGTCTGGATATAAAATTAAGTCAAAGGAATCAGTAGCCTTCCTATATTCAAAGGACAAACATGTGGAGAAAGAAATTAGGTAAAAGATACCTGTCACATTAGTCACAAAAACTATGAAATACCTTGGTGTGACTCTAACTAAGCAAGTGAAGGACCTGTATGACAAGAACTTCAAACCTCTAAAAAAGGAAATTGAGGATGATCTCAGAAAATGGAAAGTTCTTTCATGCTCATGGATTGGAAGGATCAGCATTTTAAAAATGGCCATCCTACCAAAAGCAATCTACAGATTCAATGCAATCCTCACCATAATTCCAACCCAATCCTACATTGAGCTGGAAAGAGAAATGTGCAATTTCATCTGGAATAACAAATGACCTAGAATAGCGAAATCCATCCTCAACAAAAAGAAAACATCTGCGGGAATCACTATCCCTGACCTCAAGCTATATTTCAAGGCAATTGTGCTGAAAACTGCATGGTACTGGTACAGAAATAGGCATGTGGATCAGTGGAATAGAATAGAAGATCCATAAATGAATGAGTCCTCATGTATATGGTCACCTGATTTTTGACAAAGGAGCTGTAAACATTCAATGGAAAAAGGACAGCGTATTTAGCAAATGGTGTTGGTCTAACTGGCACTTGGCATGCAGAAGAATGAAAATAGACCCTTTCCTATCTCCTTGTACAAAGCTTAAGTGCAAGTTGATCAAAAATCTTCACATTAAACCAGGAACACTGAAACTATTAGATAAGTAAGTAGCGAAAACCTTAGAATACATAGGCACAGCGGAAATTTTCCTGAACAAAACACCAATGGCTCGTGCTCTAAGGTCAAAGATTGACAAATGGGACTTAATGAGGTTGCATAATTCCTGTAAGGCTAAGGACACTGTCAAGAAAACAAAACAGCAGCCAACAGATTGGGAAAAGATCTTTACTAATCCCACATCTGATAGAGGTCTAATATCCAAGGTATACAGAGAACTCCTGAAGTTAGACACCAGAGAATCAAACAATCCTATTTAAAAATGTGGTGCAGAGCTAAAAAAAGTTCTCAATTGAGGAATATCAAATGGCTGAGAAACATCTAAGGAAGTGCTTGACATCCTTAGCCATCAGGGAAATGCAAATCAAAACAACCCTGAGATTTCACCTCACAGCAGTCAGATTGGCCAAGATCCAAAACTCAGATGACAGCAGATGCTGGCAAGGTTGTGGAGAAAGAGTAACACTTCTCCACTGTTGGTGAGGTTGTAAACTGATACAACCACTCTGGAAATAAGTCTGGCAATTCCTCAGAACATTGGACATATTACTACCTGAAGATCCAGCTATTCCACTTCTGGGCATATACCCCAGAGACACTCCAATATACAACAAAGACGCATGCACCATAATGTTCATAACAGCTCTATTTATAATAGCCAGAAGCTGGAAAGAACCCAGATGCCCTTCAGTAGATGAATGGATACAAATAATTGTGGTACTTTAACTCAATGGAGTACTACTCAGCTATCAGAAACAATGACTTAACCAAATTTTTAAGAAAATGGTTGCATCTAGAGAATATCATCTTGAGCGTGATAACCCAGTCACATAAGAACAGATATAATATGCAGTTACTGCTAATGGGATACTAACCCCAAAAAGCTCTGAATACCCCAGAAACAACTCACAGACTGTGTAAAGTTCAAAAAAAAATTAGCTCAATCCTTACACACCAAGAAAACTTGACTAATTCAAGGTTAAATCTTATTTTACATGTACTTTTTGCTCATTGTAACTAGTAATACCTTAATGCACACTATCAAACCTTCTGAAAAAAGCCAAGCGCTGACAAAAATGTATTTGTATACTTTTATGTAAAAATGCTTAATTTTTTTCATTGATCTTTGTTTTTTTATAATAAAGTTGTTCAAAAGAAACCAGAAAATGCATTATAAAAATATATATAATAAAGGCTGCATTGAAGGCAAGCTTGGTCACCCACTGACAGCATGCCAGATCCTGAGGCAAGAACTTTATGACCTCTAGGCCAGGTATTTTATGATCAACAGCAAGTTTCCATCTACCATGCGCTATATTGAAAAACTCTGACTGTTGCTACTGTTTTACGGGGGAAACTGAGATAATTCTAATACTTCAACTTTCAAGTAGCATCTCTTTCTAATATGAAAAATAAACTCTAAGTTCTTTCTTAGGGACAGTGTTGTTGTGGGGATATGAAATTAGCAGGTGCCATTTCACAGGTAAACAGAAAATAAAATGTTCACTCTCAGGGACTTGTGAGGTCCCATTTGATGCTAAAGGAAAAAAAGAAAAAGGCATTCTTCCCCTTCTAAGGTTACTTTGGTTACTTAAAAGTTCCACAGTTTTCTGAGGAGAACTGCTTCAAAGATAACTTGTGACTTTCTTAATTAAAATTATATTGATATATAGTATCTGAATGGATAATTCATTGCAGCAGCAGCTTTTGAATACAAAAACATATAGGTCTTGCAAAGACAGTAATTGGGAATTCGTATTAAGCAACAGATTCAAGGTGACAGTTGATGCAAAAACTTTGATCAAGATGACTTTTATCAGGAAGGCAGCTATAGGTGGCCCACTGCTAAGTGATATGCTCCAAATTCTTTTATACTCTAATTGAATCTACAAAAGAGATTATGATAAAAATGTCCATTTCTCTCTGGTAATTTACTATAAAATGTAACAGGCTGAATTAAAATAGAAAATTGTCAGAGAGTTGTTATCTCAATCACATGGTTTTAGTCATCTGTATCCTGATGATGATGCGTGTATTAAGCCACTACATTGTAGTTTCCTACATCTAAATACAAAGTAAACTCATATTCTCCTACACTACTGATGCCCTTGATTGAGAGGGATCAGTACTACAGGAAAGGTCTGATGTTCAGTCAACACTGTAGCAACTGAAGCTGAAATTGTAAAGTTGTGATAGAAATCATTAGTAAAGAATTTTTGGGGAAACAACCACCAGTTTACAGCAATGTATCTGCTTATTTACAGCATATAGTAGACTCCACATCCTTGGAAACATAAGGATTTAGCAAAACAAATGATGGTTAGAAGAACAGAGGAACACTGTCTTAAGACATGCAAATCCTTTCCTATTCTAGCATCAAAAAAACTCTATGTAGACCATAAACAAGACAATCCTAGATGAAACATGGATCCTAGCATCAAATAACTTTATGTGGACCTTAAACAAGACAATCCAAGAAGAAACATGGCTCCAGAATTTATTCTTGAATCTTAGATGTGAAACAAATAGAAGCAAAACATTGTGGCTTCATTATCAGTGACAATTTTACTGGATTAAAAAATACCTTGAAAACAATTCTATGTATGTTTATAAGGACATTAATAGATTGGCCTAACTGAGATAGAAGATATACCTTAAACATAAGTAGTACTATTCCACGAGCTGGGCTTTCAGATTGAGTAAAAAGGAGATGATGGGCTAAGTACTACACATTCCTCTATCTGTGCTTCCTGTTCTGGATGCCAAGTGAACAGTTGTTTTATGTGCCTACTGCCATGCCTTTCCATCAGAATAGACTGCACATTTAAACCCTGTGCTGAAATAAACTCTACATTCCTTATTCTGATTGTGTTGTAAATTTTGTCACAGCAGCACCTAAGATCTATGTAGACATCTACATGGGTCCTAAATGGTTCAGCACACTGGTTAGAGGCTGAAGTTTTTGACAGTTTTATCAACAGTTACCCAGGAACTAGTCCCAAACAAAGCAACCATGTACCTGTGTCATATCCAAGTAGAAAACCAGGAAAATAGAAGTAATGCTGTACATCATACCAGCATGGAAATATTTTCATAATAGCAAAGAAAACATTAGAAAAAATATTCAATGATTACATAAACTAACTCTTGGGAATTTTGGCAACAATTTTTAGTTAGCCCAAACCTTAAGAAAACAATTTCTTTTGTCATAAAGAAAAAAAAAAAAAACATTTAATGGGGGTTGGCTACAGTTCAAAGTTTTAGTCCATTATCATGATGGCAGGAAACATGGCAGCATGCAGGCAGGTGTGGGAGAAGAAGGAGAGAGTTCTAAACCTGGATTGGCAGGCAGCAGGAAAGAAAAGTCACATTGGACATAGCTTGAACATCTGCAACCTCAAAGCCTGCCTCCATAAGTGCACTTCCTCAAACAAGGCAATATCTACTCCAACAAGCTAATACCTCTTAATCTGCAGGCCATTTTTATTCAAACAACCATACTCTTGTAAACTTCATAATTTTACTTTTCCTTACAGATATATGAATTTCCACTGTGTATTTTCTTTTTTAATTTTTTTTCAATTTTATTGGATGTTCTCTGTATTTACATTTGTTTTTATATCCTTACACCAACCCCCCCCAACTTGATTCTGTGAATGCTCTCCCTTTCCCAATCGCACTCTCCACCTCAGTTCCTTGGTTGATGATGATGTTGGGGTCCCATGGTCAGTCTGATGTTTAGCTCCAAATATCCTTCATCTGTATCTGTATGACTATGGGATAGCCTCTGAGGAGACATCCACGTCTGGTTCCTTCCAATAAGCACTTCTTGGTATCAGCAATAGTGCTTGAGTTTGGTGGCTGCATATGCATTAGTTTTCCAGGTGAGGCAATCTCTGTAGATGTTTTCTTCAATCCCTGCTCCTCTGTTTGACCTTGTATTTCCTCCACTGTTTTGTTCTCCCTTCTAAAAAGGAGTGAGGCATCCATCCTATTCTTTCTTCTTTTTGAGTTTCATAAGTTCTGTTGATGGATCCTTGGGTATTCTGAGCACATTTTTATAGGGGGGAAGGCTACTATCCACTTATAAATGAATATATACCATGAGTTTTCTTTTGTGACTGGGTTACCACCCTCAGGATGATAGCTTCAAGTTCCATCCTTTTGCCTGGGAATTTCATGAACTCATTGTTTTTAATAGCTGAGTAGCACTCCATTGTTTATATGTACCACAATTTCTGAATATATTCCTCTGTTGAAGGATATCTGGGTTCTTTCCAGCTTCTGGCTATTATAAATAAGGCTGCTATGAACAATGTTAAGCATTTGTCCTTCTTAGATATTGGAGCTACTTTTGTGTATATGCCCAGGAGTAGTATAACTGGGTCCTCAGGTAGCACTATGTCCAAGTTTTCGTGGATCTGCCAGACTGATTTCCAGAGTGGTTGTATGACTTTACAATTCCAACAGTGAAAGAGTATACATCTTTTTCCACATCCTTGCCAGCACCTGCTGTTACCTGAGTTTTTGATCTTAGCAATTTTGACTGGGATGAGGTAGAATCTCAGGGTTGTTTTGATTTGAATTTCTTTGATGACTAGGAATTTTGAACATTTCTTTATGTACTTCTCAGCCATTTAATATTCCTCTGTTGAGAAGTCTCTGTGTAGCTCTGTAACCCATTTTTAATAGAATTCATTGATTCTCTAGGGTATAACTTCTTGAGTTCTTTGTTTTGACTATTATGCATTAGAAAGAATTTCTTTTCTGGTTCAGTCTATTTGGGGTTCAGTAGGCTTCTTGTATATTCATAGTCATTTCTTTTTTAGGTTATAAACTTTTTTTAAAATAATTTTGTTGAAGATACTTACTGTGCCTCTAAGTTGATATTCTTTGCCCTCTTCTAAACCTGTTAGTCTTAGGTTTGGTCTTAGTGTGTCCTGGATTTCCTGAATGTTTTGACTTAGAATCTTTTTGATAGTTGCATTTTCTATGACTGTTATGTTAATGATTTCTATGTTATCTTCTGCTCCTAAGATTCACTCCTCCATCTCTTGTATTCTGTTAGTGATGCTAGCATCGCCTCCCAATGTCTTTTCTGGGTTTTTCCAATTTCAGGGTTGTCTCCTTAAGTCTTTCTTCATTGTTTCTATTTTTGTTTCAGTTCCTTCACATGTTTGCATGTGCTTTCCTTTCATTCTTTAAGTGATTTTTGTGTTTCCTCTTTAAGGGCTTCAACTTGTTTTACTGTATTCTCCTGGCTTTCCTATACTTTTTTATGTGTGTTATTTATGCACTTCTCAAAGATCTCCATCATCAAATTGAAGTATGATTTTAGGTCTAAATCTTGCTTTTCTTGTGCATTGGGATATCCAGTGTTTGCAGTGGTGGAAGAACTGGTATCTGATGTTGCCAGGTTGTCTTGGTTTCTGTTTATTAGAGTCTTGTGCTTACCTCTCGCCATCTTGTTATAGGTGATTTTGTTGTCTGTTACTGGAGCTTGTCTCTCTTGTGGGTCTGTGGGCCTCTGCCCTCCAGAGGAAGATTGTTTCTGGGTGTTCCCCTCTCAGTGTAGGTTGTAAATTCTGATGGCAGAGCCCAGTGCTGACATACCTGGGCTGGGTCTGGGCTTGGGCAGGAATTGTACATTCTAGGCTGTACCTCTGACTGTGCTGTGAGAGTTATGGGTGGCCTCTCCCAGGGTAGAATGTGGGCAGAAGAAGTTGATTCACCCTTCTGCTTAGGATTGAAAGTGCTCCTGCAGCTCTTCCTAGCTCCCAGGGACCTGTGGGCAGGTGGGCCGCTAGTCCTGATAAAACTGGATGAGGTCTGGCCTCACAAATGTTTTTTTAATATCACAAGCAACTTTTTTTTTGGATTATTTAACTATCTTCATATTGTTTTCTCATTTTTTAATTAGATACTCTGTATTTACATTTGAAATGTTATCCCTTTTGCCCACCCCACTACCACCCCCCATCCCCCTCCATTTGTCTCTATGAAGGTGCACTTTCTCCTAATCACCCTCTCTACCCCATTGCCTTGACACTCCCTACATTGGGAAACATGCCCTACCTGGACCAAAAGCCTCTTCTCATATTGATACCAGACAATGCTATCTTCAGCTACATATGCAAGTAGATCAATAGGTCTCTCAATGTGTGCTCAAAGATTAGTGTTTCAGTACATGGGAATTTTGGAGGGTTTGGTTGGGTGATAATGTTGTTCTTCCCATGAGGTTGCAACACCTTTAAGTTCCTTCAACAAATGCAAATCAAAACAAGCAACTCTTTTTAACATCACACTCAACTGAGAAATGAGAAGAGTATTGCATTAATCTAGTAAAAGAAAACCTGCCTATGTAAATTATTAACATTTCACTCACCTATTGCAGATGTGAGGTACATGTGAGAGATACATTATTGCATAGAATTCCATGCTATAAATAATTTTAAGAAATAAGTATCCAAATATTTATATCATTTATATTATTGAAAGTATCAATATAACATTATATTATCTTTTTCATTTTTATGAGGCAAATAATATATGAACTATATATAATAAGTGAGCTACTATGTTCTGGTTTAACAATCTATAATATAAAATATAAGAATATTTACATTGTGTTGATAAAAAACTGAAATATACTATTAAAAGTATTATGAAGCCAACCACTCAATGTAGAATCTTAAAGGTAAATTTCAAGAAAGATCACTGAGTAGCTTGTAATATTTATTAATTTGGGGCAATTACTAAGCATATTTTGTTATACTGTTTTAATATAGGCTATAAGTACAAATGAAACTGAAAACACATACCCCACATACCATGCATTCTTGGAATCTTCTATCTAAATTTTTATTGATCATCCCAAAGTACCACATTTTATTACAGACAGTTTTGTATTGGCATTTACAAGTAAACAAATGACTGCTTTAGAATTAATCACACTATTCTTTGGTAATTTCATTATTCAGTAGGTGAACAGTTCCAAGATTAACAGGGTAGCTCTGAAAAGGCTGACTTTTAGAAATCTATATACCATTATTTCTACACATGAGTTTGCTTATATTATCAGAAAATCCGTCCATGTCAACTTATGTGGAACACATGGATTTGAGTGAGTCCCCAGGAGAAGAAATTGCCCCCAGTCACTGTGCTTCTTCTATGCTAAATGTGCAATGATGTCATTATCTCTGTATACATACTAGATACAAGGTTGCTGAGCAGCTAAGTCTATTAACAAAAACAGAGAATAATGTCAATAGGCCTGTCAGAATCATTAACTAGGATGAAGCTGGTGCAAAACACAGCATGGACACCCATAAAGCTTGAGTTGCCTGCAGCTCTCTGCACTAGCTGAGTCCATGATAACTACAGACTGTTGAATTAACGTGATATGAGATTCAAGGAAGCCGAGCAGAAAGTAAGGAGCTGGGATCAACTGATCTAATTTACTTACTTCATAGAGATGACAGGTAAACTAGGAGGAGACAACACAGTAACTCATGAGAAAAAGAAAAATACAAAAAGGCAGCTGTAACAGTAACACCAGACTTACAGGAAGTTTATGTATCAAATAAATTGCCCTTTTTCTTATTTAGTTATGACTCCCTGGGAGTAAGAAGATGTTACTTTGTAACCTTTGGAAGCTAAAGCTATTTCAACCTCAGCACTTGACTCCTTTCTGCTTTACAAAGTGAGTGCTCCATTCTCTCCAGAGAGGCTGTGGTGGCATCATTTTGGAATAATTTTGGCATAGAAAAGGCTGCTATAAATTAAGGGAATATAATATAATATAATTAATCAATTTATATAATATTATTAATATATCTCATATTCTCCTCTGAGGCTCCCTATGCACTGAGTAGGATTGCTCCTTCCTACCCCATAAGTATGCCCATCTCATCTGAGACTTTCACCTGCCCAGTTTCCAGAAAAGACACATCAATGGGGTGCCAAACTTCCCGTATTCCCTCTGGCTGAACCTTCAGTTAGGACCACAACTTCCCATCCTGTAGTCGTGCCTAGATACTTCTGGACTTCCTTGTGAGAAGCCAAGTAGGTTCATTCCTCTCCACTAAAACCGAGCCAGGTCTTCCTTTCCATATCAACAGCTCGCTTCTCTCTTTCCTGTAGCACAGACCACCCTGGGCCCTTTCCCAGACTTCCTTCACAGGGAAGCTAGCTCCTCTTTGTCAGCCTGCAAACAGATCTACTCCACAAGAACTCCTGTACCATGATGCCAGCTATTGATCAACCTTCCTAACCTGACAGCTCATAGGGATTTGGAGAACTGGCCTGCACTATGTAGCCAAATAGGACTGTACATTTACATCCTACCCAGCATGTATGAAATGTCTCTTTACACAGTGTTGTCCAGCTGAGCCCTAGCATCCATCAGCCTCACCCTATTGGCTTGCCAGTTATTCCTGTATCTCATCTCTAAGTACTTTGAGACCACTATGCTCTTCTCAGGCCTCCCATACCCACCACTCAGACTAGACACATTTCTTCTCACCCTGTGACAATTCATCCCTCCTCTAGGATCTTTCTTTTAGGGGATTCCTAGGCCTGACCCCATCCTCAGCTTCCCAAGATCTCCTGCCCTCAGTGACTGGGATCAGTTCTTACTCAAATCAGAAAAATTGTACTTGTGTTTTGTTTTGTTGTGTGTGTGTGTGTGTGTGTGTGTGTGTGTGTTTCTTTTTTCTTTCTTTCTTTCTTTCTTTTTTTTTTGAAAGCCAAACCAGAATTCAACACAGGAGAGAGCAAAAAAGGGGTAGGCTGAAACTTGAAAAGTGTTCCTTGGTGCTGCTAGTAGCCAGCTTTCAAAACCAGATTGAATATAATCCATGAATCTATGAAAAAATCAATACAAATATATAATACATACATACATACAAACATACATACATACATATGTACATACATACATACATATGTACAGATACATACACACATGTATATATTCAACCATCTTACAATTCAATCTTCTCCTCTACATTATACATGCCTACATTAAAAGAAGAAAGGTGATTTGAGCAAAAAGACAGAAAATGTGAAGGCTCATTTTCCCAGTGTAGGGGAATGCCAGGGTGCTGGGGTGGAAGTGGGTGAAAGAGAGAACAGCCTCACAGAAGCAGGGGAAGAGTGGATGGAACTAGGATAGGGGATAACATTTGAAATGTAAATACATAAAATATCCAATAAAAATTTTAAACAAAATAAAGACAGAGCAGGCTATTCCAAGTACACAAGCTCCAACATAGAAAGTAAAGTAACACTCACAATAAATAAAACAGAGCAAAATGACCCACAAAAGAATTACTAAGCCCATATTAGCAAACTCCGTCTAGCTAGACAAAGAATTCAAAAGAATGATTATATGTGCTCAAAAATTTTTAAAGTTATGAATATACTGTAAACTAACAAAAAAGAAAGAGTGAAATGGAATGTAAAAGTAATGCAAGATATGAGAATAGAATTTAATAAGGAGATAGACTTGCTGTAGAAGCCAAACTTTTAAAATGATATTGAAAACGCATTATCCAAATAAAAATGTCAATGGAAGTCCCACCAGCAGAATGGATCATATGGAGAACAAAGCCACAATAAGAAAACAAAAGAGAGGATTGGCTTGCTCAGCAGAGGTCACAAAGAAATATTAAATATATAGATAAAGATACATATAAATAGATTATATAGTGATGCACATATGCAAACAGAACCTGAGTGTACAAATTGGTCTGGCAACTATGAAAATCAGTGTGAAAAAAAGCTAAAAATAGAGCTATCCCAAACACAACTACACTAAGTTTAGGCTTATATCCATAGGTAACATACCCCAAGGACTCTGTATCTTAATACCCAGAACCTTGATTATTTGTATTTATTGTTGCTTAAGTCATAATAGCTGGAAATGGAAACCACGGATGTGATACTTTAAATGAGAATGGCCTTCATAGGCTCATAGATTTGGAATCTTAGTCACTAGGAGTGGCACTGTTTTGCAAGGATTAGGAAATATAGCCTTAGTGGAGTACCTGTGTCAGTGGGTTTGGGCTTTGAGGTTTCAAAGGCCTATGCCAGGATGGTCTAATTATTCTTGCTGCCCAAGGATTAATATGTAGAACTCTCAGCTCTCCTCAGCACCATATTGCTATGCTGTCTACCATGATGATAATTTAAAAAAAATGTAAGTAAGCCTCAACTAGATACTTTTTTAATTTTTTTATTGGATATTCTCTGTATTTACATTTCAAATGTTATCCCCTCCCCCCATCTCCCTCAATTTGGTTTGATAAAGGTCTTTCCTCTCCTAACCACCCTCTCCACCTCAGTGCCTACATTTTTATGAGTTTTCATGGTCATGTTCTCTCTTCACAGTTATGGGAACACTTACAAAGACAATGTAGATTTCCTTCAACCATTGAATAGCATTGAAAATATACTTCATTCTACAATGGAATATCATTCATCTGTAAAGAAAAATGAAATCATTGCACTCATGAGGAAATAGGTAGATCTAAAAATAATTATCTTGAGTGAGGTAAGCAGGACTTAGCGAGACAAATGATACATTTTTCCTTCATATGTAGATGTTAGAATTACTATAGAGATGTGTTTAAACTGGGTGTTGATAAAAAGCAGGAAACAAGTTGGAATGAGGGAGATATCAGAGAAAGAAGACAGCATGAGACTGTATGAAAAAGAGAAAGAGTATAACACACAAGTTTTAAATGAAACAGGTACAGAGAGAAGGGTATATCAGTGATTTGGGGAAATGAGAGATAATGCTAAAGACCTGCAAATATACTATGTGAAAAACTCATACTATAGATGTTTTCTACATTATAAACACATATAAGAGGGTAAGATGTTTTTAACTGTACTTTATTTTATATCATTATATGAACATGAGATTTGGAGAAAAAACAAGAACCAAACGAGTATATTTTAACAGTGATGTCTGTGTTTGTCAGTTTGACAAGTGGTGGATTTTACAAGGTAGTTGTTATTGTCAGCTTGATATGACCTGAATTTGCCTAAAAGATATAGCCTCAACAGATTTGTTAATGTCATATTTGTCATAATGTCATGCTTGTGGAACATTTTTCTTGTTTTCTAATGAATGTAGGAAGGCCCATACCACAGTCTTCATTACATTTCTACTGAGGTAGGTCAAGGATGTCTGAGCTACCTGAGTATGAACCAATGGAAAAAAGTTTGTAAGCCATGTTCCTCATGACATGTTTGTTTCTGCTCTAGATGCCTGCTTTGGCTTACTAACCTTACTCTCCTCACTGATGGATTTCAACTTGGAAGTATAGTCTAAAATAAATATTTTCCTCCCCAAGTTGCCTGTGGACTTGGCATTTATCACAATAACAGAAATCAAAGTAAGACACATACCCTTCCACAACACTCAAAGATCATCATGGATGATGGGAGCAGAAAGACTATATTAGGTAAAAGGAGCAGACATCTGTAACGAAACAATATTTTCTAAGAATAAACTAACTGTATGAACATAACTTCAAGCCAATAAAAGTACCAGCATAATCGTAGAGTTCCAGTTAGTGGAGAATTTATTGGTGACTGATTGCTGCTGTTAAATAATGTTGATGTTCTTCACCATACTGCCACTGAGAAACTATCCACGTTCTCACCCTACACCTATGCATGTAATGGCAGTGGAAGTAGAATCCATGAGTTTAAAAAAAAATAAAGTGAGGATGTAAGGGTGTAAGTGAGAAGCAGCTAGGAGAGAGCATGCAAGAATGGAGAAAGAAAATTGGATTCATTTGATCAAAACCTTCATTATATGCATCTAGTAAATAATTGAACAATTAAAATTCCCATTGATATAATAAATGATTCAATTCTTGCTTTGTTAAAACTAAGGTATATGCCATTGACCTGGTAACCTGATTTGATCATCCACCACTCCACCCTTTCCTTTCCTATGGTACATTAAGATAAGCCTAATATAAAAGAACTATTAAAAATACAAATTAAAAGTGTCATTTACTTTCCTATTCCTCTCCTTGAACTCACCATCAAGGGATCCCCACATATTTCTTGTCAAAATTTTTTGTCAAGTTTAGCTTTCCAACTTACTTCTTAAATGTACAGTTAGGGGATGCTGGATTACTGCCAATAAATAAGTGGGATAAAGTAGTCTATCCTCATCATCCCCCATCCGTATCTTATTCATGAGATTTTGTGCATTTGTTCTACTAAAGTTGTAAATGTGAAAACTTAGAAGTTATTGCATTAATTTTTCCTAATGAAACCATTAAAATTCTAATCTTACAATTCTTTATGTGAGGAAATATAAAAGTTAAAAGAAAAAAGGAAATAGTGAGAAATAAAATATTCATTGAACAGTACATCAAAATCACTTGGGAAATTGCACTGTGTAGAAGCTTAAGATGCATGGAAGGTATTTTTAGATGTATATAATACTCATTTGTCTAAAACTGGAAGGGTTTCTCATTCCCCAAATCATTTTACAAATATCATCCAGAGCAGTGACTGGGTGGTGAGTTCCTGAAATGAATTTGCTTCGACTGCTGTGATGGTCTGGGGATTTTTTTTTTAAGTAGACTGAAGATTTTATTATGGCAATTCATTAATAATGACAAGACAAGAAAACCTTAACCACTGTGGCTTTACCAAATAACAAAACAGCAGGTAACAATAATCTCTCTACCTACTGTTTCCATATTACCCCTAATAGCATAGTCTAGTTTTTCAAGCTGTTTAACAAACAATTCTGCAATCTCTCAGTGAGGCATCCAAGATAACATTGAGAATGAATGTGTTTCTAACCCTCACAGCAATACTGTCAGTAGAAAACTATCACATTCTAACTCTGCCTGTATTTCATAATGGTTTCAATCCTTCACAAACTCAGCATGAGATATGTAGATAATTCCAACCAATAATACAGTAACAAATATCCTTAAATAATTGACTGACCTTTATATTTTTCTGTCTTAAAAGTACCTGATATTAAGTGAGACTATAAAATAATTATTCTTTTATTCTTTCAACAAAGCTAAAATTGCCTGGTTTGTGCAAAAGCTTTTCTTGTAACTTTACAATGTCTGCCTGTGAAAAATGTAAACATGTTTTTTAACTCTCGTCTGAGGAATCATTGAACCGCATAGACACTATAGCATTGACAAGCTCAAATTAACTGCTGATCCTGATTTGGTAGAGGAGACAAGCCTCACACAAGCAGGATAAAATAGCATCAATTTTATTGACAGTATTTCAATCTCAAGCTGATTTGCCTTATTATTTAGTTCGCAAAAGAAAAATGTTTTGGATTTTTATTTTGAAGATTTCGATATACAACTGTAACCTACTTCTTATATTTTACTAAATTTGCAACGAACTCTACTATATGAACTAACATCTATCCTCTTTCAAATGAAAAATTAATGAGAAAAGTTGTGACATAACAGCAAATCCTAGGCTATTGCTGCACAATTTGTAAATTGATATAATAGCACTGAAGAAAATACCAAAATTCTTTCATAAGCAACTACATGCATTACAGACCTACAAATATTTTACAAAACTTGACTTTATTCCTTACCTATAATTTCCACCGCTAGGCCTCTTCATGTGCTGTTATACTGATGGAAAGTCCCGTATTTGTAGACCCTTTCTGCAAGACCCTGCTTAAATAGCCACCTATCAAAAGTCCCTGCCTCACCCTCTCTTTTATGACCGAACACCCTACTTACAAAATATTCTAAAACTTATCTAGTAGTAATTTTTGCAGTTGTCATAATAATTCATTATATTTTTGTCTGTTATCAGCCTCCCTCACTAGAGAGCACCACAACAGGGAAAATTGTTCTTTCAATATTTCCTGCCTAGAACTTAACTTAAACTCAATAACTATTAAATAGTATCTAAACATGGCTCTACTTTTATTTAGTCAAAGGATGATTATGGTAAGTAGATTCATTGTAACCGGTAAAGCTTGAAAAAATCTATTTAACGATCAGGGTGGCATTGGTAGATTATTTCTCAAAGAGATACATGTCTAACCAACATAAGAAAGCCAATGGTGAACTCTTTGTGTTGGTATTACCGGCATGGCTAGAGGTTTTCTTTTTGTCTTCATAATTTAACCATACACTGGCATAAACCATTTGCTACCGGAATCAAATGTTGTCAATTACTTTCCCTCTTTTTACAGAATTGATTCCTCCCATTTACTTTATTTGTGGGAAATAGTATGTGTGTTCCTGATACATATGTTCCTGTTGAGAGGAACAGGGCACAATTTAAGATGTGACTACATCATCTCTGAATAACTGCATATGCTTCCTCCATTATAGTTTTAATAAGCAAGAAAAGCAAAACAAATAAAAATAACCAGAAGAGTTTCTCTCCCTGCCTGGAGTTTGCATAATGACCTAAATCTTTATATTGTTCCATGTCACTCTGCCCTATAGTCCACCTATGAGTTAAGAAAATGATTAAAATAATTCTTTTAAACTAACTTGTCCAATCACTAAAAAAGATTTTACCCTAAAAAGTTGATGATACCAAACCAAAAAAAATAAAATAAAATAAATTACTTTTTAGTATAGATGTACTCTTTTAAGCAGGCAAAACTAAAATGAATCTCTTAGGTAAATAGTTAATGAATAAAACAAAAAAGCATAAGAACATGAGAGACATAATATATTCTTTCGTGAGAGGTGATTATGGAACTTGGTACTGGAAGCAAGTTAGACTGAAATCAATGTAATAACACATAATCAGCACTGGTGATAATGTTTTCCAGTGTCGTCCCTCTCAATATATACAATGAGAACAATTTCAGGGAAAAACAAAAGTGCACATCAATGTTTTCAATTCTTTATAAATTATGTAAATACTTATAACATATGTTTGTAGCATTTCTTCAAGAAATTGACAAAATCAGTTTTGTAGAATTTACATTAAGCTATTTCTGCCTTTTCTGTCTATTTCATACTATACTGTAAGATTACCTACCACCAAACTTTGTGAATGCAAGCAGCCCAGTAGCCACTCAGGATCTAAACAGCTAAAGCTAACAAATCCTTACTCTCAGAAAGTTTTTCTTATTTCATCTGTGTGGTGGCTCCTTAGAAAACCAGCTTACAAGCTTTGTCTTTATTTCACCCCATTCAGAGCTGTCTCATCCATTACAGCCTTTTCCCTACAAGCCTTTGTTTAAGACAATTGAGGCAATTGTTTAACACTGTGGCTGCTTTATACAGCAATTATTCCTGGAACAGACAATGAAAATGGAAAGCATAGACAATCTGGAAAGTGAGCTTTATTAGTAGATTTTGAAAACGATATGTTCTAAAGAACTTAAATGCCCATGCACACATGTCCTCAGGAAATAAGGGAGAGTACCCTCGTACCCTCCTACCCTCATACCCTCCTACCCTTCTACTCTCCTACACTGATAAATGCAGTTGCTTATAGGAGAATAAGTGACGGATTACCCAAAGAGGAATGTGTTACTCAGAACTGCAAGACCAAAAGTCCACCTCCAAAATGAGTAACAATTCATGAAAGCTTCATCACTGTATTTTCCTGCATGATTTACAGAAGTTCATCCAGTTAGATTCTCCTCTACTCAGCAATTGTCACTGCTTATATTATCTTGCAGATGGTGTTTATGAATGGATGGTGTTTATGAATCCTGTATTTTTCAGGAACTTCCTAATACTTGTAAATTTTGCATCCTACCTATGCCTTTCAAATTTCCTTTACTTCTTGAATCTTAATGAATTTTCCCCAGGGAGTGCATGTTTTCTCTTAAGAGGAAATAGTTGCATAATATGCATAAGAAAATGCATAAAATTCATGAGCATCAACAACCACTGAGAAAGACAAGGAATGCTTTGCCTCTTGTGTGTCCAGATAAACCTGGAGACCCTGGGCTAGTGTCTACATTGCTGCCTGGTTAGATATCATAAAATAAATGATCCAGTTAATCTTAGCCAGAATCCTGAACCAGAAAAAAGGGTGAGATGATCAATGTCTTCTTTTAACTCACTCTGTATTGGGATAATTTGTGAATGAGCAATATACAATTCTTATTTCCCATTTCTCTCACTCCCACTCTCATCTTGGTAAATATTTGCTCTAATTTAGAAAAATATGACAGCATGTAGTGATATTCAACTTACATTTAAGACAGAAATTTCTGAAACAAAGCAGAAAGGTAATAATACATCTTGGCAAGGATGAAAAGAAAAGCAAAGATGAAGAAAAACACCTCCCACATTGGTATAAAAATACAAGTAACTTTGAGCATATATGTTTTATATTTTGTAGATGTGATTTAATTCATCATAAGATGCATGGAGGATCTTGTAGGAAATTTTCATCTTATTTATTTCATACCTTGGTGGTCAGTAAGAACAGCTATTATAATTGCAACTTCATTTCTCCTCTTTTTCTGTCTCTAAGCCTTTGATTCAAAGATCTTTCCGTATTCAAAAGGCTCAAATAATACAAACATTTGAAGTATCCTTGTTAAGTCTATGAATCATCAATTATAGTCTCCTACCTAAAATTAAAATATGCTACAATTTCACATAGCATTATTCTTATACTTCAAAGGAAAGCAGGGCAAATTTAGTGTTAGGTAGCTGGCACTATTCTATTCTAATTCACAAATTTCTCTGTTCATTGCATGAACTAACAGTACTGAATAAACCATAATCAGTTCCAGAGATTTCAATTTATAATAAAACTAAATGCCTGTAAATAGCTGACTAAAACTAAGGCTAACAGTAAAATTAACACAATTCAGAGCTTTTAAATCCCTATTAGGGGTAATTAAGTCCTATATTTTAAAAAGTGTTACATTATAAGTAGTTGCATGACTTGACATTTATTTTGTCAAAAATGTTTTATTTGATGCCATTTAAAACAAAAATAGTATGGCAGCATACACCAAGAATAAAAGCCCTAGAAAAGCTGAGGGAAGAGAATTTAAAGTTCATGTTCAACTTGAATCACATAGTGAAGTCTGTCCAAAAACAAATATCAGAAATAATGCACATTTCATGTGACTTTCAGGATGGTTTCAGATCATGCTTGTAAACATTAGAGCATTAAAAAGTTTTCCAATATTGCCATCTTACATTGTTGGAACAGATCCATGAATCCATCAGTGTGTTCAAACACAAAACACCTTGTGGTATCGCCTGGAAGATCTGTCTCAAGTAGTAGACCTGAGTGAAGAGGTTCTTCATTCTGAAAAGACATTCATCTCAGATGTCCAACGTGGGTGGTGATCTCTCCGGGCAAAAATGTTTATTGAAACCTTGAAATGATTTGTGTAGAAGAGAAACGC
This sequence comes from Micromys minutus, assembly GCF_963924665.1. Taxonomy (NCBI): domain Eukaryota; kingdom Metazoa; phylum Chordata; class Mammalia; order Rodentia; family Muridae; genus Micromys; species Micromys minutus. The sequence continues at coordinate 30,129,115 of NC_137983.1, read as the reverse complement.
AATGTAACAGGACTTCATTTCCCCATTAAGAACTATAAAGTGAACTCTACTGCCTTGTTCTAGAAATGTAACACCACCTGGCAGAAGTCAAATGTGTAAGGTATGCCGATCTTCATTTCCCTACAGGTTCATAATTTTAGTCCCCTTCCTATGATCTGATGTCAATTATCAGGTAAAACACTAAGAAATAAATTGCTAATTCCCATTTTAATAGAGCATTGGCTCATACTCTAAAATAAAGAAAAATAAACTGATGGTGATGAGGAGCTGAAAATATTTTAGTTAACATTTGCTTTTTGTTCATCAGAGAGCTGCATTATTTTTCATTTATGAAGAGTAAAGCTATTGATCAAAGTTTTTTTTTAAATAGGTAACTAAATCTTAGTGTCACCAAAGGCAAATCCAGCCATTTGCTCATATGTTTTTATTAACTAATAAGTCAATCATTTATACTAAGTTCTCAGTAATTAATTTCCCTTATTTTTTCAAGGTGCTCTGTATTTCAAGTATTTTACACCACTAAGATATATTACTTTGATATACACATAAGATCATAAAGATAATTTTAAGGGATATTGACAGTATTTGGTTTAATGTTCTCCAATTTTTTCAGAGTTGAAATTTTATATCATTGAATATATTATTTTATATTAAAATTCACATAACCATCAATAAAAATTTATGTTGTCATTTGATTTTAAAAAGAGTTAAACATTATTAATATTAAAACTGGCAAAAATGTGTTATTTAATTTAAATACATTCTAGTGTATGAAAGGAGAAAAATAAAGATTTTTGTGACTTTCTTCTTAAGTAGGGCAGACGTGTTACTTTCTCTAATTGCACTAAAGAACTCAAGATAAATGTTCACAAAACCAACGTGAGTGATTGGCTTTTGCTCACAAACAGAGCTTATTTAGTGCCTAGAAGCAATTTGTGAGTAATAGAGGAGAGACGCCATTTCATCAAATGAGTTCTTTAATGAGCTTTTGTTTCACAACTTAATGGTACTTTTGCTTTTTTCTGCAAGATGTCCTTGCATCCTTTGTGCAAATTCAAAGAAAATCATGTCTGCCTAGAGAAAGTTAACATAGTCTCCTTTCAGTTAAAATAGTAAAATAATAATAATTTACTCCAGAAAATAGCACTTTACATACTCCTATAATATTTTAAAAATTGGTAATTGAAAATAAAGCAGTCTACAAGGTGAAATTTTATTGTCTTTTTTTCCCTATGTTACGGTTTTTGAGGCATATGAAGGAGATAGTTTTTCATTTATTCCCAGGCAATTTTTGTGTATTGTTTATGAAATTTCTCCATACTCAAACCTCATTATATTTTTATTAACTGCTTAATATTGAATTCAACTAATTTAATGGAATATTAATATTCATGCATCTTTAAAAAATCTTATTCTTGGGTCAAGGAATATGTCCTCAATTCTATTAAGATTTGAATAAGGTGTAGAGAGAAGTGACACTGTCGGAATAATTTCCTCCACTGGGAAATTGTTTCTGGCAGTTATAATAAAAAAATAAAACAACTAAAAAATATGCTTCATGCTTGAAGTGCAAGTGAAATCAGGGTTGTATTGACTTGTTCCAAGTACTACCTTGTCTGTGTGGCATTTAGTTGAGCAATTAACTCATTCACTAAGGCTGCCTCTCGTACAATTTATTTTTGGAAAATGTTGTTCATATTATCATAGTAAATATAAGAGTGTAAAGTCAAATATAATTTTTACAATTCTAAATAAAATAAATAATAAATATATTCATGGTACATATGTACTTGTGTCAAATAAACCATGTTATATCTTGTGAATTATTTATATAGTTGAGAGTTTAAATTTGGAAAAAAGAAAAAATATTAAATGAAGTGCACTTAAAAAAACATCAAAAGTAAAATGTTTTCCTTAATTGGATTCTCAGAAAATTATAGACAATTAAAAGAAAGTACTGTTGAGTCTAAAGAAAGGTAACAATAATAATCATAAACAAGAGAAAGCACATGATATCTGTAGAACAACAATCTGCACCAGGCACCTCAACAGGAAAAGCAAATATGAAGCCAATGGAATGTAGAAGTGGATAGTGGTCATGCATTTTCTACAACTACTAACTATCAAACTATGAATCCTCAGAAAACTCTAAAACAGAGATAAACTTCCCAAGCATATATGGATCATGAATGACATGTGATTTTTTTAAAAAGCCCAACAAGGAATCATGAAAGATACAAGAGCACATGGCCACACAGCATAAAGTTGCTCTGTTTACAGAGATTAAGAGGCAAAGAGGTTAAAGGGGGGGGGGGGGTTGAGACAAATTATATTTTCTAAACATTTATTTTTATTTATTTTATGTGTGTGCTCACACATTTGTACAAAGACTTGAAGAGGGTATCAGACCTCTTGGGAACAGGGATAGAGATGGTCGTGTGCTGCCTGGCAGAAATGCTGGGAACTGAACTCTTGTTTTATCAAAGAGCTCTTAACTACTGAGCCCTCACTCCAACTCTTATGGTATATATGAGTAGTAAGTAATGTTTCAGTTCTCATATGTATGCAGTTTAATTTTGAAAAAATTATGTATAGTTCTTTCCAGAGCTGTTTTTCTTCACCTATAGGACACATGCATTGTTATGAAGTCAGTCACATTAATTTGAAGGGCTTTTCCCATCCTCCCTTTCTTTGCTCACAATGTCTTGTGTTTCTTTCTAACTAATTCCTCTTCATGTCAGATACATTTGTAAAATTGATATAGGAAATTACTTGAATTCGAAGATACTACCTTCAACTAGAGAGGATATAGGCTGTTTTCATGTGAGACCTTATTATGCCGGAGTCATCTCAATCCAGATTCAAGAGATTTAGTGATAGGTCTTGGCTTCAGACATGTTGTTATTCATACTCAATTAAGTCATCACAGCAAAGAACACACAAAAATACTCTGATCCAATTGATGCGATATAATTTGCCTGCCTAGATAAGTCAGATGATTTTGAATAATTCTATCCCATATAAAATATTCATAACAGCCTTTATCCATACATATATGTGAAGAGAGAAACATGCTTCCATGTTAGTTTTTCTTGAATTTCTCCCTTTCTCCTTCTCTCCTGCCTTACCAAAACTTTATCCCATCTGCACTCTCTACCATTCAATTCTGTATCACCTTGACCTAACTAGTACCAACCCTCACTTTCTCATAGACATCAAGCTACATGTGACAGTCATGGTGAGAAGCATGGCAGCAGGCAGGTAGGCATAGCACCAGGGCAATAGCTGAGAGCTTACATCTTGCCTGCAAGGAGCAGGCAGAAAGAGTGAAAAGAGAAAAGCATGGGCTTTTAGGACATCAAATCCCACCACTAGTGACACACCTCTGACAAGAGGGTATATCCTACCATTCTTAAACAGTCCACTAGCTAGGGAGAAATCATTTGAATCCATGAGCCTATGAAAGTCATTCTCATGCAAGCCACAACGTTGCTCTGGTAGCATGTTTATCCATTGTACTGCTATCACTCCCTGGCCTGCTTTAAAGGTGTCTAGATTCTGTTTCAGATGTCTTACATCAAACCTGATCCCACATTATCATAAGAGTGATGGTCTCACCTGAAATTCAATTGGTGTTACTCACATGTTTCAATGCTTCAGTTAACACTATATTTAAGCTGAAAATTATGAGGTAATATGAACAAAGAAGTAATGTTGAATGTGCGTACACCCCAGAAAAAAATATTGAGTGTAGCAGAGCACAAAACTAAAAACTTAGTTAAAACACATTACATATTTGTGTGGTTTGCTTTCTAACACTATTATGCAATTCTTTTTTTTTTCCTTTCCAAAATAATATTTTTTTAATTGAACATCTTTATTTATTTATTTTACTTTTTTTTCCAGTGCTTGGCTTTTTTTTTTTTAAGGTTTAATACTCTGCATTAAGATCTTAATAGTTACAATGAGCAAAAAGTACATGTAAAAACAGGAGGTAACCCGGAATTAGTCAACGTTTTCTTAGTGTGTAAGCATTGAGCATGACGGGTTTTTGTTGTTGTTGTTGTTGTTGTTTGTTTTGTTTTCTTTTTTTCTTGGACTTTACACAGTCTGTGAGTTGTTTCTTGGGCAGTCTGAGGCTCTGGGGTTAGCATCCCAATATCAGTGACTGCATATTATGTCTGTTCTTTTGTGACTGGGTTATCTCACTCAGGATGATATTCTCTAGATGCAACCATTTTCTTAAGAATTTGGTTAGGTCATTGTTTCTGATAGCTGAGTAGTATTCCATTGTGTATATGTACCACAATTTTTGTATCCATTCATCTACTGAAGGACATCTGGGTTCTTTCCAGCTTCTGGCTATTATAAATAGAGCTGCTATGAACATTGCGGTACATGTATCTTTGTTGTATACTGAAGTGTCTCTGGGGTATATGCCCAGAAGTGGAATAGCTGGATCTTCAGGTAGGACTCTGTGCAATATTCTGAAGATTATCCAGACAGGTTTCCAAAGTTGTTGTATCAGTTTACAACCCCACCAAGAGTGGAGAAGTGTTCCTCTTTCTCTGAAACCTCACCAGCATCTGCTGTCATCTGAGTTTTAGATCTTGGCCAATCTGACTGGTGTGAGGTGGAACCTCAGCATTGTTTTCATTTGCATTTCCCTGATGGCTAAGGATGTTGAGCACTTCCTTAGATGTTTCTCAGCCATTTGATATTCCTCAATTGAGAACGTTTTGTTTAGCTCGGTACCCCATTTTTTAATAGGGTTGTTTGATTCTCTGGTGTCTAGCTTTTTGAGTTATTTGTATACCTTGGATAATAGGCCTCTATCTGATGTGGAGTTCGTAAAGATCTTTTCCCATTCTGTTGGCTGCCATTTTGTTTTCTTAACAATGTCTTTAGCCTTACAGAAACTTTGCAATCTCATTAAGTCCCATTTGTTAATCTTGACCTTAGAACTTGAGCCATTGGTGTTTTGTTCAGAAAATTTTTCTCCTGTGCCTATGTGTTCAAAGGTTTTCCCTAATTTCTCATCTAATAGTTTCAGTGTATCTGGTTTAATGTGGAGATCTTTGATCCACTAATACTTGAGCTTTGTACAAGGAGATAAGAAAGGGTCTATTTTCATTCCTTTGCATGCTGAGTGCCAGTTGGACCAGCACCATTTGTTGAATAGGCTGTCCTTTTTCCATTGAATGTTTACAGCTCCTTTGTCAAAAATCAGGTGACCATAAACGTGAGGCTCATTTCTGGATCTTCTATTCTATTCCATTGATCAATGTGCCTATTTCTGTACCAGTACCATGCAGTTTTCAGCACATTTGCCTTGTAATATAGCTTGAGGTCAGGGATAGTGATTCCCGCAGATGTTTTCTTGTAGTTGAGGATGGATTTCGCTATTCTAGGTCTTTTGTTATTTCAGATGAAATTGCACATTGATCTTTCCAACTCATTGAGGATTGGGTTGGAATTTTGATGGGGATTGCATTGAATCTGTAGATTGTTTCTGGTAGGATGGCCATTTTTTAAATGTTGATCCTTCCAATCCGTGAGCATGGGAGATCTTTCCATTTTCTGAGATCTTCCTCTATTTCCTTCTGTAGAGGTTTGAAGTTCTTGTCATACAGGTACTACACTTGCTTAGTTAGAGTCACACCAAGGTATTTCATAGTTTTTGGGACTATTGTGAAGGGTACCTTTTTCCTAATTTCTTTCTCCACATTTTTGTCATTTGAATATAGGAAGGCTACTGATTTGTTTGAGTTAATTTTGTATCCAGCCTCTTTTGTGAACTTGTTTATCACCTGTAGGGGTTCTCTGGTGGAATTTTTGGGGTCACTTAAGTACACTATTCTGTCATCTGCAAAGAGTGATGTTTTTACTTCTTCCTTTTTGATTTGTATCCCCTTGATCTCCTTTTGCTGTCTAATTGCTCCAGCCAGAACTTCCAGTACTACGTTGAATAGGTAGGGGGAGAGTGGGTAGCCTTGTCGAGTCCCTGATTTTAATGGGATTGCTTCAAGTTTCTCACCATTAAGTTTGAGGTTGTCTGTTGGTTTTCTGTATATTGCCTTTATTATGTTTAGGTATGGACCTTGGATTCCTGTTCTTTCAGGACTTTTAACATGAAGGGGTACTGAATTTTGTCAAATGCTTTTCTAGTGAGATGACCATGTGATTTTGTTCTTTGAGTTTGTTTATATGGTGGATTACGATGATGGATTTCCTTACATTAAACCATCCCTGCATCCCTGGGATGAAGCCTACTTGGTCATGGAGAATGATCGTTTTGATGTTTTCTTGGATTCGGTTGCAAGGATTTTGTTGAGTATTTTTGCATCAATGTTCATAAGTGAGATTGGTCTGAAGTTCTCTTTCCTTGTAGGGTCTTTGTGGTTTAGGATCGAGGGTTATTGTAGCCTCAAAAAATGAGTTAGGTAGTATTCCATCTGATTCTATCTTTTGGAATAGTTTGGAGAGTATTGATGCTATGTCCACAATAAATGTCTGATAAAATTTTGCAGTGAACCCGTCTGGACCTGTCTTTTTTTGGTTGGGAGGCTTTTGATGATTTCTTCTATTTCTTTAGGTATTATGGGATTATTTAGATTGTTTACCTGGTCCTGGTTTAACTTTAGGATCTTGTATCTGTCTAAAAATTCATCCATTTCCTCCAGATTTTCCAACTTTGTGGAGTATAGACTTTTGTAGTAGGATCTGATGATTTCTTGAATTTCCTCAGTTACAGTTGTTATGTCTCCACTTTCCTTTCTGATTTTGTTAATTTTTATACTCTCTCATTGCCCACTAGTTAGTCTGGCTAGGAGTTTGTCAATCTTTTTGATTTTCACAAAGAAACAGCTCTTGGTTTTGTTGATTCCTTTGATGGTTCTTTTTGTTTCTATTTTGTCTATATCTGCTCTAATTTTGATTATTTCTTGCCGTCTACTCCTCTTAGGTGTATCTGCATCCTTTTGTTCTAGAGATTTTAGCTGTGCTATCAAGTTGCTGATGTATGCTCTCTCCAGTTTCTTTTTGGAAGCGCTCAGGGCTATGAGTTTTCCTCTCAGTACTGCTTTCATTGCATCCCATAAGTTTGGGTATTCTTTCTTTTCATTTTCATTAAATTCTAGAAAATCCTTAATTTCTTTCTTTATTTCTTCTTTGACCCTGCTATTTTTTAACAGAGTTTTGTTTAGTTTCCATGTGTATGTAGGCTTTTTGTTGTTTTTGCTGTTGCTAAAGACCAGCCGTAGACCATGGTGATCTGAGAATATGCATGGGAGTATTTCAATCTTCTTATATAGATTGAGCCTCGTTCTGTGCCAGCTATATATTCATTTAAATTCTATTATATCTGCATAAACTTTTCATTAAATATGAGAACATTTATAACCTAAGACTGACTGAAATAGTCCAGTATCCTGGTACCTAGATCTGTTCTACTGGGAGTTACTATTACTATGAAAAACAACATGATCATCTAGCGTGTTCATCTCATCTGTGTGTAAATTTCTTTCATCTTTAAGTGAAATATAGTAAAGTAATATATACAAATGGTTTCTTTTAAATCAGCTTATTATTTATTATCAGTACATGTTTAATTTGAATACCTGGCCTATATGCCTATGTACTTATGAGTTACATAAAACTCTCTTGGACTAAAGCAAGCTAATAATATAAAAATTTAAGAAGCCCTTATATAATAAGCTCAAAATTGAAAGAATAAGCTATAAAGATTTTTTTAAATCTACTAAATTCTACCCCCACTGAAATTAAAGTAGTTGGTAATTTTAAACTTGTTGAAATGACTTATACAACTTACATGAAATTTTGTAGAGAATGATGATCTCAAATTCATTAGAGAGCCTAGAGGAAATTTAGTCTTCTCATGCTGTGAATACCATATAATGAATGAGGTGGGTACATACTTACATGCATAATGAGTTCATCTTCAAACCCTGAAAACCTAAATTGAAATAGATCCCCAGGCAACTATCACTAGGGAAGAAAAACAGTGTAAATGACAGAATCACTAAAAAAGAAATACTGTATGCTAATAATAAACCCTATTGTATCATACCTATGATGTTACTAGTTACATGAAGCAACATCAGTTACTCTTCTCACAGCATTATTTAAACAATATGAACTCACAGATACTGATCATTAGTTCCTAGAAACATTGTGTGGATAAATCCTGTACAAAAATACAAATTTTTATGAAAGTGAAACCTATAATGCTTTTACTTACTGGATATCATTTTACTCCTTATAACACTGGGGACTCTCAATTATTTTTAAAATATAATATTCTTTAAATTCACTATATTTTAAGATAATTTACCAAGTATTTAGGAAGTGTCTGTGCCATTTATTATAAAAAATTCAATGTCAAATTTAGAATGTGCATTTATTAGTATTTCTATAGAAACCATTTTTATTGACATATTCTAGAATAAATTTTGAATTTTGATTTTATGTTGTTTTCTGCCATTCTTTTCAAATTGTTTCAATTCTAAAAGTCTAAAATTTCTTGCTCTTTTTTTCAATATACTTGTACATTATGCGGGTCTATCCATTTCAGTCACATTGCCACATACTATGTAACCTGCATACAAATATATGCAAAGTTTTCTAAGTGCAACTTTAATTGTTATTCAGACCCTGGCTGATGTTAAAATTCTGAGAAGCAGGCAACAAAAATTTTACAGTTCTCTTTTCTTATATAAGGCTCTAAACACCTCAATTATCAAGGTTCATTAAATGTAACAAAACAGGCATCATATCTCAATTTAAACATAAAGAAAACCTGAAGTTGCCATTTTTGTTTCTTAGCCAGACCCAGTCCA